>NW_022589722.1:24244636-24418957 GCF_004348235.1 Phoca vitulina | reverse complement strand
GGGGATGAGTGCTCAGGGCCTCCCCCTGGCGGTAGGCTTGGTGATCACAGCCAGGCAAGGGGTGGGGGTGGGACCCTCCTGCTGTCCAGGGATCTTGGAGGATCATTTCTGGCTCTCCTAGGCTTTGGGGTCACCCTCAGCTGGCATGAGCACGTGCACACACTATACCCAGTGGGCCCTGCCACACCCTCCGAGTGTGGGTTCTGAGGCCACCTCTGTGGGCTGACCTAGGCGTGGGCCCCACCCAGGGGCTCTGGCTCCCACCTGCTCTTTAGGGTGTTCCAGTCGGACACCAGCTTCTGCAGGCTCTTCTTGTGCTTGAGGATGGCGGGCAGGTCCTCCTGGGGGTGGACACGGGGAGGGAGGGGGTCAGTGGGCTGAGGAGGTAGGAGCGGAGGCTAGGGATGCTGGTGAGGGGCGGGGCTGGGGGCAGTGGGGAGGGTCACCTCACTCAGCCTGCTGAGCGGCTGCAGGACATCCCTCTCCAGAGTCATCTCAAACTCGGCCAGAATGCGGGCCAGCTGGTTCTGAATGGCGCAGCTCATCTCTAAGGCCTTCCTGTGGACACAGCACCGGTGGGCCCAGCCCCCACAGCTCCTCACCCCCATCTGGAAACACTTGGTGGGGCCTCCTCCCTCCCCATCACCCCCTGCCCCTTCTATCTCTCCTTCATCTTCTCTCAGTCAAACACCCTCCCAGGCCTGGCCGCACCCCCGACCTGGACACTGACCCCCCCCCGCCCCCTAGCACAGCCACTACCCTCAGCTTGGTCATCCTTCCACAGGGGATGCCCTTCCTCACCCGGACCCCCCTCCCAGCCCAGATTCCGCCACCCCCCCCCCCCCGGCATCTCTGGGTGAGGGCTCGGGCCGGGTCTGTGCTCACCCCATGCTGGAATCGGGGTCCAGCTCCTTGAAGCTCTCGGCCATCGTGGTGGACAGAGCCATGAGGGGAAGCTTCTTCTGCAGGAAGGCCACGGTCTGGCTGTGAGCATGTGCTCACCTGCCGGGTCACCCTCCACCCCACCCAAGCACACAGAGAGCTCCTTGGGGACAGAGCCCCATTGAGGCACTCGGTATGGACAGGGGAGGAGGGAAGCCTGGACGGCCACAGTCTTAGGTGGGAGTGGAAACAGGAGGACGACCGGGCATGGCAGAGCGGCATCTCCCTGTGACCATGGCCCCCCACCCCACTCCACCTGGGGTGCCCTTTTCCCTGACCAAGTACCCTCACACACCAGAAAACTAAGAACAGGGGGCATGGAGCTGGCCCAAGGTCACAGAGTTGGAAGGAGAATGGAGGTGGGGGGAGCGGGGGGGGGGGCTCTTCCCCTGCCCCAGGGCATGGGTGGCTCGCACTTAGTCACAGCTGAGCTCAAAACCCTCCCACCTAGAGTTAGGAAGAGCACCAGCTTGAGTCCGAAAGACTAGGGATCAAATCTGTTTTGCCACTTACTAGCTGTGTGATCTTAAGACTTTACCTCTGTGGGTTCATTTCGTCATCTGTACAAAGTGCTAATGAAGGCAGCCTCCTCCTAGGGGTGTTGTCAGCACGAAGGGAGGCAACGCGTTAACAGAGCTGAACAACAGGGGCGCCTGGGTGGCTCAGCTGGTTAAGTGACTGCCTTCGGCTCAGGTCGTGATCCTGGGGTCCCAGGATTGAGTCCCACATTGGGCTCCCTGCTCAGCAGGGAGTCTGCTTCTCCCTCTGACCCTCCCCCCCCATGCTCTCTCTCTCTCTCTCTCATTCTCTCTCTCTCCCACATAAATAAATAAAGTCTTTAAAAAAAAAAAACAGAGCTTAACAACAGACTAGCAGTCATCAGTTACAAATGCTCGCTGTTGATTAATACCAGTGAGTATTAATATCAGCTCAAATGCCACTTCCTTCAGGAAGCCCTCATGGCACTGCTTCCATTCAGAGGGCCTGCTCTGCTCTGCTCTGGGGGCTGTGAAAAGTTCAGGTGCTGTCAGAGGCCTGGCCTTGGCTCAGGGGATGGGTGCAGAGGGGGCCAGGGTCAAGGAGAGGTGGGGAAGAAATAGAGCCTCATCAGTGGGGTCTTGGGACAGCACAGGCTCTGCCCCCTTGGTGTGCCAGAGGCTCGGACTAGCAGGGAGACCCCAGCCCTGACCTCACTCCCCCACTGGGTAGAGGTGTCCTGCCTGGGCCCCAACTCCCTGGGACCCCCACTCACCACCCGCTTGTCCATGTCCGCCCCACTCTGGCCCTGCAGACAGGCCTGCAGCCGTTTGTGGACATTGTGGGCTGCTCGCTTGGCCGGCTCCAACCGCTGCTCCACCTGGGGGGGGAGCTCAGAGTTTATGGATCACGGGAGGTTGTTGTCCCCCACCCCCCTCTGCCCTGTTCTTTCCCAGAGCAGGAACCACCTTTCTCTTCCCTCCTCCTAGAGACCCCACGGCCAACAGCTTGGGGAATGACTCAACCCAGCCCCCCAAATGGCGTCCTGGCCCGGCCCTCTGCTGACAGCTTGCGCAGGCCTGCCTTGCCACCCGCTGCCGGCCCAGGCATGTACCTGCTGCAGGTCCTCCCCCAGGAACTCGGCAGTCTCCGGGGTGCTGTGGGGGAGGGAGGAGCTTCTGCTGAGGCGGCCCAGGTTAGGAAACCCCCTGCCTCCCCCTGCCCCTTCAACAGGGCACCTGGACCCCAGTGGCTTCCAGGGCCCCTCCTCGTTGGGGCCCGCCCTGGGTGGCCGGCCTGCCCGCCTCATCCCAGTCGGAGCACATTCCGTGGGGGCGGGAATAGGATACATGGCTTTTTCCTCCTCCACCCAGGGCTGTGTCCTGAGAGAAGGAGGATGAAACCCAAGGCGGTGGGGTTGGGAAGCCACCTCAGCCTCTCTGGTGTTGACCCTGGGGAGAGGAGGCTGGGCCGGCCCCAAGAACGGGAAGTGTGCGGGCTCAGACTCCTGGGCTGTCGGTCAGTCACACAGGACTCTGGCCGGGAGGGCTGTGCAGGCCCTGCCCAGGGACACATGGGGACACTGAGGCCCAGAGCAAGGGGGCCTGACTGCCCTGACTCTAGTCTCCCACCGTACCGATGCCTATGTGAGCCTGGACACTCAGTCCCCTCCCCTGGGCCCAGAGAATGGGAAACTCCCAACAAAGGGGGAAGAGGAGAGAAGATAGGCCCTGGGAGCTCCCCAAACTTCTGGCCTCCACTCTCATCGGCTCAGGGGCCCTGGGGTGAGAACAGAGAGACCCGGGGATGTTTCCACCTGAAGCTGGGAAAAGCAGAAGCAAGATAGAGAAGCTGGAGGCCTCTGGGCTGGGGGTGGGGTGGGGGGAGAGGCACAAAGCAGGACAAGGCAGGCCCCTCCTCCCACCACACCGGGACCTAGTCTCCTCCCCTCCCCCAAGGTCTGGGGCCCTGATCGCCCCCCCCCCCACTCCAGGCAACCGTAATGACTAGTTGTCCCCATTGTACAGAGGGGACAAGTGAGGCCAGGGAGGACCGTTCGCTCAGGAGGCTCATGGAGGCCGAGAAGACCCAGCATCCTTGATCCTCCCTGCACGCAGAGGGGTGGGGGTGCCCCCTTCCCCAAAGGGCCTTGCCCCTCCTGCTCCGGCCGGGAGGTGGGGGTGGCATTCAGAGGCGGGGGGAGAGAAAGCAGGCCTCTGGCCAGTCAGAGGGTGGCTGTCCGGCCGTCCCAAGCCTCCCCCACCCCTCCACGTCCTCTAGGGTCCGGCGGGGGCGAGCGTGGGGCTGGGAGGGAGCGGGTTGACACTCACCGTCCCAAGCTGCCCGTCTGGGCCAGCTGCCGCATGCGATGCAGCTGCCTCTTCATCATCTTGGGCGCGGGCTGGGGGCTGCGGGGTCACGGTGGGGGGCGAGGGCCCGGCAGCCCCCGGCCCAGCCTGCCTGCGCCCGCAGCGCCGCTCTCGCCCCGGATGGGTGGGCGGCGCTCTCCGCTTCCTGGGCCAGCCGCGCTCCGGCGGCCGCTCGCTCCCTCCTCCTCCGCGCGCGACTCCGCCCCCGGCCCCCAGGTCACTCCTCTCTCCAAGTTTGTTTTCTCGCTCGCCCCCGGCTTCCGGGCCCCCCGCAGGCCCCCGGCCGGTGCCCGCGACGGTCGGGCCGGCGGCCGCCTGGCCGTCCACAGGTTGTGTGGCAGCCCCGCCCCCGGCCCCGCCCCGCCCCACCCGGGTGGCGGGAAGCAGGTAAGCCGGGTCCTGCCACCGCGCGGCCGGACTCTGGGCTCCGCCCCTCCCGCCGGCCCGTGGGCCCTGGGTTTCAAGAACTCCTGCACCCCTCTTAAAGGCAAAGAGGGTTCCATGCTTGGGACGCAGAGGCCAAGGACAGGCCCCTCCAGCCCGTACTGGCCCATCTGGGCCTGCCAAAGGATGCTGCCCTGGACTCCCTCTCCAAAGGACCTCCTGGCCACCTTGAGCTAAAGATTGCCCCTGCCTGCTCCCCTGCTGGAGACTGGCTGGGGACTTTGGCTTCCTCGGGTCACCTTGCTGCTTTGTGTCCTTGGACAAGTCCCTGGAACTCTGGACTTGCTGTCTTTAATGGTCTGATGGGCCAGGACAGCTGCCCATCCCTGAGAGTGCCCAAGATAACCCTGCCTATTCTGGTTGTCCCTTTGGGGGGGGGTGCCCCACCCTCCAGAGCAGCTCCCTGACACCCGGCTCCCTCCCAGCCCCAGCACAGTTCCCTCCATCCGTTGGTAAAGCTCCTCCTTCCAGCAAACTTTTGGAGTCCTTGCCCTTTTTTTTTTTTTTTAATTTTTTTTAAAGATTTTATTTATTTGAGAGAGAGAGAATGAGAGAGAGCACATGAGAGGGGCGAGGGTCAGAGGGAGAAGCAGACTCCCTGCGGAGCGGGGAGCCTGATGCGGGGAGCCCGATGCGGGGAGCCCGATGCGGGGAGCCCGATGCGGGACTCGATCCAGGGACTCGATCCAGGGACTCGATCCAGGGACTCCAGGATCATGACCTGAGCCAAAGGCAGCCGCTTAACCAACTGAGCCACCCAGGCGCCCGCCCTTCTTTTAAGGCAGTGATGTGGGTGCTGCTCTGATCCCCCAAACTCAGTAGTAATTTCTTTGGCCCTTCACCCAAAACACAGTTGGGCATACAGTAGGTGCTCCATAACTGTTAGTTAATACAAGATGAGGGACCACACACAGCAGGCTCTCCTTACTCTGAACCCCCGTATCCCCCAGGCATCAGGGGCCCCAGGGGTGGGGGGAGAGGGAGGGATATCCCTATGGTCCTGCCATGCCCCCTGTCCTTTACTTTCTTGGGGGTTTTAACTCAGTTTGAGGATTACTTGAGCACCTACTGTGTGTGGGTGGGCAGACTGAGTACTTCATGAGGGCAGGATCTTAGCCTCAGACCAGGGATTGGGCACACAGTGAGCGCTCACTGGATGCTCCTCCACTCCCCGGAAGGGAGAGCCAGACAGGCCCAGTGGAAGTGGGAAGGGAACCCTCCAGCTGGGACTGCTGAGTCAGAGCCTCCCAGCTGGGAGGCCACCTGAGCCTGGAATCCAGTGGATTGAGGCTCAAGCTGGCATAAGGAGACCCCAGACAAGGTTCCCTAGCCCACCTCCCTTTTCCCAACTGGGAAGGCCCCTGGAGGGGATTCTAGAAAAAGGGCAGGGCTTGAGGAATGCCTTGATGGAAGGAGAAATCAGAGTCTAGTATAGACCTGGCTTCTTAAAAATATGGGGCTGGGGTTTGCAAGGTCTGGGTGCCAGTCCTGGCCTTTCCCCCTTCCTCACTGGCCAGATCCCAGAACATCATGGTGGCTCAAGTTTCCCCCATCTCTGCAATGGGCACAGCCTACTGTGTGCACAACTAGGAAGCCAAAGAGCCCTAAGCCAGCAGCTTGACACCAGGCGCCACTGCCTTGCCGTCTGGGAAATCTCTGGGTTACATGGTGTCCCCACCCTGTTTCAGCCCTGCCTCCAGCCTGGAACACACTGGGCCTGGGCTTGTCCACTTCCCCAGCTGCTCTGAAGGTCCCTGAGGGCAAGGTCTGGCTTCTACCTTTGTCCCCCCTAGGCTTGCCCAGGCCTGAGCCCCAGCTCAGAGGGGTCAGGATACCTGGGTCATAGCAGCAGCAGCTGGAAACCACCGGGACCATCTCATCAGCCCAGTGGAACTCTGGGCCTCTCACCCAGGCTCCCCTCCAGTCTGACCCAAGAGCTCTTCTCTGTCTGGCCTGCGTGGGGCTGCTGTGCCTCTTGGCTTGGGTGAGGGGTATATTTTAGGGTACATTTAAGCTTGAGCACACTTGGATGCTGAATCATAAAGGGTTGGAAGCCCCAAAGGTTGGATCATGGGCTGTTCCTTCGAAGGATGTTGTAATCAGAGACTTTTGGACTCTCAGGTTTTATCAGGGAATGTCGAGATTGCAGTTTTAGAACTGCAGTTGCAGGAGGGGGACTTCAGAGGTCACCGGCCAACACCATCTCCGATCACAAGGCCTTTCCACACTGCATTGGGAGGGCTCATTGACTTGGCTGGCTCTCCTCCGCCCGGGCCGAACCCTGCATGGTCTAGCGATGTGCCACGGTCACAGGAGCTCAAGAGACAGGGCTGACTTGAATGCAAGTGAAGGCATTGCATCAATGGACACTTATTTCCAACCCAGAGACAGCCAGAACAGAGCTTGAGTGTGTGTGGCTGAAGCTGGCCAGCTGGGCTCAGCCGCTAACTAGCTGGGTGACCTTGGGCCAGGGAGTTCACCTGTCTTGAGTCTCAGTGTCCTGGGTAAAATGAGAAGAATGAGGGCAGGTCCCAACAGGTTGCTTTGAGGACTAAATGAGTTCCTACGTAAAATGCTGAGAACAGGCCCTGCTTCTTCTTATCCAGCCTGCACCGTCTGGTGTAAAAAGACCCTTGCCCCTATTCCTGCCTAGTTGCCCCCTCCATGTGTCCTGCTGCCTTCTTGGGACACTAGCCCGTTTTGTCACCTACTTTAGCACACCCCCCCAGTGAGGTTGGCATCATTATCCACATTTTACAGGTGAGCAGACCAAGGCTCCAGGCACCAGGCCCCTCGCTGGTTAAGTGGTAGAGGCCAGGTTAGAAGGCAGACTTGACAGGCTGCCAAGCCCCCACGAGCTCTCCTGCTGTGCCAGCTGGCGCTTCCTGGAGGCTCCAGAATAGCTGCCCCCTCCTTCATCCCCATGGCTGCCTCCGGGGAGCAAACCCGCGACAGTCTGGGAAGTGCCAGTGAGTGAAGCTCAAGCAGGATGAGCACAGGGAGGCCAGTGGCTGGCGTGGAGGTGGTGGGAGCAGGGGTCAGCTGTGGGGCCACAGCACTGAGCAAGAATGTCGCACGGTAGACACCTGGACAAGTCGCTGGTTTGTGGTCCTATCAGTGCCCGGCTCTAAGTGGAGGCTGCTGTCCAGAGCAGCCAGGCATGCGGTGTGATTTCTGGGGCTCTGAGAACTTGCCTGCCTCCTCAAGCCAGAAGGACTTTCCCAGAAGGAAACCCTGGGAGGGGCCGAGGCCTGAGGACAGCCCCCGAGAGCCCGTGCCCTTAACCCTGGCTCCAGAGGACAGTGGCACACAGAGGGCTCGGGAGACTGGGCGGGGGGGGGGTACACACGTGCCGCCAGAGGGACACCTAGCAGGACTGCTGGTTGGCCTGGCCCTGACCTGTGCCCTCAGGCACTTCATATGCTCTTCGAGCCCCCGAGCCTCCATTTCTCGTGGCCACAGGCAGTTCTGAGGACTGAGGGAGAAGGTGAGAGCAGCAGGCCGGCTCCTGTGTTCTCCGCCTGGGCAGGGACTGGGGGCAGGGCCAGCAGGATGGCAGCGGGGACAGGCTCTCAGGCGGGTGGCAGCCCCTCCGTTGCTGGCGGCAGCCACAAACAGATGAGCAGTGTGCTGCGGTTGCCAAAAAAGAAACCCAAACGAGCTGCTGCCTCCAGCCGCATGAATAGAAGTGGAAGTGTTGCTTCAAGGTCTGGGAAGTCCCAGGGCTCCTGGGCTGGGGGTGGGAGTCGTCACCCTTTGAGAGACAAGAGAACGCACCTTCCCTGCTCCAGCCCAAGGGCTCCACAGCCTCTGGGTCTCCTGTGCACAGCTCGGTGCTCCGGACCTCTGGCCGAACTGACACGCATTATTTGGGGAAAGACTCCTCCCGGGAGTGGAGGCTGAGGGTCACCTCCCATCATCACCACCCCAGCCCCAGCCCCTCAGACATATGCGGGACTCCATGGCAGGCCCCGCAGGTCCGCCTCCCTTCCCGCTGTCCGAGCAACATGCTGAGCTCCTGGCTCACAGGTTCCATGCCAGCCTCTGAGCTGACCGAGGGGCCCTGCCTCCCATCGGGGCTGCTCAGGGGCACCCGCAGGACAGTAGACGGTTGGCTGGATTGACTAGGAAAAAGGGAAGGTGGGAGGTCGGGAAGATGACAGGGATATCCCCGTCCCTGTCAAGGCTGGGTCACTCCAAGCCAACACCTTGGGGAACCAGTTCGTTCAAGGACTCTTCAGGCCTCAGAGGGGCCTTACAGCTCCCTGGGTCCCTCCCCACTATCAAAGGCCAGAGAAGGCAGCACCCCGCTCAAAGTCACACAGCACGCCAGGGACCCCGCCGGGAGCAGACGAAGACTCCCTGCCTGAAGCTGCACACATGGTTGCTGCACACGATGCGCAAGATCCTACTCCAGACGGTGCTCCCGGGACTCGGGGGCAGCGGCACTGCGAGCAGGGCCTCATCTCATTTAGAACTTTCCTTCTGCAGACTGTCTTTCAGGGGCATCCCAAGTGTCTGCGCAGTCTGGCCCAGTGGGGAAGGGAACAGGAACCGGCCACGTGGCTGGGGGTGCGCGGGGGCCAGGGCATCTGGAAGCCCCACTGCAGGAGGGCTGTGTCTGGGATGGGGGGGGGGGGGGGTCCTGCACTGACGTGAAGCTCTCAAGCACACATCCAGTGAGACCTGGCAGAGGAAGGCAGCCCTCATTTGCTGGATGGAAAAGAGTGCCCAGGCTGGGGAGTGAGCATGCTGGGCTCTGGGAAGGCATCCAGCCTGGAAAACACTAGGTTAGGCAGAATGAAACTGGTTTGTTAAATACAGGACTCCCCATCATCTGCTACGGGGGAGAAATGGCAGGCAGCCTTGCCCAGGCTTATCTCAAGGGGAACCCTCGCCTGCAGAGCAGCACGTAGGGCTGGCTCCACACCACTTGGCAATCCCCTGGACGAACTGCCGCCCCTTGCTCAGCTCTGCACTGGTTTGCGCTCTCAGCTGAGAGGCTACGCCACTCCCTGGGGCAGGGACTGGACCGGAGCCTCCCAGGGAAGAGAGAACTCTGGTAACACCAGGGGGTAAGTGAGCCGCAGCTGGGACTGGCAGGGGGCCCAGTGCAGCATCCCTGGGCCTCTCTAGAAACCAGCTGCAATTAGCACCCTGCTTCCTGGGAGCAGCCTCTGGGGAAAGGCGAGAAGAGAAGGCGAGGCAGGCCCCTTTAGTGCGGCCCCGCAGTTGTGTTTGGAGGGCTGAGAGCAGCAGGAGGAAGTCGTGAGCAACCAGGGGGCCTCCCACTCAGCGTCTGCAGCAGCTGGGGCTCCTGGCAGGCCTGAGTGGCCACTCACTTCCAGCTGGGACGGCTCTGGGCCCGCCTCAGCCCTGGGCCCTCTTGGTGACTCAGCACCGCCACAGGCCCCCAAGCAGGGCCTCTTCCGGTGAAAGGCTCAGGGGTGATGGGGAGGGGAACCGTGGCTGGATCTCCAAAGACCCAGCTAGAGAGGCCTGCAGGGCAGCCCCAGGGCCCTCCCGCTCCTGGACCCCCATCTCCCTCCACCTCAGAAGGGCCCGGAGGGCAGCTGGTCCAGGAAAAAGGACGTTTTATTTCCATAAATACTCCTGCTCTCACTCACACACTGACCCCACTCAGCCCACAGACGGATGGGCAGAGGTGAGCCGCCCACAGGAGGCCCCGGCAGAGGCCAGGGACTGAAGGAGACGCACTGAGAACTCCAATGCAGGACCTCCCTTGGCCAGGGGCCCTGGAGCCCCCAGCCGGGGCACCCAGGTCTGCCACAACCTCCGGGCCAGCAGTCACAGCCCCCACAGCCCCTCAGGAGGCCTGACGGCAAAGGGGGCAGGTGGGTGGAGTGAAACCCCCACGAGAAGTGGGGGACAGGTGGGGCTCCCCCAACTGGGCCTCCTGAGATGGTGACCACAGGGCCACTGAGAAAGAAAAGCAGAGTCAAACCACACACCAGAGTGCAAAGAGCTGGGGGTGCAGGCGTCACCCCCCACCAGTCACCCGGTTCCTATGGAGGAGGCCTGAGCTGGTTACTGCGCCAGCATGGCCCCCCGAGTTATGGCTGGGCCTTCCCATAAGGCATAAGAGACAGGTGGGGATGACCCCACCCCAGGCTGGGGTCAGGGCTGGGCCTGAGGTCCTGGCCCCTGCCCGACACCCATGCTTCTCCCCCATGACCCCAAGTCCTTCCAGGGCCACGCAGCTGTTCCCTGCTCCAGGCTCCCCCCTGTGGCGAAGGTCCCCAGCAGTGCAAACCCAGGCCCAGCCTCCTGCTGGGTTCAGCTCCGCAGGGGAGGGAGCAAGGAAGGAGGGGGCCGCAGGGGTGAGGGGAGAAGCACCAGGCCCAGGGGATATCGCCATGGGAACATAGGGTGTCCTAGGCCACCACAGCCTCCCACCCAGGCTAGACGGTGCCCAGTCCTGTTGCCCCTCCTCTGCCCAGCCCCTCCCTGTTCTAGAGGCTCCCCCAGGTCTCGGGTGGGGGGAACTGGTCCACATCCCCCATCTCGTTGTAGGTCTGGTCGCCCATGGTGAAGAGGAGCTTGTAGCGGAGCCGAACCTTCTCCTGGGGCAGACACGGTGAAGGCAAGGTCAGAGGGAGAGAACAGGCCACCCCCACCCCACGGTGGCGCTCTGTCACAGCCGGGCCCCTCACCTTCTGGGGGTTGGCGAGGAGCAGGACCTGGGTGATGGCTGAGGGGTGGACGATGGGGTTAAACGCCGGCAGCTCTGTGCCTGAGGGTGGCTGCAGCTTCACTTTCATGACCTGCAGGCAGTAGGGCGGGACGGCCGGCTAGCCCTGGCTTCCTGGCCCCATCCTCTGAGGGACCGGGCCCAGTCCACCTGTCAGCTCCTCCCCGGGGGGCCCGGGGGCTCTGTCCTTTGGCTCCTTTCTATCCCCTAATCCCCAGAGGGACCCTGCCCCCTGCCCCCCCCCAGCCAGCTGGTTCCCCTCCAGCCCCAAGTTACCCTGCCTCCAAAGGAGGGAGGCATGTGCGCGTCACCTTGGGCACAGCTGACTGGAAAACGATGTTGCGAATGGGCTGGGGGGCGGTGCTCAGCATGGACACCACGACCACCAGCACGTCGGAGCGCCCGGGCAGCGGGTCCCGGGCAAAGTGGAAGAGGACCCGGAAGCCATGCTGGTCATACACCGTCACTGGCAAGATGCTGCCTGGCAGGGGGGGAGGGGAGAGGCCGACGGGTGGTGCCAGGCCTGAGCCCCAGCGCGTCCAACCCGCTCCCCAAACCGGCTCCCATCAGGCACTCGCCGCGCTGCTGGAAGGAGCGGACGAGTCCACAAACTCCGGTCCTCGCCTCGACCCTGGGCAGCAGGGCGGCCGGGGTGCAGACTGGCACCCAGACGGGGCAGGCACACTTCTACTGTGTTGGTGGCGGCAGGACACCCACCCCAGACGGGGTCACAGCTGGGGCTCCCCCAGTACTCCTTGCTGGAATGCTGAAGGCCGAGGGGTGAGCTGGGGTCATGCTCTCACCGTGCGACCCCGGCACAGTCACTCTGCTGTTCAGGGTCCTCCCTGCTGCTAAGAGAGGGGCACCACTACCCACTTCTTGGGGACACTGGGGGTGATGCCCTCGGTCACAGTGCGGTCATGAGATGGACAAGGCCGAGAAGACCTGCCCATCTTCATTGGTCTGCTCACGGCCTGGGCCGGGAGTGGCCCCCCTATTGCTCCTGGGCAGGAGCAGCTCAGGCTTGGATCTACATCTTGATCCTGGTTTGGTTTCACGATCTCGGAGAGACCCCGAACCTCTCTGTCCTGGCCCTGCCTTTCTGGGGAGGGCGCACCCAGTGGCCAGCATAAGAAGTCCTCTTGCCTGCGGAAGCCTGGACTCTGGAGCTCTCTGCCCTCACTCTGGGACAGATAAGAAAGCAGGGTCCCAGGAAGGGCAAGGGCCTCCCTCAGAGCTCCCTCCCGGGTCAGAGCTCCCAACAGGACAGCGAGGGGGTCCCAGCCCAGCCCGTACCCGCCAGCACCCCTGGCCCACTCACTGGGTTTGATGGACTCCAGGGGCACAGTGATGCTGGCCAGCGAGAGCTCAGTCGTCGTGGGCTGCTGCAAAGGCCCGGGGGGCTCGGGGGATGCAGCGTGGAGGAGGCCGGTGGCCCCGGAGCTGGGCGAGCTGCAGTTACTTTTATTCTGCAGGTCCCGAAGTGTGAGCCGGGGGGTCGGCTGCTGCTTCTCCCTTGTTGGGGGACGTGGCATTGGGGGGTGAATCTTTGGGGGCCGAGAGATCAGGGGCACAGGAAAGGCCAGGCTTCCTGGCTGTCCCTAATGGCCAGCTCAGAGGCCTCCCTGTCTCTCCGGCCTTGGTTTCCTCACCTTGGCACAGGGAGCTCTTGATCCCCCGCCCGCCACCCCTGCCCTGTAGGGCATAGCTCTCCCTTCTCTCATAACCTCTGTGCTCCACGGGACAGGCCCTGCACCTGCCTCGGACCCTGCTGCCTCCCTCCAGCCCAGCACAGAGCTTGGCCCGCGGCGGTCCTCTAGCAGCCGCCGCTCACAGGAGCACGCGGGCCCCGGGCCTCTCCCTGTGGGGCCTGGGAGAGCCCAGAAGCTGCTGCCCGTGGGGCTGGGTGGGGGAGGGGGTGGGGGTGGGCGCAACTGCCACCCCATGTCAGCCCGGGCGGAGCCCTCACCACCGCACTTGTTGGGACTCCGGGGGCAGTGACTGCTGCAGGAGGGTCTTCCCCAGGAGGTCCAGGTCATCCAGACCACTGCTCGCTGGCAGGGACGTCTGTGCGGAGGCCTGGCTGTCCGTGTCGGGGACCCGAGGCGGGGCTGGCGGCTCTGCGCCATCAGAGGACTGTTGGGCATACACAAAGCACGCAGATGGGCAGGGCTGTGCTGGGGCAGGCACGGAGTCACCGGGCACTGCCCTGAGGCCCCTTCCCCTCCTTGCAAGTGACACCTGGGGAAGCAGCAGCATGGAAGGGGACAACATTCCTGCCGGCCTGCACCCCCCTCGTGGGCCGGCCTGGTCTGGGGTTCTACTCGAGAAACCATCACATTCCAGGGACCTTAAAGTCACCCCAAGAGAAAAAAAATGGGGAACCCCATCCCAACCCAACGCTGAGACACAGGGAGAGCGCGTGGAGGTGAGGAGAGAATGCCTGCCCTCCCCCACCTGGGGACAGGTGCCTCAAGCCCAGGGCCGCAGCCGCATGGTCCTCCCACCTCACTACCCCCGGCAGGCTGTCTGGCCCAGCCACCCTACCCCTGGGAGGGGTCGGGCTGGCTCCTGGCCCTCCTACCTGGAAGCTGTTCCATCCAGCACCGTCCAAGCTTGGGCCTGGAGGGGGTGTGGGGTCACTCAGGCCTGCGAGGAAGCGAGACAAGAGGTGAAGGAGCCGGATTCCTGAGCGGAAGCATGGGAGCTGGGGGGGTGGGGGCTGCGTGCTGGCCTGGGGGTCGCTGGCTCCTGCCCTCCCCCTGCGGCCCCCCGAGAGGCTTAGCTCAAAGGGGAAAACCCACTTTTGGAACCGGCAGCAGAGCAGAAGCAGAAACCAAAGATCCTGAGGCCCATTCCCCACACCCACTCAAGCTTCCTTTCCTGCCACTCCGAAGCCACCTCAACCACTGGACATCAGGACTTCTGTCTTCATAGTCGGCTGGCACCTGGCTGCCCAGGGGTGGTGGGGAGGGAGGATGGAGTGGGAGACACCAGGTGAGGATCTACGGACAGGGGGCGGCATTCTGCACCCCCCCCCCCCACAATGGCCTCTGAGCGTCCGGGGTAGGCGGTGCCCCAGCCTTCGAGTGGCCCCTGGCCGGACTGCAGTGTCCCCACGTGCACTGTGGCCGGCGGGAGCTGGGGCGGACTCTAAAGGCCCTCTCTGCCCTGGCCCGTGTCCATAGGGCAGGCTGGCTGGGGCCAAGGAGAGCCGGGGGCCCTCTGCATCGCTCTGCCCGTTGGCCTGCCGAGGAGTGGAAGGCAGTAGGTCACCAACCAGTCTGACCTCTGCCCGCCCTGAAGCGCCCTCAAGGCCAACTTCACCACAGGCTTTACCTAGAGAAGACAAGTTATCCCGTTTCTAGCAAATCCTGAAGGAGTAAGCTGCAGCCTGAAGCTCTGGTGGGCAAGGGCGAGGTGCAGGCAGCTCAGACTGCCGGGTCTCCTCCCCTGGGCACACCGCCCTGAGAGCAGGGACGACATGGGGGTGGCTGCCAAGGTTTCCTACAACCCTCCCCCACCGCCGACGTGCCAGGCTCCTCAGACACAGGGCTCACTGAATCCTCAAACAACCATGGAAGGCAGGTGTAGGGGTGTCATCCCTCTTTCAGGACCAAGGAAATGAATGTCAAGAGGGATTAGGGAACCTGCCCCAGGCCACGTGGCCCACAAGGGGCAGCATCTGGGCCTGGAAGGAGCATGGCCTCATTGCTGGAGTTTGCACACAGCCCTGCCACTCGGCTGTGTGACCTCGGGCTGGTGACAACCTCCCTCCGCCTCATCTGTAAAACCGAGCCAACAGCAGCGTCTGTGTGAGGGGACCGTGACAAATTAGCCCATCAGAGGAAGTGCCTGAACACTGCCGGGACACCCTCCTCGCGGACGGGAAGTCCGTGCTGCTGGCCCTGCCCCCGCCCTTCACCCTTCCTGCCGCAAAGAACCGTTTAGGACAAGCCCCCGCTGTGGTCCCAAGGCTTCCTCTATCCCCCAAGCTGGCCGGGTGCTGCCCTGGCACTTCTGGTTCCTGTTCCCACATTTTCTTTGCCTTTGAGTAGAAACCAACGGAAGCTGGAGGCTCAGGGCTCTGCTGCAGCAGCTCAGGGACGGGAAGTACCAAGCACACCTTGCTTCTCATGAGGAGGTGGTTTTGCCCCCGCCACTCGCGGGGGGCCGGGGGCTGGGGCCACACACACCAACTGCCCGGTCAGGCAGCTGCCGCCGGGGGCCGGGGACCAGCTCTGCGGGGCCAGAAGAGCCTGGGGGTGCTCTGTCCCTGGCCATCCTTTCCCTCGCTGTAGAATGGGGTCAGGGCTCCCTCGCCCTGAGGCGCCCCTAGCTCCGAATGGAAAGGGGGCAGGTGGGTGGGAAGCAGAAGCAGGCCCACGGACACCCTGTGGTCAGACCCTCTTAGGTAGGGTGCCAGCTGCTGGTCCACTGTCCCCCATCCCTCACGCCCCATTCCAAGTCCTCATGTCCCTCTCCTGGCTGATGAGCTGAGTCAGAGTGGCAGAGAGGCTAGGAGAGAGGCCTCAGGCTCGGAGTGCCTTATCTTAACCTGCATGCCCCCTACTTGGGCAAGTCACCCCACCTTCCTAAGCCTTGCCCCTGCATCTGTAAAGCAGGGACGTTGGTGGCACCCGCTCCTGTGGTGGGTGGAGGGCGGTCTGTGATGTGACAGCGCAGCAGCAGTGGTTAGGAAAGCCACCTGCCCGGGACCCCAGCACCCGAATGCTTCTTCCGCTCCGTCAGGTTGGCTTTTTACCTCAGATTTGGCTCAAGAGAACACAGTCTGACTCCTGCCTTCCAAGTCAGTTCCCCAACAAAACCTTCCAGATTCTTTCGACAGAGCTCAAGCTCTCTTTCTCTTTAATAACTTGAGGACTGAGACAGAGACCGTCACTATGGTGTCCCGCTTCTGAGCCCTCAGATGCCCCATCTGCTACCCGAAAGCTGGACTCCTGACAACTGCCCGGCTGGCCGGGCGCCCCTGCGTCTGCCCCGGGCGTGCACCTGGTTCCCCGTGGCTCCCCCGGCCTGTGGTCCAGGACCAGCCTGGGGCACGGGGTGCCTGGAGCTGTCGCCGCTGCAGGGCCTCGGCTCCCCCCGCTGCCTCTCTCCCCCTCAGCGGGTGGGGAAACCGCGGCTGCTGAGGGCCTGCTCCCCACTCTCGGCTCTAACCTGCTGCAGGGAAGTCCTGCCGGTTTCCCTCAGGCCACTGGAGCCCGGGTGTGGTGGGCTTACCAGAGGTGGGTTTAGAAGCTGGCCAGCCTCAACCCATTGACTGTAAGAGCTTGTACGAACTCTGTAACCTCCCTGAGCCCCAGCCTCCTCAGCTGCGAAATGGGCCTAACACCCACCCCATCCTCCAGAGGACTCACAGGAAGTTGGAGGCCTCACCCCCACCTGCAGCCACCCCGCCCTCCTCTGGGCCCGGCCCCCTCCTCACCCAGAGACATGAGCTCGTCATCAAGCAGGGAAACTGAGGTGCTAGGCTGCTCGGGGCTGGCCGGGTCAGCAGGGCAGGTGGGCATGGCTGGGTAGGTGGTGCCCGCAGGAGGGAGATCCAGGCCGGAGAGGTCCAGCAGGGCCGAGGTGCTCCCTGGAGGGGGAAAGGAGAGTCGGGCACGGCCTGGGTGGAGGACAGTCAGGCTCTCGGAGGCCAAGGCGCCTGGTGTGGGGGGCAGCAAGCTGTCCCCCCCCCACAGCCCTCGCTTCCTTCCCCCCACCCTTGGCCACACTGCCTTAGCCCCCCAAATCTGCCACTAGGCCCTCTGTCTAGCCCACGGTGTTCCTTCTGTCCGGAACCTACTTCCTCCTTCTCTCTACTTGGCCAACTGCCTCCCATCCTTCGAGGCCTTGCTTAAACTCTGCTGCTTGTGTAGTGCCCCCCCCCCCCCCCCCCCCCCCGCAACAGGGCCTATTCTAACCTCCGTGGGCCCCCACGGCTGTCCCTTCACCCTGATGGAGCCGAGCCTGCAACGTTTGCATGTCAAACCCTCCCTCCCACCTTGTGATAAGTAGACTAAGCCCGGAAGGTGCCATCCAGCCCCGCACAACAGGTGCCAGATTTAGTAAATGAAAGAAAGGCCTTCCTTCTTCTGCCCGTCCTTGCCAAACCCTGGCTCCGTCCCCTCCGCCCCAGCCGCAGCCCTGGCACACACTTTCCCTGCAGCTGTCTCCCTAGGGCCCTTCCCCGTCTTACGGGGGCAGGGTCACCCTGGCAGTCCTAGCCCCCACCCCGGACTCTGTGGGGCTCCAGCCCGCTAGGCCCTGCCCGGCCCCCGCGCCATCTGCTCACCAGGGACGGAGCCGGCTGCAGCGTCGCCGTTGACCTCCTCGCCCCTCACAAGCTGTTTGTATAGGGTGATCACCTGGGTGAGGTTGTCGTTGGCCTGCAGGATCTCGGCTGGAACAGGTAGGAGGGGAGAGACTAGGCTGAAGAAAGGTGGGGGGCTCTGGCGGGGAGAGGAGCACCCTGAGTCCATCCCAACCCTCGTGGGAGGGGGCGGGGCCGGGGGCATCCCAACTGCTCTACTCACTCGGGCCCTCTGTCACCTCCCCTTGTCCCATGTCCCCACCGCCCTGACCACGGTGGCACGTTCTGGCCTTCAGGCCTCTGCACCGGCTCTGCTGTCTGGATGCCCCCTGCATTTCTGTGTGCCTTCCTTCCTGCCTGCCTTCAGGTCTTCACCCTAAGTCCCCTCAGAAGGCCTTCGCTCACTGCACCACCTAGTCCCCTCCCTGCTTGCTAGTCTCCGTGTCACTGATGACCACCTGAGAAACTTAACTGCTCATGGCCTTGGTTTCTTGTCTGTCCCCTCTCCTTAGGCTGCACGCTCTGCTGAGGATGTGGCTTTGGTCGATTTTAAGCACACCATGTCCCCAGGGACTAGAATAGTGCCTGGCACAAACTAGGCCCTTACCAAGGTTATCCCCTCAGGGGCCAGGGCTGAGGGGTCCGGGAAGCAAGTCCCTTGGGCAGGGACCAGGTACTTGGCACGGGGAAAGCCCTCAATGAGCTTCCACTGAGTCAGAGGCTGAGATGGTACCCGGACTGCTGCCCCAGAAACTGGCTGACACGGTGGCAGAGAATAGGACGAGAACCTGATACATGGCCCTGGCAGGAGTCACAAGGCCCAGCTCTGGAGCTGCTCAGGCCTGTGGGATTTGTCCTTAGTTTCTAGCCCTTACCAGGGAGGCAGTGTCTGGAGAGAGCCCCTGGCCTACCCTGGCTCTGCCACTGTTATGCTCGGTGACCTGGGCCAGTCCCTTCTCCCCGCTTCAGCTTGTTCAGCTCGGGGGCAGGACATGAAATGCCCGAGTAGGGACTTGGCCCTCGGGATCTCCTAACCACACCAGCCCCTGCTCTCTACCTCCTCCTAGATATGCACTAACCCAAAGTCGGTGCTGGGGAAGGGGGCCCCCTGGTGGCAGCTCCTGCCAACTGCAGATACTTAGCAAGGGCTGGGAGGGTAGGGGGAGGGGGAAGGAGGCAGAGAGACAGGACTGACTGCCAGGGGCTCACCTAAGGCCTCATCATTGTCCTCCGTGTCACTGGCCAGTCGGAAGAGCGTCGGCCGCATCCGCTCACAGCGTTGGTACAGCTCCTGGGGGCAGTAGGGTGGGGGGCAGGGGTCAGGCCGGCAGGGGCCAGGAGCGGGTCGGGGCTGGGCAGAGGCGGCAGGCACACCTTCATGAGGTCCTCGCTGCTGCGGGCTGAGGCTCCGCCCTGGCTGTGGCTCATCACCATCTCCGTCAGCAGCTTCACGTTGTTGTTCACCTCCTCGATGGCACTCACCCGCTTTGAGATCTTCTCCATCCGCTTCTGGTCCTAGGGAGGTGGCCGCCCCGGGGGAGCCCAGGTCACGCCTGCTCTGAGCCAGGCACCGTCCACAGCACTCTAGAGTTTCCACTGGTGTGGTGTGACCCTGCTACACGGGGCTCGTGCCCAGGACAGGGCATTCTAGTTCAAAAAGCCCTCTGCCAACCCCGTGCTCACTTCCTCTCCTCCTGCTGACGGTCCCTGGTCCCAGGCCTCCGCACGAGCCTGTCAGAACCTGCGGGGCCCTCACACACAACCTCCAGGATGGCTCAGGAAGCTGGGCCAGGTGCTTCTAGAGGACGAGGGCCACAGACCTACACCTGTGGTTCTACATGACCCTTGCCCTCCTTGCGTTTGTCCCTTGAAAGGAGGTGCCTTGAGAGTGAAAGGGGGCCTTCGTGGTCACCCAGTACAACCAGAACCAGGACAGCGACCCTCCCATCCCACGCCCACTGTGCTTACTATGCGTGTTCCTCCCTCACGGGACAGAAGGTGGGCTTGTGCTGTGCCATCTGACAGTCACCCTCCTTGAGAGGGGCCACCCGGCCTTCCCCTGCACTGTCAGGGCACAGAGCTTGCCCTTGGAAGACAACCTGGGACTCCTGCCCTGCAGGTCTCCAGACTGTAAGCTCTGATGGCCTGCCCTCACCGATACAAAAAGTTTCAGTGCACCCAAAGCATCCGTATACTTGCTTAGAAGTTAAACACGTACGCTTCTCTCTCTCGTGATAAACATACCTATAGAAGGACCTTAAACATAGCGAGGCGTCATTTATTTCTACCTCTCGCGGAAGAGGTCGTCAGCCTCACAGAAGTCCAACTACAGCAGGTTAGCTCGGCTGCTGGGCAAGTCTTCCCTCCACATGGGTCCTGGCTCTGCCCACTAAGGTCCCCCAGTCAGTCAGCTCTTTCTTGGCCGTGACAGCCCTTTACTTGGCCACTGCAGGGCTCCTCGTACGCACACACACCACCCCCCACCTGGGGCGGCCCAGCTCAGATCCCCTCTCTGCCTCCTCCCCGAGCTGTGGGCTTGGCGGTCACCTCCTGCACCATCTCCTTGATGAGTTTGTTGGCTGCTCGGAGGTCCTCGGGGTGGGAGCTCTTCAGCAAGCGGGCCAGCATCTGCAGGGACAGAGGGGCAGGACTCTGACACCAGGACTGGGTCTGGGGTCATATCCTGGCTCCCCGTTTCCTTGCTGTAGGACGTGGGGTACTTGTTAAGCTGTCCGTGAAATGGTGAGCATCTACCGACACCTAATGGTGGGGGGAGGGCACTGAAACACGGCACGTGAATGCTCCCCAAAGAAGTCTTTGATAAACGGTACAAGATGTTATGTTACTATCGCCACAGAATCTTTCTGGAAGGATGTACCAGGAACTCAACAGTGCTTTCCCTCTGGGGCTGGGACTAGGTAGACACTTACTTTTTATCTTACCTCCTCTATAGCGTTTAATCTCTTGCCCATGAGCACATCCTTCTTTAACACAAAGTTAATACAATTATCATCGGAAGGATCAAAGACAAAAATACGCAAACTTCTGCTCAACCTATGAAATGCCCTCAAACGAATCCCAGGGACACAAACATGCTCTCGTGTCTACTACATGCAGGGGCTCTGGATGGGAAGTGCTCAGCACGCAGAAATGCTTGATAAACTTTCCTGTCACCCACTTGTGCCCGCATGAGCCTCTGCTTCAGGGCAGGGCAGCCAGGGCCTGGAATTCAGACCAAGTGGGCCCTGAAGGTCCTCATGTACCCCCCTCCTACCCGTCCCTGGAGCCTCACCTTGGATTTCTCCTCGTCTTCAAAGATCACATTCTTGGGTCGTGGAGGAGGAAGAGGAAAGGTAGCATCATCTGGAAGCTTGGGGTCGGACTTCACAATCCCTGGAGGAGACGGTGGTGGGAAGGCTGTCAACAGGGCCTAGGGCCAGGAGGTGGGATGGGAAAGGGAGGGCAGGCAAGGGTAGGATGGAGGGTGGAGGACAGTCTTTCTCCAGCATGCTGGCTCTGACTCTGGTGGGCCAGGGCTGGTTCCTGAACTACAACGTCGAATTATGTGGAGGAGTTTAGGCACCCATATTTTGAGGCCACTCTGTGGGGGCCACTCCCTGAGAAGTTTGACCCAAACTCACTTTCTTTCCACCCAACCTAGCTTCAGAGCCATAAAAAGGCCCCATTAGCTATAGGTTCTTAAAAAGTTAAAGGGCAGCCCCATGATCTCACTGCCAGAAGCCGCCCCTCAAGCTGCTAGAAGCCCCAGCTCGGGGGCAGGAGGCGCTGCTCACACCCCACCCTCTAGCGCCTCACCCTGCTTCTTCAGCATCTGGTAGGCCTCTGCAATTTTCACCTCCTCGGGCAGGCCGACCGTCCAGCTGTAGAGGAGCTCCAAGATCTTGTTCTTCACCTTCTCCGATGTCCGTGAGCCCAGGTACTTGAGACCGAGGGGAGAGCAGGCCGTTGCCATCGTCCGGCCCCGCTCGCTGCAGCCCCAACCCCTGCCCCAAGCTGGCTGCCTCCCCAGGACTCCCCTGGAAACCTCAGCCTGCCGAGCGGTCTGGTCCCGGCTCTGCTGCCCCACCTGTTAAGCGGGGATGACAGCAGTGGCATCATGGCGAGGATGAAGAGCTGACACAGGGAAGGCGTGGAGCTCAGCGCCTGCTCAGGGCCAGCTCATCTATGGCTTAACTCAGTGACCTCGGGAAGGAGGAGCCTCCTGGCTTGGGGCTGGCCAGGGCAGGGGTGGGCGTGGCACTGCTCGCCCAGGTCCCACTCACAGTCTCTTAGCAGCAAACTAGGCCGAGGGAACTGGCTCTCACACCAGCCGCCTCCCAGGAAGAGAATGGGGGGCCGGGGGGGACATTTAGCTGCTCTGGTTAAGAGAGGGGGGTATGAGCAAAGGAGGGGTGGGCTCTCATCCAAGGGGCCTCAAACAGATGCATGCCCTATGGGGGGACTCCCCCAGGCCAATGCTGGGGCTTCGCCCATCAGCAAGCTCCGCCACTCAGATTTGGGGCTTCAGCATCCAAGGCCTCAAGGAGGCCACTCTTGTGAGGTGGGGACAGGGAGACCCTCCACTAGAGCCCCGGGTGGGGCGCTGCAGCCAGGTCCTCGGTGAGAGAGCAGAGCCAGGGAGGCCGTGCTGGGTGCATGCCCTGTGGTCACTCCTCACTAAGCCTGAGCAGCCCCGTCCGTGGGCAGCTGCAGAGCCGCCAGCCACTGGGTGGCCTGGAAGTCCCCCTCCCGGACCCCCGCTGCCCCGGACTCCGCTGTTAAGGACTGTGAGAAAGGCTCTGTGTTTGTGCCAGTCAGACTTCTAACGGGGGGCTGAGCAGTAGACGCAGGAACCCCAGTGCGAGCTCTCGGGATGACAGCGGTCAGGCACCTCCCACAGGGGGTCGTCCTTCCCCAACCCCCCAGTGACAGCGCAGGCCTGAGCTGGGGCTGGGAGCACCCACCTTGGGAGACACGACCTTGATGAGCTCGTTGAGAAAGCGGAATTTGCCCACCTCGTCATGGAACCTCTTGCCGCAGCTCTTCATGCATGTTTCCAGCACCTGGGGGGGGACCCCAGGGAGAGGGGTCAGAGGAGACAGCCTCCCACCACACCTCGGCCAGGGCCCGGAAGCCCAGGGATGGGCATTCAGAGGGTGGGGGGAACGACTCCTGAGGACAAGAGGATTCTGAGGGTCAGAGTCCCCTGAGCCTGATCACCACCCCCGGGAGCCCCTCCCCAGCCTGGCCGCCTTTGAGCACCACAAAATCCTATGATTTTTCTTTGATGGTTTTTTAAACTTCAACAGGTATTGTCTACCTTGCCTTATCCTATACGTCTGTGAACTCATAGGACTGGCATGTATTTGAGAAAACCCCATCCCATCAAAACAAATACATAACTATGAAAAGAAGAACTGTTTACCACCCGAGGTCAGCCTTGTTCTATAGTGGGTTGCTATGTGGTCCATGCCTGGGGGCCACAGACAGTGCACCCCCTAGTATTCTGCTGACACAGCTTTGAAAGCTCTGGCCTGAGCCCGGCGTCAGCACTCGAACCCCCATGGGAAGGACGGCACCGTCCTGGGTCTGGAGACCACTGATGGGCTGAGCGGGCTCCACACTGCTCCTGGGAACTTTATAAACATGCAGATTCCTGGGAGCAGATACTGAAGGAGCTCGGGTTCAGTGGAGCCCTCATTCAGTATGTGCCCGGCCTCCTGGAGATCTGACACGTGGCTGTAGCAGGGAACCCCTGGGCCAGATGGTCCTAGGGGGCTTCCTCCCCACAAGAGGCCTAACTGTGCAGGGGCTGGGGCAGGAGGCCATGGGCCCCCAGGGCTGGCCCAGACTCCCGATAGAGGCCATTCTGGCCCCACTCCTTTGGCCTCTAAAGAAGAGCCTGATGGGACCCCCGCAAAAAACCTCTGTCTTGTGCCATCCACATGGTCGGGGGACAGACGGCACCCTCTCTCCGCTTCTCACCGTCAGAGCTTGGATCGCCTCCCACTCCTGTGGTGACTGGATCTTGTGAGCCAACAGCCGGGTGGCAAGTGGAGGCCTGGGTGAGAGGAATGGCACAGATCCCAAACAGCTAGAGCCTGAGGCACCCCAGGGGAGGACTGCCACACCACCCTGCCGGGACCGCAGCCCTTGGATGCTTCAGTGGGGCAGATGCAAAGGCCCAGCTCCTTTTCTGATCGGGTGGGGCCAGAGACTGAGGCCCGAGAGGGCAGGGCCAGGCAAGGACTCGGAGCTGGGGACCTTCGAAAGGCATGAGCTCAGCCCCTCAGCCAGCTTTGCCGAGAACTGTGAGCTGGAGAGGGGACCACAGCCTTCAAGGGCCCGGTCTGGGAGTACACCATGACAATGGACCATGAAGGACAGGCAGACAGAGCTCCCTGGGAATTTGAGGGGGCCCAGGACATTTTGCTGGGAGAAAGCAAAGCAGCTTCACAGTAGAGGTGGTGAGCCCGTCTATTAGATCATAAAAGACCCGTCACCAGTGACCATGACACTGAACATGGACTGAGCGCTTAGAATGGACGAGGCTCCTCATGTGCCTTTTCCTGCCCAGCCTTCAGGGGGGCCCTCCAGAGTCGACAGTACTCTTGACCCCACTTTACAAAGGAAACGGAGGTTTGCCCAGCTGACTCAGCTGACAGAGGGACGGGACTCGCACCCCAGCAGCTGGACTCCGGGTTGTGCACATCACACTGTATGCATGGCCTCCCAAAGCAGAGCGCCTGCAGAAGCCCCCTGGCTGTGCTCCCCAAACCTGAGCACCACCTGGGGAGCCTGCCAGCAAAGCCACCCCATGCTCCCTGCCACTCTAGTCCCTGCCTGCACCTAGGCCCCCCAAATGTGCATTTTTGACAAGCACTAATTCCAATGCAGGTGGTTCTCGCTCTTCCTTCAGCAAAGGGCCTGCTGGCCTCCTCCCAGCTGGGGAGCATGTCCCAACAAAGCACTGGCTGGGGCTCAGGCGGGCCTGGGCTTAATGAAGCCCAGGACTACCATTTTCTTTGTGGGGAACCCCTGAGTCCCCTGGGCCTCAGCTTCTTCACCTGTAAAATGGGTTCAGTGAGGCCCAGTTTACAGGGTGCCACACAGACAGTGCACCCCCTAGTATTCTGCTGACACAGCTCTGAAAGCTCTGGCCTGAGCCCGGCGTCAGCACTCGAACCCTCATGGGAAGGACGGCACCGTCCTGGGTCTGGAGACCACTGATGGGCTGAGCGGGCTCCACACTGCTCCTGGGAACTTTATAAACATGCAGATTCCTGGGAGCAGATACTGAAGGAGTGATGGTAGTGGTGCCATCATTAGTTTGTGAGCACAATTAGAATGAAAACGGAGTCTCAACCCACTCATGTCTCCACCCGAGGCCAGGGTCTGGAGTGGGCACGGCAGGTGCACAGTGGATTCTGTTGAGTACGTGAGCAAAAGAGGAGGCCACCTACCCCTCAAAGTCCTCGTTGAGCTGTTCGCAGAAGCCGTTGATGCTGGCCCAATTCAGCTCCTTGTTCAGGGGATTTGTGGCGCTGTCTACAGGAGGAGAGAGGGCCAGCATGGTCTGGTGAAAGGGGTCCCTGCCTCTCCCACTCCCTACTCTAGCAGCAGGGTTGATCAGTAGGGGATAAGGGGTAGGACTGAGCATACAAAAAGACTCTCTTTGACTTCCTGCCCCAATAGCTTCAAGACCTGAGTGATGACCTTTCGGCTGCATCAACGGACAGACGAGCTCCTGTACACGGTCTCCCTTGCAGCCTCTCCCTGGATAGCCCTACTTGTAGTGATGGTGCTCGGGGGCTGTTCCCCCACTCCCTCGGGCTCCCATCTCCGCAGCTGCAAGCCTGTCTGCCTGCCTGACTGTACCTCCTCCGATTCTGCTTCTGAAAGTGTCCTCACAATTCTCGTTTCAAAAGAAACCTCCGTTTCTTTTGTTTCTTACACACTCAGATCCAGAGGTAAGAAAAAAAAAAAAAGCCATAATTCTGCTCTTAAGGAGCCGTGTGGCTGGGAAGTGGGCCAAGGGAAGCTAGGTTCTCAATACAACGTGACAAAGGGAGGCGAAGGAGCCATGAGCAGGGGACTCAGCTGGGCCTGGGGCCAGGGAGGCTGCCCGGAAGAGGCAACACTCAAGCAGGAGTTAACCACGCTGGGGATGGCATGAGGGCCGTGAATGAGGAGGAGAGATGTGGATCATTGAGCACAGGGCAGAGCATGAAGGACCTTAGTGAGGAGTGAGGCTCAGGTATCACCTCCTCCAGGAAGTCTTCCCTAACCCTGGCTCCTGCCCAGGGTGGCACTGCTGGATCAGCTCTCTCCTGTGTGGCCCCAGCTCTGACCTTCATCAGAGGGCCCAAGCCTGCTGTTGCACTGCATCCCAGCCTCTTGGGCACACACCGATTTCCCCTTGGCAAACAAATGAATGAAGGAGGGCTCAGCTGTGGGCAGGTGGGCATAGGTTCTGGGGGAGTCTGAATCCAGGAATGGGTAGTGGCCAGGAAAGGGCACGGGTCTACAGGAGGGGGTGATAAACCAGGCCCGATGGTCACCTCCCTGACACCCAACGCTGGTTAAAAAATAATCAAGTAGCTCGCGAAACTTCCCTGAACCTCTGTTTCCCCATTGGAGTGAAATGTGGACTGATTTAGATGACAAAACACTTGACACAAGGCGGGGCCATGGTGACAACCAGAGCTGGATTTTCACCACCTTCCCAGAAGTCTCTCTAAGTTTCACTCTATTCTGGCCTGTTCTGCCCAAGCCTGACATTGGGCAGGGGGTGTGGAGGGAACATATCCCAGCAGGTGGGACAGAGAAGGATCTATGGACAGGAGGAGGCAAGGACCCAACACGTGGTGCCTGCCCACTTGGGTTCTATGCTGTGGTGGAAGGCCCAGAGCTCTGGGATCACAGTGCCTGGCAGCCATTTATTCCATTCATATTTATCCAATAAATATTCTGAGTGCTGGGGCCACAGAGGGAACAAGACAAAATCCCTGCCCTCCCGGAGCTCACAGCCCAGCAAGAGAACCACCGACTACTCAGATAAACAAACAAACAGAACACTGTATGCTGTTGTGAAGTGCCATAAAGAAAATTAAAGCAAGGAGAACGTACAGAAAGTGTTTTGACGGGGGGGGGGGTGCTGCTCTCTCTGGAAGAGCTCTCAGAGGAGGTGCAGCTGAGCAGAGATCTGAATGAAGCATTTTCTCTCTGGGTACAAATCTCTGTTCCAGGAGCCCTGCAGAGCCCTCTAGTCCCTCAGGGAAAGGAAGCCCCTGCTGACCGCCCAGGGACCCAGGAATAGCTGCCATCCCCCCCCAACCAAGGGAAAGTGTGGCCATCTACTCTGCCTTCTAGTCCCCCAATGTGGCCAGAGGCTGAGGAACACCAGTCTGGAGTTAGAAAGATAGAATGGGGCTGGGTCTTGCCCTCTCAATGACATCTGGCTGGGGGACCCTAAAACGGGAAGTCCCTTACAAGTATCAGACACATGAGTCTGAGTGAGGACAGAGAAGCTAGTTCTAGAAACTGCTCCCGAGTCAGAAGCCAGTGAGGAAGAAGCAGTGGCATCACGAGACATCAGCCTTCTCCCCTGCATCTGGCTCAGAGTGAGAGCCATTGGCTCCAAGGAGGGCTGACTAACCTCTCTGGCCCGGGCCCCCAACCCCCAGGCCTCTTACCTCTACCTGGGGGGAGCACTTTCCCTGGCAGGAAGCAAGGGAGAACACCCAGGGAAGGCAAGAGGGAAGTCTTTCACAATAGGGCATGACTTTACCCTGTCACTCCACAGTGGTGACAACAGCATTTACCTACCAGAAGCTACTCTTTACCTCCAAACCACTGCCAAGGGAAGAGCTTATAATTTCAGTAAGGCACAAAGGGGAAGAAAAAGAGAAAACAATTGTAGCCTCAGTCTATTAGAGTCCAGCTTACTGCCAAACCCAGGTGTCCTGATTCCTGTTTCTCAGATCAGGCTCTGGACTCTCAGAAAATTCCCACCATTGCTAAACCTGAGAGTGTTTTGTATCACCTTCAGCTCAAGTCCCGAAGTTTGTCAGCTCTGTCAGCCAGGGCCCTGCCCATCCTCCCAAGCTGCTGCTGGGACCTGGACACTTGTGGCGTTCTGGAACAGTCTCAATGGCCACCTAGTGCTTCCTTTCCATGCCCTTCCCCTCCACTGGCTAGACTGACTCTGAAACATGCCTGGAAATGCTGTGGCTCTGGGACCAACCTCAGGGTTCAATTCTGCTCAAGACTGGCTCAAAAAGGGCTGGCCATGACCGAAAATCCCCCTGCACAGCTCCCTGGTGTGCCAGGGGCCAAAGAGCTGAGCTGAAGGTAGACCAAGGGCTCCCTGAGGCCCTGGCACCGACGGGAGAAGAGACTTGGAAGGGAGTTGTCATTAGCCCGGGGAGAGTCCAGTGTGGGGGTTGTGAGAGTCAAGGACCTCCCCATCAGCAGTATGGGATAGGGAGGTCAGGTGGAGGGTGTGGGGACTCAGAAGCCTGAGCAGTAGGAACCGGTGCCTGAGGACACGCAGAGAAAGGGGTTCAGGGGCCTTTGGAGGAAGGTCACCAAGGGCTGGGAAAGGAGTCTCGGGTGGAGGCACAGAATCTGAGAGGCTGAGCTGAGGGTAGTGATAGAGAACTTGACATTACTTCTGGAGTCTCAGATGGGACCCTCCCAAGCCGGTACGGTTTGAGGGTTTCTCACTGTGTGGCTTGGAGGATCTGATGGGCCAGTGAGTCCTCCCTTCCTGGGCGAGAAAACAAGCAAATCTGAGAGGAGCTGCAGGCTCAAGGAACGTATAGGAGGGAATCACTCCATGCAGGGCCAGAGAGTGGAGGATTTGGGGTCCACGGAGAGTAGGGTCCCTCCCTCTGGGGTCTGAGATGCAGCCCTAGGGCCGCCGGCTTGCCCCCTCCCGGGCCCAAGGGAATGACTTGGGGGGGTCCGCTCCTCAGTGAAGTCTGGGCCTCAGGGGCTTCGAGACCACTGTCTCCGTCCTGGGGGTTCTGGGCGCAGCTCACTCCTCCCCCAAGGATCGGATGGGCGGGCGGTGCCCGCTGCCACCGCGGGTCCGCGCTGCTGGTGGGCTCTTCCTTCACCTCAGGGTCGGAGGGACCGGCTCGGGGCGCCGCCTCTCCTGGGCCGGAGGCGGGGCGTGGGGAGGGGGCGCCGCGTACCCCGCCCCCGCCGGGAAGGGGCCCGCCTCGTGCCCCCGGTTCCGGTTCCGGTCCGGCCCGCGCCCCTCCCGGACACTCACTGATTCGCGCCTCCAGAGTCTCCGGCTCCATCGCGGGCTCCATCCGCCACGGGCCCCCAGCCTCGGCACCGCCCCCCGCCCCCCGCTGCTCTCGCGGGACCTTCTCGGCACCGCCCTCCGCCGATTAAAGGGGCAACGTCCGCCCCGACGCGCGGGAGAGGCGTAAAGGAGCGCTCGGCACCATAGAGACGAGAACGAGCTCGCCTAGAGCGTCACCTGCTCTCCCAACTCTTCCCCGCCAGGTGGTGTCTACGTCGCGGGCGGGACCCGGCGCCTGCCTTCTTGTCCACGGCGTTCAGGCAGGAGAGGAAGCGGAGGGACTGGGGGCCGAGAGCTGCACCATGGAAACCCCACGGGACGCTGTAACTCGTGCGTCACGAAGATGCCCGTGACCGCTTCCGGAAGAACGCTCCGCAGCCATGTTTCTGAGGGGCTCTGAGGTCACTTCCTGAACCCTGAGGCGGTACTTCCGCTTAGATGAGAAAGTGGGAGGGTCCCTTAAAAGGGCAATGACGTACGTTGGCCGCGGCGAAAATGACAAGTCAAAGTTTGTTGAGGGCTTACAGTGTTCAGGAGTTGTTCTAAGCACTTTTTATGCATGAATGCATTCACTCCCCACAACAAACCCATGAGCCAGATAGTTTGTCTGAGGTCACACAAGGGGCAGAGCCTAAACTCTGTGCTTTCTCTGCGTTCGTTCTGCGATCTTTTAATAAACTCTGCGTTTGCTTTGCTCTGTGATGGGCGCTGGAGGAGAACTGGAGGAGAAAGGCAAGGCCGGATGTTTATTACAATGTGGTAGGGGAAGCCTATGGGGGTAGTGGCAACTCAGGAGGATGCCCCGACTCCAAACTGGAGTTGAGGGGTAAGGGGGATGAGGGAGGGGCTCTTGTCAGGGGAGGTTTCACAGAGGTGACATTTAGCTGAAAGACAGACGGATTTCTCCGGGTAAGCCTGGTGCGAAAAGATATTTCAGGTGGAGGGAACCAAACGTTTCAGGGCTCGCAGGGTAGAAAGAGTATGATGCATTTAGAGAATTGAAAGCATATCAATAGGGCCCCAGAGGATGTTGGCCTGGAATTAGGCCAGGGCAAGATCATGCAGATCTGTGTTTAGCTTTTTTTCTGTAAGCTATGATGGTGTCGTTAATTAGAGTTTCATGGGTGGCGACAAAGTCAGGCTTTTGTTTTAGAGCGGTCCAGGCGGCAATGGGGAGACGGTACTGGTGGGGGCTAGTCTGAAATCGGGGAGGGCAGAATGGATAGAGTTCCTAGCCAAGGTGTCTTTTCTCCTGCTGTTTCTCTCTCCACCAAAGGTCTCCCTCCTCCGGCTTTCCCACCGGCGGGCCCCGGGATCGCCAGGTGACGTCACGCCCAGGGGGAGTCGGTCCCCGGCTCACCTGAGTCCGTTGCAGTCTATCGCCCCCTGGCGGCCCTCCGGGGAACCAGGCCATCGCGCCCTCTGGAGCCACCCAGGCCCAGGGAGGGTTAAAGCCGCAAAGACTAGGAAATCTGGTGAAGCCGGTTCGGCTTGGTGAGCGCCTTGGTGAACGACCTCGAGTCACCTTGCAGAACCGCAGTGACCTCATCTGGGAGATGAAGGGGTTGTGCTGGGTCAGTTTTTCCCCTAAACTCACCATTCAGCCGACTGAGATGCTTTTCTAAAATTCTTCCCCGCAGGCCATTAAAATTATGCAGGAAAGTGATATGTATGTTTATTGCATTCCTCAATAAAAGCGGTAACGTAATGTGTACTTAGACCTCTTTCTGTTTCTTTTATTACTGAAATGGTTTATCCCAGAAATAAAAGGCAACCATATTTACCGCACTGATTTAGGGGCTGTCAGGAGTCACTTTTTAAAGATAGCATAGATTTGACCTGGGTTCAAATTCTGACTTCACTGCTTTACAAGCTGTATGACCTTGGGCAAATCACTTAGCCTACCTAGATCTCAGGCTTCTCATCTGAAACATGGTTGTGAGAATCCAAAGAAACACGTCTGCAAAGTGAACCCCTCAACACATGCTCCCTACCCACTTTCCTTGCTGAACTTTAATCCTTAGTACTTATCTTTATTATATATTTTCTTTTTTCATTGTGTTTTCTGGTCACTCTTCCCCACCAGAATGTAAGCTCTGCGAGAGCAAGGAATTTCATCTGTTTGGTTCACTGACCTACCTCCAAAGCTTAAAAGAGTTGCTGGTACCTGGTAGGTATTTGATAGATAGGCATTGAATAAATGAATGAGTAGAAAGCATTATTTCATAAATTTTATAGATGGAAGGGTGCAGGAATGTGTCCAACATTGCAAAGCAATGTGTGTATGTGGGGGGAACCAGGCTATGCTCTTAAGGAAGGCTCAGGCTGTGTGTCAGTGAGTCCCAGGGAATAGGGCTTGGCGACGGAGACTCAGGAGCTGTGGCCAGGCAGGTAGGACCTGGTCCAGAGTGGGGGTCACTGGGGAAGGTGCAGGAGGAGGATACTGAGGGTGGTGAAAGGAAGAGGCACCAGCACAGGAAGCAGGAAATGCAGGGCTTTAGCCTTTGAAAGCTGTGTCCATCTCTACTGTTTGCAAATGTCTGGCTCTGAGTGACTTGGGAACACTGGGGTGGGTGACGGCAAGAAAGCCGAGCTATCCTTGAAGCACCTGTAATTAACTGACAACCTATACTGACCTCCTAGGGCTTAACGCCTCACACCCTTCCCAGGAAAACCCCTCCAGCCCTGGAAAGGCTGGTGAGGTTGGGTGGGGGAGGGGAGGGGGAAAGAGGAAATGGGGAGAGATCTTGGAGGGCAAGTAGGAAGGCACTCAATCCTTTCCTGGGGGGGGGGGGGCGCTGTAGAAGGCCCACGAACAAGTGGAGACATGGCCTTAATTCCAGCCCCTGTGACCCCAGCCAGATCCTGGTTCACATCTCCTTTCCAGGCTGCCCTCTGGGGGCAGGGGGACAAAGGACCATGGGTGTCATTGTGTCCCATAATCCTCACCCAGACCTCAGAGCTGGGTGTTACGCTCCCTGTTTTACAGATGAGAATTCTGAGGCCCCGTGTATGGATGTGATTGGCCACACAGCCTCCATCACAAGAGCCTACGTAAGACCCAACGCCTTGCCTTCAAAGGACAGAAAATACAAAAGCAAACAAAATATGCTGAATTCATTATAAAAACACTGCAATGGGCTGCCGTGGGAGTGGAGGCCAGGTGTGGGGCAGCCAGGCAGACCATTCTGATGAATTCACATTGTAGCTGAGAAGGAGCTAGCTGTCGGAAGGGTGTCCAAGCCAAGAGACTAGCGAGGGCAGAGGTCCTGAGGTCATCCAATTCAGCAAACCTGAGTCAGAATATGAGCTCAAGCTTGAGTCTCTGCATCCAAAGTCTGTGCTTGGTTCCAGGAACCACGATTCCATGTTCCACTGCTGGCTGAGGCGAAAGCAGGCATCAGAAAGATGAGAGGGTACACGCAGCTTACGTATTCAACCACTTATGTATGTGTACAGGGACAGGGACAGGGGCTCCTATTTTCCGAATCAGAACTAGGCCATGTGGTATAGGGAAGATTATTGCCCTGATTTATTGATTGACATAAATGAGAAGTCTCATAAAGTATTAAAATTCAGTCCTGTTTCCCCGTACATTCAATAAATTATCCTTATTGAAAAGATTGACCTTTGAGGTGGAAGGAAAGATAAATTCAGTGCAGATTTAAAGCCTCTATTACAGAAAATGATCTAATTGGTTGTTTACGATGAAAGCTATCCCAGAAAATCTGGATTGCCTGAAATAATGGGACAGTAAACATAAGAATTGGTTCGCAGGGGACTGGATCATTTCTTGTGTGTGGATGGAGAGGATTGAGGCCCCTAGAGAAATGAACTTGTTCATTGAACTTTTCCATGTCCTGGAGAGTTGAGCAGTGGGTGGGTATCTCTCCTGTGACAGTTTGTTTCACGTCTTTGCTTTTTTTTGTTGTTGTTGGTTTTTTTTTTTTTAAGATTTTATTTATTTATTTGACAGAGAGAGACACAGAGAGAGAGGGAGCACAAGCAGGGGGAGTGGGAGAGGGAGAAGCAGGCTTCCCGCTGAGCAGGGAGCCCGATGTGGGGCTTGATCCCAGGACCCTGGGATCATGACCTGAGCAGAAGGCAGACGCTTAACAACTGAGCCACCCAGGCGCCCCTCACTGTCTTTGCTTTGATTCCATGACAAAGATAACTTGGTACCAGTTATTGACTCACCTGCTGTTTGGGCCAATGACTTGACTTAAAAAGTCAAGTGTGCCATGACTCTTACATATATATCACACCTTTGAGGTGGGGATTAACCTCCCCATTTTACAGTGGAGGAAACTGAGGTCCAGACAGTTTAAAGAAGATCTTGACGGAGGCTCCAAGTTAGTGGGGAGCTGGGACCAATTTCCGTTTGATTTCCGAGGTTGCGCTGGGGATACTCTGCTGATTTTCTCCGAGGTGACTTCGTGTGTCATAATCCCCTGGGGAGCTAATGAACAAGGCTCCCGGACAAACTCATATTCAGTTTGGACTTGCTGGGGGTGTGGCCCGGGAATTCGCCGTCCAAAGTTAGCCTTACCACCCCCCGCTGCCCGAGCCCCCTGCACCTGCCCACTCTGGATCCTCAAGGACCTTAGATCTGACATGGGCATGTTTAGTGTTGCACAGACTCACCCCGGAAGGTCTGACCAGAGATCATATGGATGATCTCTGCAGCATAGTGGGACCCCGGTTCCTGGCCTCCCTCTGCCCCAGCTCGTTGTAACATCAACCTTTCCATGCTCTGGATGGACTAAGTGAAGTCATACTTTCCGGGGACTGAATTGTATGCCACCCCAGGTGGGAGGGAGGAAGTAAAGGCTCGGGAATGAAGAGTCTAAGCAATCCCCCCTTTCCCCCTACACCCCTTTCCAGCGGGTAAGGAGATCTGGTTTACCGGGGGGGTGTGGCCACAGACGCCACACTATGACCCTCACCCTATTGGCTGGAAGGAAAGAAGAAACCCCAGAATTCACCAACTGAAAGGCAATATTCAAACATGGCCCTTCTCTAATTGCTGATGGACAGATGCTTACCATTCATTAATGTGCCCTGGTGGGATTTACGTTCTACAAAACATAAACCCACAAATGAACAACGTAATTTCAAACGGGGTGATGCCAGGAAGACAACGCACCAGGGAGCTGTGAGCTGGCTGCACAGTCAGCGTCCTGGAGGGGTATATTACAGGTGTTGCAGGGGTGGGGGTTGTGGGTCAAGACCAGTTATCCTGGTGGTGAACTGAGGGGTAAGAGAGAGGAGGTGCCCTTGAGCAGGGAACTAAAGTAGGAGCAGAAATGCCCTCCCCAAGAGAAGGGGACAGTATGTGGGAAGTATGGCTTGGCTGGAGGGAAGGGTGTGCAGGGCAGAAGAGAGCAGAGCTATATGTGACTTTGAGTCCTGGATGGCGGGGGATTAGAGATAACATGTTGCCACACTTAGCATACAGTAGGCACTCAATAAATGCTAAATTAAAGAAGGCTCTAAGGGCGCCTGGGTGGCTGGTTAAGCATCTGCCTTCGGCTGGGGTCATGATCCCGGGGTCCTGGGATTGAGTCCCGCCTTGGGCTCCCTGCTCTGCGGGAAGCCTGCTTCTCCCTCTGCCCCTCTTCCCACTCGTTCTTTCAATTTCTCTCTCTCTCTCTCAAATAAATAAATAAAAAATCTTAAAAAAAAAAAAAAAAAAGAAGGCTCCAAATGGTCACGAGTGCTGTTATAGTGGGAGTGGCCCTCCGTTCTATTCCCTAGGTTTAGGGTTTGGGTCCTACCCCTTTGTCTTTCCTTTCCCCCAAAGCTTATACCTTCAAGGTATCTGTCTTCACCTCTCCTCCCGGAGCTCTGCATAACCGTACTTTTGTCTCCCTGCCGGAAAAGGACTCCAAGTACAGCAGGAAAGACTTGGATAAGCTCCAAGACAGGACTTCCCTGTCTTTATGTCTGAGTCAAGCTGCTGGGAGGAGGGGGGCAGGGCACGTTTCCCGCAGAGAGAATTCTGGAGCTGGAAGAAATCTCTGAGATCGTTTATCTAATCCTTGGCAGATAAACTGGACTGTCCTCTACAGAAGAAAGCACAAAAAGGGACAGTCGGAAGAAATTCAAAAGAAAAGAACCCGTTGTGCTGTCAAATTCCGGAGGACCATCACTGGTGCATCTCTTGCTGATATAATGGCCAAGAGGAATCAGAAACCTGAAGGTAGGAAGGCTCAACGAGAACAGGCCATCAGGGCTGCCAAGGAAGCAAAAAAGGCTAAGCAAGCATCTAAAAAGACAGCACTGTCTCCCATAAAGTCAGCACCTAAGCAAAAGATTGTGAAGCCTGTGAAGGTTTCTGTACCCCGAGTTGGTGGAAAGCGCTAAGTTGGTGGATCAGATTTTTAAATAAACATCTGACTATAACTAGAGAAAAAAAAGGGAGGGGGTTCAATCTTTTTTTTTTTTTTTTTGGACAGATACCCAACGTGAGCAATGCACTTTACATAAGGACAAGGTGAACCCAAGTTTTATGGAGCCTGAAGTTTATAAAAATTTGGAGACCTCATTAAAACAAAAGAATATAAAATTACACATGCAAAATTAGGTATTCATTGAGAGTGAGAAAATAAATTCCTATGAATTACAAACTATTTTTTTAATTTTTAAATTTAATTTAATTTTTAAAGATTTTATTTATTTATTTGACAGAGGGAGACACAGGGAGAGAGGGAACACAAGCAGAGGGAGTGGGAGAGGGAAAAGCAGGCTTCCCGCTGAGCAGGGAGCCCGATGCAGGGCTCGATGCGGGGCTCGATCCCCGGACCCTAGGATCATGACCTGAGCCGAAGGCAGACACTTAACGAACGATTGAGCCACCCAGGCGCCCCTGAATTACAAACTTTAAAAAGCTGACAAATACCATACTCGCAAGATCAGAACAATAAGAAATTTTTACCTAACTACCTGACATGCCATTGTAGTACATTTTTTAAAAGATTTTATTTATTTATTTGAGAGAGAGAGAGAGAGCATGAGCAGGGGGAGGGACAGAGGGAGGGGGAGAAGCAGATTCCCTGCTGAGCAGGGAGCCTGACACAGGGCTCGCCCAGGACCCCAAGGTCACGACCTGAGCCAAAGGCAGATCGACTAAGCCACCCAGGCACCCCTACATTTTTTCATCTACAATTTGGGCTGCATCCTCTTCAGATAGTAGTGATTTTATTATTTTTTCTATAATGAGAAAGAAAAGTCAGGCTTCTAGCATGTTTGATCAAAAAAAGTTTTGTATTTTATTTTTTATTTTATTCTGTTCTTCATAATCTATTATTGGTAATGTCACATAAATCTTAAATTTCTAATATTGTCAAACTTGAGAAAGCCAAACTTTGTGTGTGGTTTCATTGGGAACTGCAAAGTTTTGTCAGAACAAAATGTTTTCTATGCTGAGACACACCCCCACGCATCGTGTTATAGAAAACGTTCTGCATGACACACGGTTACACTTGCTGTTTGCACGACTGTTACAGGCTTGGGTCCTACAACAGAGGTGTTCAGATCCATTTGATTGCACAGGATTCCCAAAAAAGAAGAAAACACCTTGTGGTGCGTTTAGAGTCACATACGACGTGTCGTTGACCGTCTTCCCGATGGCGAGGAGTTCCCTTGTAGCTAGGAGACAGTGAGAACGGAGTCCACCACTTTTCTGAGAATTGGGAGAATTTTCCGCAGACTAGCTTCTGGTACAATGTAGACCTTTGTTCTCCCCCATTGCCCACATTCTTCCTGTGTTGGGTGCTTGGGGTATAGTCCTGATGACATAGTGATGTGACCTCTTTCCCTGCACCTTTATGTCAGGACACCAGCTGAATCGGCAGAGAGGGTATGGGTGATAGGAGTATTTCTGGAGACGATTGTCTACACTAGGACAGCTAGCAATCACCTAACTGTTCCTGGAAGTGACTGTGAGCCTTATAATGACAACCCACTAAAACTCCAACTAAAGGCATATCCAACTCAGCTTCCCATTAGTTAGACCTCAAATTAGGCCCAGCCTCTAGAGAGAGAGAAGTGTTTTAGTGATATGGAACAATCTCCAAGATATATCATTAAGAGAATAAAACTAAGGAATGGGACAGTACATATGGCAGGCTCTCCCCTAAGAGGCATGGAGCATAACTCTGGAAGGAAGCAGGAGAATGGTATTCTCCTCTGGGTGGCTGTGGGAATTTTGGTAAGAGGAAGACTTGCTTTTTCCCTGTCTAACCCTTTCGAGCTCTATGAAGTATTTTTTAAATCACATGCATGTTGTAATTTTTCATTTTTCTGAGATAGATGGTTAGCAATTGATGAGCTATTTTTTTTTTTTTTTGCTAATTTATTTCATTTTTTAAAAAAGATTTTATTTATTTGACAGTGAGAGAGAGAGAACAAGCTGGGGGAGCTGCAGGCAGAGGGTGAGGGAGAAGCAGGCTCCCCGCTGAGCAGGGAGCCCCACAGGGGGCTCCATCCCAGGACCCTGATATCGTGACCTGAGCTGAAGGCAGACGCTTAAGCGCTTAACTGACTGAGCCAGCCAGGTGCCCCCCCCTTCTTTTTTTGCTAATTTAGACTGTTCCCTTAGTGGCCAGCAGGAGGAGGCAAATACTTTCTCTCTCCTGGAGAGAGGTTACCCCTTCCACAACCTCCTAAAAACACAGTGGCTGTGCCCTGGGGCTGGAGCCCAGACTCCGGGTGGGGCCTTAGGAGGAAAATAAGTGAAAGAAGTTGCCATTATCAACTCCAGGCAAGCTCTGATTATAAAATAGTTCTATTGTGGGGTACCCGTCTGGCTCTTAACCAGTGGACTCTTGATCTCGGGGTTATGAGTTCAAGCCCTGAGTTGGGTGTAGACATTACATAAAAATAAAATCTTTTTTTTTTTTTTTAAGATTTTTATTTATTTATTTGACAGAGAAAGACACAGCGAGAGATGGAACAGAAGCAGCGGGAGTTGGAGAGGGAGAAGCAGGCTTCCCGCTGAGCAGGGAGCCGGATGCGGGGCTCAATCCCAGGACCCCGGGACCATGATCTGAGCCGAAGGCAGACGCTTAACGACTGAGCCACCCAGGTGCCCCCATAAAAATAAAATCTTAAAAAAATAGCTCTGTTGATATATAATTCACATACCATACGTCTCAGCCATTTAGGGTACGGTTCCATGTTTTTTGGTAAATTGCATTATTAATTTTTAAAAACTGTAGCAAAATTGGGGCACCTGGTGGCTCAGTCGGTTAGGTGTCATGATCTTGGGGTTGTGAGATGGAGTCCGTGGGCTCTGTGCTGGGTGTGGGGCCTGCTTAAGATTCTCTCTCTCCCTCTGCCCACCGCCCCCCCACCGGCTCGCACACGTGCACACTCTCTCTCTCAAAAAAAAAAAAAATTGTAGGGGCGCCTGGGTGGCTCAGTCGGTTAAGCGTCTGCCTTCGGCTCAGGTCATGGTCCCAGGGTCCTGGGATTGAGCCCCGCGTCGGGCTCCCTGCTCGACGGGAAGCCTGCTTCTCCCTCTCCCACTCCCCCTGCTTGTGTTCCCTCTCACTGTGTCTCTCTCTGTCAAATAAATAAAATCTTTAAAAAAAAAATTGTAGCAAAATATATATAACATGGGCGCCTGGGTGGCTCAGTTGGTTAAGCGACTGCTTTCGGCTCAGGTCATGATCCTGGAGTCCTGGGATCGAGTCCCGCATCGGGCTCCCTGCTCGGCAGGGAGTCTGCTTCTCCCTCTGACCCTCCCCCCTCTCATGCTCTCTCTCTATCTCATTCTCTCTCAAATGAATAAACAAAATCTTTAAAAAAATATATATATATATATAACATAAAAATTTCCATTTTAGCTATTTTGAGTGCATAACTCAGTGGCAGTAATCGCATTCACAATGTTGTGCACCATCACTATCTATTTCCAAAACTTTTGTTATCACCCCAGATAGAAACTCTGTACTCATCAGACAGTAACTCCCCAGCCCCAGCCCCTGGCAACCTCTAATTTACTTTCTGTCTCTATGGATTTATCTATTGTAAAGATTTCATCAAAGTGGAATCATGCCATATGTGGCTTTTCGTGTCTTCCTTCTTTCACCGAGCATACGGTTTTCAAGGTTCATCCATGTGAGGGCATGGATCGGCTCTTCATTCCTTTTTAAGGCTGAATACTATTCCATCGTGGGTGCATAGTACATTTGGTTTGTGCATTCACCCGTTGACGGACACTGGGCTATTTCCATCTTCTGTCTGTCGTGAGTGATGTTGCTGTAAATATCTGTGTACATGGATCTGTTCAAGTCCTTGTCATCCATCCCTTTCGACTCTACCTAGGAGTGAAACTGTTGGGTCATGTGGTAATCCTACTTTGAGCTTTTTAGGAACTGTCAAACTGTTTTCCGTAATGGCTGCACCCTTTTACATTCCTACCTGCAACAAATCAGGGTTGAAACCTTTATTTTTTTTAAGTAGCCTCCATTACCAGTGTGGAACCCAATGCAGGGCTTGAACTCACAACCCTGAGATCAAGACCTGAGCTGAGATCAAGCGTCAGTTGCTTAACAAACTGAGCCACCCAGGTGCCCCAAAACCTTGAATGGTTGTCTGCTGCTTGCTGGGATATGGACAGACTCTGGAGATCTTATGGGTGAGGTCCCTTATCCTCTTTGCAAGTAAACTCCCGGGGGCAGGGCTGAAGATGACCTATAGGGTACAAAGACCAGGGAGGGTGGGGCTGGGGGCCTCTAGAATTCTGCAGGGGAGAAGGGAACCTCTAGCAGGCCCCTGGAACCTCCAGCTGAGAGGTAGGGGGCCAGGGCAGGGCAGAGTGGCAGAGGGAGAAACCAACACTCAGAGAGACTGCTGGACATTGAGCCGGAGGGTCATTGCTCCCAACCCCTCTTGCTGCAGCTGGGGAGACTGAGGCTGGGGGGCTGTCCTGTGTCCAGATGAGAGAATGATTGTCTACCGGGTGCCAGCTCTGTGAAGGCCCCGGAGTGCCTCACAGCAAATCTAATGATGCCGGTGAGGGGCGTCGCCATGGCCCAGAGCGTGGGAACCCCTCAGTAAATGCCAGCCATTAGCTAGAGATTACAGAAGAGAAGCAGAGGAGTCCCTACCACGTGCCAGACTCTGTCTGTGAAGCCCATCACGTGTGTTCTCTCGTTTAGCCCCGTGGCAATACTGTGAAGTAGAAATCTTCAAAATGACTTTCCAGGGGTGCCTGGGGGGCTCAGTCAGTTAGGCGTCTGACTTGATTTCAGCTCAGGTCCTGATCTCAGGGTCTTGAGATCCTGCCACGCTCAGGGTGGAGTCTGCTTGAGATTCTCTCTCTCCCTCTGCCCCTCCTCCTGTTTTCTCGCTCTCAAATAAATAAATAAATAAATAAATAAAATCTTTTAAAAAAATAAATAAAATGACTTTCCAGATGAGGAAACTGAGGCCACCTGGCCTGCCCAAGGTCACGCAATGAGTAAGGGGCAGAGCCAGGACTTGAGGAATATGTCATTCCACTGAAGCCCCCCAGCAGGCAGCTCTTCTGGACTCGGGGTCTCCATCCTTGATGGTTGTGGCCTCCTGCCGGGCCTCTGGGAGTTGGACGAGGCCCCATTACAGCTCTGGGCGGTGGCTCTCTGAATTGTGAAGTTGATCCATGGAAGTATTACGGGGCCCAGGTTCCATCCCCACTTTAAAAAGCGGGGGCCAGCCTCTGAAATGGATATTTCCCCATTGACTTCCAGGGCCCCTGGAATCCTGCAGCATCTACTCCGATTCTGGGGTGCAAGATGGTGACGAATGTTGACTCAATAGGAGGGAGGTCTTTCTAGTGGCCACATGAGCTCAAGGTGGACTGGAGGCCTTGGGAGGGGGTGAGCTTCCCCTGGTGGGGAGCTTCCTCTGCTGTTTACCACATCAGGGCAGATAAACACCCCTCCCCCTTCCGTTACTGACACAAAGACCGCCCGTCAGCCCTGAGACAGATAGAGTCCTGACCTTGAGTTTGCCAGGAGCGGGTGGGAATACCAGGTGAGGGGTTATATCCAGAGGATGTTTCTGTCCCCCACAGATCTGCTCCATCAGCTGTGACCAGGACATCGAAGAGTACCACAGGAAGGTTGAGTGGCCCAGGAGGAGGAATGGGGCATTGCAGGACCACCTAAGGAACAGAAACAGTTTGATTTACTTGTTTAATTTCTAGAGAGACGTTCTCTCTGGACATGTTCCTCTTGCCACTTATGTGAAACAGAACACAGAACATTATGGCCTCTTCCGTAAATCTTCCGAGCACCATGTGTGCACAGGGAGGTGTGACCCTGAGAAGGAGCTTCCTGGTCCACGGGGTTTGGGTAATACGCTGGGTGGCAGGGATGGAAATGATGGGGCTAGGCGTCCCTAGATTGGAGCCCCTGCAAACACCCACACTTCTGCCCTCTATGAATGCTTCTGCTGCCAATGCGCCATCCAGCCACCCATCCACCATCCACCCACCCACCCTTTTTTTTTTCAACTTAAATTCAACACCCACCCACCTTTGGGCTGAGACAGACATGATAAGGTCCATCCAAGAGCTGGGGAAGAGTTCTAGGTGGAGGGAACAGCAAGGACAAAGGCTTGAGGCTGGAATAAGCTTGGTGAATTCAAGGGTCAGTCTGGCCGGGGGACATGGGGAGTGACATGAGACTGCAAGGTGGACAGTATCAGATCAAGGAGGTCTCGTCAGCCAAGAGGGACTTAGGATTTTGTTCTAAATGCCAGAAGAAGGCACTGGAGGGTTTAGAGCAGGAGACTGGGGTGTTGTCACTTAGATTTATAAAGATCCCAGTGGGTGTCCAAAGGTTGTGGGGCAAGAGTGGAGGACAGGGTGGGGGTGAGGGGGGCGCCTGGGTGGCTCAGTCGGTTAAGCATCTGCCTTCGGCTCAGGTCATGGTTCTGGGGTCCTGGGATCGAGCCCCACATCAGGCTGCTTGCTCAGCGGAGAGCCTGCTTCTCCCTCTCCCTCTGCTGCTCCCCCTGCTTGTGCTCTCTCTTTCTCTCTCTCTCTGTCAAATAAATAAATAAAATCTTAGAAAAAGAAAAAAAGACTGGAAGACAGGTTAGGGGGGACGGCTAAGTGACTGTGGCCCATTCCCTCCTCCCACTTCTCCAAAATCCTTCCTTCTTCAAGGCCCCTCCCCAATTCCAGGTGAGGTTGGGATGACCCAAGAGCTCCAGTGGACATCTGCGGTCCCGGAGGGATGTCAGACAGGCTTGCGGCCAGGTCCAGCCAGCAGCTGGGGCTCAGAGTGGAGCCACAGAAGCTGGGGTCAGGTTAAATAAGGAGGATCCCTGGGGCAAATGAGGCGAGAACCCTGAGGATGTCTCTTGAAGGACAGACAGGCGGCTGGCTGGAGCTGGAGCAGCAGGGCTGGACATCTACTCTGGCAGCCCTAACATCCAAGCAGGCCTAATAGATAATATTTATTTATTTATTTATTTTTAAGATTTTATTTATTTATTTGACAGAGAGAGAGACACACAGTGAGAGAGGGACCACAAGCAGGGGGAGTGGGAGAGGGAGAAGCAGGCTTCCCGCCGAGCAGGGAGCCCGATGTGGGGCTCGATCCCAGGACCCTGGGATCATGGCCTGAGCCAAAGGCAGATGCTTAACCAACTGAGCCACCCAGGTGCCCCCCTAATAGATAATATTTAATAACGGCAAATGCTTATTCAACACTGAACATGGCTCAGCACTGTGTTTAGCCTTCTCCCTTCAGGGTCAGCTATCCTGTGAGGTGTGACCCTGTGAGGTGTGACAGTTCCCATTTTACAGATGGACAAACTGAAGCCCAGAGAGGTTGCCTGACGTGCCCAAGGTCACACAGTTATAGACGAGGCTCCCTGTGCCTGAGGCTAACACGTCTGAAGAAAGACCGAGGCTAGGAGGGCTTTGATGTCCTTGGAGATCGGGAAGCACAGATCATGAGCCCCAGCTCTGTCTGGGAGATGGGGTCCCTAACGGGCTGGTGTGAGCATCTGGCTGCCTTGAGATGGTACATCTGGCTGTCACCAGCATCTTTCTTCGCACGCCGCCTGCTCCTGTCCAGGATCCCCAGGCTCCGGCAGAGTGGACACTGGCTTCCTCCCAAGGGGCAGGGGAAGGAGTGCGCTCGCCAGCCACAGTCCGAGCTGTTGGACACTGCTCACTGCAAATTTACCCGAGCTTCTGCTCTGTCCACTCTCCTGGACTCTGGGGTCATCAGCGCAGGTGGAACTGTTACCCATTTAGGAATTCTCCCAAAGGAAGATATCTGTTTATCTTTTTAGCATCTATGATGTGCCCCACATGCTACATAAGTCCAGTTTTTAAATTAAATTTAAAAAATATTCTCACAATCACCCCGCAAAGAAGGCGCTCTTAGCTCCCTTTCACAGATGAAGAAACTGAGGCTCAAAGTGACTCGCCATGGCTCCTCAGCTCGTAGGTGACACTTGACCTTTTCCCATTTGCTACCCAGAGCTTGGTGCTTCCGTGCTCCTGCCCTGTTCCCTCTGCCATCTGAAGGAGGATGTTGGGGAGGGGGTGAGCGGGAAGGGAAGCAGGATGAATATCACTGATGCGTTGGGCTGTTTGTTCTTTGGGAGGAGCAGGACCCGAGAGGAGATAGGCCAGGATCTCACAGACCTCAGGACCAAGTCTCCCAACGGCAGAAGGCCAGTGGGCAACAGGCACCATGCCGTGGGCCCAGCACACTTCAGAGGTGCACCGAAAGGTTTCAATTTCTTATAAAATCGGAAGCAAATAAACTTTCAGGTAGAAAAAAAGTGTGGGTGTTCTGGGTTTTGTTTTGTATTGAGGTATAGTTACATATCACATTATATTATTATTTTTTAATTTTTTTAAAATTTATTTATTTGACAGAGAGAGAGATAGCGAGAGCAGGAACACAAGCAGGGGGAGTGGGAGAGGGAGAAGCAGGCCTCCTGCCCAGCAGGGAGCCCAATGCGGGGCTCGATTCCAGGACCCTGGGATCCTGAGCTGAGCGGAAGGCAGAAGCTTAACGACTTAATAACAGCAAATGCTTATTCAACACTGACACCCCAACATATCACATTATATTAGCTTCAGGTATAGAGTAGAAGGATTTGGTATTTGTGTATGTTGAGAAATGACCGCCACAGTAAGCCTAGCTTCCATCCATCGCCGTATTTTTTTTGTTTTGTTTTTCTTGCCTTTTTTTCGTGATGAGGACTTTTAAGATCTAGTCTGTTAGCAACTTTCAAATATGCAAGAGCATAATTAAGCATAGTCGCCATGCTGTACCTCCCATGACTTACTTATTTTATAACTGAAAGTTTATACCTTTTTATCCCTTCATCCATTTTGCCCATCCCTAAGAAAATGTATAATATATAACATTAAAAAAATTTTTTTTGAGACAGAGAGAGCATGTGCGAGCTGGGGAGACGGGCAGAGGGTGAGGGAGAGAGAATCTCCAGCAGGCTCCCTGCTCAGCGCAGAGCCCAGCACGGGGTTCAAGCTCACGACCCTGAGATCATGACCTGAGCTGAAATCCAGAGTCGGATGCTCAACCCACTGAGCCACCTGGGCGCCCCTGATATATGACATTAAAAAAAAAAAAAAGTTCAGGGTCGCCTGGGTGGCTCAGTCGTTAAGTGTCTGCCTTCGGCTCAGGTCATGATCCCAGGGTCTGGGATCGAGCCCCGCATCGGGCTCTCTGCTCAGTGGGAAGCCTGCTTCTTCTTCTCCTACTCCCCCTGCTTGTGTTCCCTCTCTCGCTGTGTCTCTCTCTGTCAAATAAATAAAATCTTAAAAAAAAAAAAAAAGTTCAGTATAGTTAACATACAGTGTTTTATTAGTTTCAGGTGCATTAATATATAACAATGACATATTCATTCAGCGTGGTATAAAATATAATGATATATGTGTGTGTGTGTTTATGTATGTGTATATAAAAATATGTGTAGTTACTGCAGGAAGGGGCCCATGAAGGCAGAAGTACCTTGGGCTCACAAAAGTCATAATGGGGCCCTGGGAGGTTGTCAGAAGAACATTCCTGTAGGCCTGAGGGCTGAGCCTGCGGGTTCCCACGCAGCTGCTGGGTGTGGGGGTTGGGGGGGGGGGGAGTTACCTTCTTCACAGCCAACACAGGTGGGGCACTGGGCTCCTGGTCATAATAACAAATAATATCTGTAAACTATTAACAAAACTCCAGGCGTTATCTCCCTTAATCCTTATAACACTTTTGTTCTCATTTTACAGAGGAAGAGATCGATCTGAGAGGTTAAGTAACTGGGCCCGAGGTCACATAGCTGGTAAGTGGTAGAACCAAGAATCCAGTTCCATATTGTCCTCCAAATGACATCCGAGGACCCCTTCTGCCCCAGGAGTCTGGAACTTTCTGCAGCCTTCCGGGGGGGAGGGGGCGTAGTACATTGTTTTCTGGTTGTTTTCTGGGCTCAAGCTTGTCTCCCTGCTTAGGCTTGATCTCTTTTTTTTTTTTTTTTTTTCAAGGATTTTTTTATCATGACCTGAGCCGAAGGCAGCCGCTTAACCGACTGAGCCACCCAGGCGTCCCAGGCTTGATCTCTTTAAGGCCCGACTGTATTTTACACTTTTCTTCTACGGAGGCCCTCAATCCCCTGTGTTCTGAATAAAGTTGTAGGTGCTTGAGTCACATTACAGAGACCCTGTGTGGTCAGCTCGATGATGTCCTTCTTGGCCCCCCGGAGGTGTCCACACTAGCAGCTTTGCTGTTGCTGCTTCTCGCTGTTGCCCCTTAGAGAGGCGCCCCAAAATGTGACCTTTGATGGCTGTATGATAGTTCGTTTCTATTTGGGTAGTGTCGTGAACATAGCTTGTATTCGTGATATTTTATTTTCCAACCCTTCCCCCGTGATGACGGGGATGGTGAGTTTGCTCTTCGGGAGGTCAGTCCCCAAATAGTTACTAAGCGTGACCTGAGGGCTGAGAACAACGTTCTGATCATCCGGCTTCAGTTCAAGGTAACATCGGGAATATGAGCAGAACATCTTAAAACTTCTGAGAAGTGGGGCACCTGGTGGCTCAGTCAGTTAAGCATCTGCCTTCGGCTCAGGTTATGATCTCGGGGTCCTGGGATCGAGCCCCATGTTGGGCTCCCTGCTCAGCAGGCAGTCTGCCTCTCCTTCTCCCTCTGCTCCTCCCTCCTGCTCGTTCTCTCTCCCTCTCTCTCTCAAATAAATAAATAAAATCTTAAAAACAACAACAACAACAACAAAACTTCTGAGAAGTGGCCAAGGACGCAGTGAGGGAAATTTAGAGCCTAAAATGCATTTATTAGTAAAAAGATGAGATGAAAAATGAATGAACTGAACATTCAACTTGAGAAGCGAGAAAAAGAGCAATAAAAGAAACACCAAGAGAAAGAGTTAATAGGGCATAAAGGGAGGAATTAAGGACACAAAACCAAGAGCTGGGTCTTTAAAAAGACCAGTATGATGGAATGTCTAGGGACACGCCAGACCACAGATTCCTTAGTGGGGAGGCCTTCGGGGATATTATTTCTCACCCCGAGGTTTTGGTAGTAATAGCTTGGCCAAGTGTACTAGTTATCACTTGCTGTGTAACAAATTCACCTGAACGTAGAGACATAAAACCAGAAATAGGTTTCTCACAGCTTCTGTGCTCAGGAATCCAGACAGGACTTTGCTGGGTTTCTCACAAGATGTTGGCAACCTCAGCCATCCCACAGCTTAAGTCGGTGGCACGGGGGAGGGGGGGGTGGTGTCCACTGCCAGGTTCACTCATCTGGCTGTCGGCGAGCCTCAGGTCTTTACTGGCTGTTGGCTGGAGACATCGGTTCCTTGGCACATGGGCCTCGTCTGTAGGACTATTCATAAGTGGCTTGTTTACTTCCCCCAGAGTTAGGGCAGAGAGAGGGAGAGGGAAGGAGGGAGGGAGGGAGGGAGAGGGAGAGGGGACAGTCTTTTCTAACGTCTCTTTTTGTAATCAGTCTTTTCAGTACCTAATTTTGGAAGTGACACCAGGTCACTTTTGCCCTATTCTAGTATTCTCTTGGTTAGACGAAAGTCTCTGGGTCCAGCCACACTCAAGGGGAGTCAATATACGAGGGTGTGAATACCAGGAGGTAGGGATCACTGGACATCATGACCAAGGCTGTGTGTCACACAAAGGACATCCTTCTGGAGGGCAACTCTTCCCTTTGCTAAGTGAGGGCAGCGAGCCATGGGTTTGTAGACAAGGCAAGCTCTGCTACTCACTCCTTGCATGGGACCCTTCCTTCCCCATCTGAAAAATGGGATCATAATAAAGGTCATTTTTTTTTTAAGATTTTATTTATTTATTTATTTATTTGACAGAGAGAGAGAGAGAGAGGGTGCACACAAGCAGGGGGAGGGGCAGAGGGAGAGGGAGAAGCAGGCTCCCCACTGAGCAGGGAGCCCGATATGGGGCTTGATCCCAGGACCCTGGGATCATGACCTGAGCTGAAGGGAGACGCTTAACCAACTGAGCCACCCAGGCGCTCCAATAAAGGTCATCTTGAAAATTTGTTGAGTTTACTGTGATGAGGGCTGGATAAAGTGCTTTGTAAAGTGTAGAGTACCCTTTAGGAGGCAGGCTTTGTTTTATTTTAATTAATTTATTTATGAGAGTGAAGAGAGAGAGCACAGAGAGAGGAGAAGCAGACTCCCTACAGAGCAGAGAACCTGAGGTGGGGCTCGATCCCAGGACCCTGAGATCATGACCTGAGCCAAAGGCAGATGCTTAACTGACTGAGCCACCCAGGCACCCCAGAAGGCAGGTGTTACTAAGAGAACAAGGCTGGAGATTTTTATTTTTTTTTTTTTCTTTTCTTTGGTGATTTTGATTTTTTTTTCTTTCTTTCTTCCCTCCCTCCCTTCCTTTCCCCCCCTTCCTTTCCTTCTTTCTTTCTTTTAAAAAACCTTTCATTGAGGTAACACACACACACAGAAAAGCGTCCCATTCATGGACATGTGCTCCCATCTTTAAAGATTTTTCTAAAGCAAGTGAACTTGTAAATTCTACTTTGTGCGCTTATCGAAACCTTCTACAGTGAGCTAGAGTTACTGCTATAATCAGAAAAATACCACCTTTATGAGGTGCAGTTTCTGTTGATTAGGGGCTTTTCCGTGTATAAAGCATTTGAAACCTCCTTATCTTGCTTGGGCTTTACCACGGCCCTGGGAGGGAGGCCAGGAACGGATTGATTTCCTTGTGGCTTAAAATGAGGAAATCACCATCCTCTTGGGGTGGGCAGGGGCCTGGAGGCTGTGTCCTCTGTGAGCACCGGGCAGCAAGCCAACCGTCAGCTCCTGGCACTGGAGGGTTCTCCGCAGGGCCGGCCTCCCCGCACCCCTTCCAGAGTGGCCACTACCAGCTCTGATGGAAACCACGCCACACTAGGGCTCTAGAAAAATCCCGCTTCCGGGAATCCACCCTAAATACGTTGTCAGGACGCAGTCAAACTTTATATGCAAATAGATTGAATGCAGCAGTACTTTTAATAGCAAACATTTCAAATTAATGTAAGTGTTCAGCCGAAGGAAATTGGTCCAATAAATTTAGTTCTTGAAAGGCGGAAGAGTTCACTGCCATTGCGCTATCATGAAATATAGATTTGTGGGCTTTAATGTTTACTGAATGAAGCAGGATAGGCAACCGCACAGAGGGCTGTCTGTGATATGAATCCACAGAAAACCGTGAGGGGGGAAATGAGCCAGTAGAGTAAGCAGGTTTCCTTCTGGTGGGAGGGTTGGGAGCGCTTGCTTTATTTCTGACTTTTTTCATACTTTGTATCTTGAACTGCCTGCGTGAGCCAGTGATGTAAGTCCCGGAAGATCAAAGCATTTAAATCCCCAGTACTGCCCCCACCTCAGCCCTTGCCCTCCCTTCTCTGATTTTAACAGTTTGTTATAGGCACTCCTAGATATTTTCCTTGAATCCACCATGTATTGCTTTTAAAACTTACACGTACAGGTGCCTGGGTGGCTCAGTTGGTTAAGCGACTGCCTTCAGCTCAGGTCATGATCCTGGAGTCCCGGGATCGAGTCCCACATCGGGCTCCTTGCTAGGATTTAAGGTCTACCCTAAACAAATCTTGATTACATCTGCAAAGACCCTATCTCCAGATAGGTCATGTCCACGGGTGTCAGGTGGCCATAACCTTTTGGGAGACACCGTTCAAGCTGGTACAGATAGGATGCAGGATGTGAATGCCACGGGTGGGGTCAAGTGTGGCGGGGATGATGCTGTCCCCTCCCTCCCCTCTCAGGGGAGCTCTGTGGCCCAGAGACCAGCATCGGGCTCCCTGCTCAGCGGGGAGTCTGCTTCTCCCTCTGACCCTCTCCCCCCTCAAGTGCTCTCTCTCTCTCATTCTCGCTCTCTCAAATAAATAACTAAATAAATAAAATCTTTAAAAAAAAATAAAACACGTACAATCAGAAAAATCATGGGGTGAGGGGAGAAAACAAAACAAAGAGCTCTCGGGATGAATCTTGACATCAGAGAAAATGAGAAGCTTCGAGGTTTTTTTTGCAGAGCAAGTCTCTGTGCTTCAGGATGAGGCAGTGGGGCTCAGGACCGCAGGTGGCTTGCGAAGCTCACGTGGCGTTTGTGCTGGTTCCGACACCCAGCTGGGGCTGGGCTGGGAGGGGGTGGGAGGCTGGGTGCAGGGAGGTCGGGAGGATGCTCTGGGCTGGGCTGGGCGCGCCCGGGTGAGGAGCCTCCCACCCGTTTGTTCTGGGTACTAGGAGATGCTGGTGGAGAGACACTGGGGCAGAAGGGACCAAAGTCCCCATTTATGGCCTTGAGGGAGTTAATGTGTAATATTCTAGAATATAAACTGGCTGTGAGGCGCGATCCGGAGCCCAGGCCTCCAGGAGCCACCAAGAGCTGCGGCCAGGAGCTGCCACCATGTCGGTGAGGAAGCCGGCTTCCCCACGGCTCACCTCCTCCATTCCCCACATCTTTGCCTGAGTGGGGCGACTTGGTGGGGAGGCGGGCTGGAGAAAAGCGTCACCGGCCCTCCCTGGGCTTCGGTTTCCCTCTCTGTATAGTGACCGAGGGGGACAGACGGCTTCCACCGCCCTCTAGCATGGATGTTCTCTGCTCTCTCTACCACCACCCTGCTGCGGGAGCCTGAACCTACCTCTTCCCCTCTCTAGACTCAGTTGCTCGTCCGTAATAATAATATTAGGAATAATAATAATTGCCAACACCTACTGGGTTTTATTTTTTTAAAGATTTTATTTATTTATTTATTTGAGAGAGAGAATGAGAGAGAGCACAAGAGGGGGGAAGGTCAGAGGGAGAAGCAGACTCCCTGCTGAGCAAGGAGCCCGATGCGGGACTCGATCCTGGGACTCCAGGATCATGACCTGAGCCGAAGGCAGTCGCTTAACCAACTGAGCCACCCAGGCGCCCCCTACTGGGCTTTTTAAAAAAGATTTTATTTATTTGAGAGAGAGAGCATGCGCAAGGAAAGGGGGAGGGGCAATGGGAGAAACAAACTCCCTGCTGAGCTGGGGCTCAAACTCGGGACCCCGGGATCATGACTTGAGCCGAAGGCAGACGCTTAACTGACTGAGCCACCCAGGCGCCCCTCTACTGAGCTTTATGAAGACGAAGAAACTGAGGCTCGGGGAGGAGGTTGCCCAAAGTCACAATCTGTAAAACGCAGGAGTTTGGGTGGATCCTCTTTGCCGTCCCTGATTCTCTGTCATAGCTGTGTGGCTTCAGACAAGTCACTGCCCCTCTCTGAGCCTCTGTCTCCCGCATTTGGGCAACTGGATCACAGAGGGCATCTGAGGATCAGAAGGTGTCTTAGTTCCCCGTGGCCGCTGTAACACATTTATTGTCTCAGAGTTTTAGAGGCTAGAAGTCTGAAATCAAGGGGTCGGCAGGGCCACGCTTCCTCTGAAGGCTCCAGGGGAAGATCCTTTCTTGTCTCTTCCAGTTTCCGGTGGTTGCAGTTCGTGGCGGTCCTTGGTTGTGGTTGCACCTCTCCCCTCTCTGCCTCTGTCCTCACAGAGGCTTCACCCCTGTGTGTGTGTCTCTGGGTCCACTTTTCCCTTTGCTTATAAGGATGCCAGGCGTATTGGATTTAAGATCTACCCTAAACAAATCTTGATTACATCTGCAAAGACCCTATCTCCAGATAGGTCATGTCCACGGGTGTCAGGTGGCCATAACTTTTTGGGAGACACCGTTCAAGCTGGTACAGATAGGATGCAGGATGTGAATGCCACGGGTGGGGTCAAGTGTGGCGGGGATGATGCTGTCCCCTCCCTCCCCTCTCAGGGGAGCTCTGTGGCCCAGAGACCTTCCCAACCTACTTTCTGCTTCTCCACTCATCCCATCTCTGCCCGCTCTTTCCTCCTTCACCAGAGACCACCCAGTCCAAATCTCTTATATTAATGATGGGGGAACCTTTCCCAGCTCAGTGCCCTCGAGTGTGCAGAGGGGGAGTGCGACCTGTGGCGTGTGAGTGGGACCCACCAGCAGAAGGGCTCTGGGCATGCGTGTGATGGGCTTTTTATGGAATGCTTCTCCGTTGGCACAGGGAAAATTTGAGATGACGAACATGGACATGAAGTTGGGGAGCACCCTGAAGATCAAGGGCAAGATTGCCAGTGATGCTGATGGGTGAGCAAGGGGAGAGGCGGGGGGTGGGGGGTGGGGTGGGACAGAAGAGGGCAGGGGAGCTGTCCACAGGCCTGGAACAGGCCTGGAAGGCGGGGGCAGGCAGGGCAGCCCTGTGAGATGGACACAGAGGAGAGCGACCCCAGTCCAAACGGGCCTTATTTACATCCTTGCTCGTTCCCACACCCTCCCACGCCCCTGCTGGCTCCCCTCCTGTGAGGGGCCTGCCTTCATGGCTGAGGGTGTTTGGGACCCTCAGAATTTCACAGCTCATGCTATATGCTCAGCTCCGTGGCCCCCAAAGACATTGAGGGGGCAGGTGGAGTAGCCCCTGGAGCTCTGCCCAGCCCCCTGTGGGTCAGGGGTCTCTACTGAAAGCCCACACCCCCCCACCATCACTCTCTTAACCCGGCTGAATGGGCAGAGGCCAGCCTTTCATATACATTACCCCAGAGACAGCCACCAGGGGGCGACAAGGGGTCTCACTTGCTTCCTCTCCGTTAGAACCAGCCGCGGCTTTACCTGTGTGCTGATCGGGTATAGAATTTCTTGGGGCCGATCTCCATGAATCTTTGGTTGGCGAGGGCGGGCTGATGTAGGGGGTAGGAGCCAAGAGCAGAGTCACTCCTTTCTCTTACTTGGGTTCAAGTTTACAGACATTTGTGATCCCTCTGGTCTGAGACCTCCCACTGAAGGCACTCTATTCATGACTCGGAGTGTCCCACTCTCAGGGGCCTTGACGGTCTAACCCAGGCTGTAGTGATCCTGTCAAGAAGTCACACAACCCCTGATGGAATACCTGTAATGACAGGGAGCTCACCACCTTAGCTTAACTGTTTATGGCCAAACTCAATAGGCCTCCAAATATCTAAGGACAGCAATTCTCTCCCCCAGGACAGGTACCCCGATTCCTGAGACTGTCACTCTCAGTGACCCTCCTGTCGAGAGCCTTAGTCAAGGTGCCAAATGGAACGTGGTACTCCCGTGCTAGGTCTGACCAGGTTGTCACCTCCCTTGTTTTAAGGCACAAGCCTCAATTAACACCTTTCTTTCATGATTCTTTCAGCTTGGGGTCAACCCAAGTACTTTTACCCAGGGCTGGCCCCCAATCCTGACTTGCTACCCCTTTCCCTGCAGATTTGTGATTAATCTGGGCCAGGGGTCAGAGAAGCTGAACCTGCATTTCAACCCACGCTTCCGTGATTCCGCCATCATCTGCAACACACGGGATGGCAACTGGGGGCAGGAGCAGCGGGAAGGTCACATGTGCTTCAGCCCAGGGTCAGAGGTCAAGGTGAGGTCAAAGGGGAAAGGCGCCTGAGGAGCACGTCCACGGGAGAGCCCCGAGGGTAGGGCCCACCGGCCTAGACACGTGTTGGCACTCTTTGAGCCTCCGCGAGCTGCCCTGGCCCACTTCCGGGGCCTCCTGCCTCCTTGACACCTTCCCTCCCACCACAGATCACCGTGACCTTCGGGAATGACGGATTCGAAGTGAAGCTGCCAGATGGGCACCAGCTGACCTTTCCCATCAGGCTGGGCCACCGCCACCTGAGCTACCTGAGTGTGCAGGGTGGCTTGAATGTCTCCTCCTTCAAGATTGACTAAGTGGACAGCACCTCACCGGAGTGAAGACCCCGGGTACAGATGCCCTCTCCGGAGCCTCTCTACCCAGTCACACAGGACCAGCAGCCGCGCAGCAGTTCCTGCCCCTGGGACCCTACTCTCCTCCACTAAAGCGAAGAACAAACAAAAAGAACCCGCCTTTATCCAGTCTTTCTGTGGCCGGTGTTTTCCATACATTGTCATGCCCCCAGCATCCTCATGATACAGAGAAGGAAACTGAGGCACGAGATCACAGGGCTTCGAGGTGGGGGTTGGGACGTGCTCCCAAACACGCCCAAGCACCCGCGGCTGCCCTGTGGGATCACGGGGCAGGCACCTGGGCCAGGGGCTGTTCCAGGAACTGTAGATAAGGCTCCCACCTGGGCCTCTTTATCGCTGGAACATTCATTCCAGCCTGGTTACTCATTACCCCCTGCCTCGGCCCCTCCCCTCACTGGGGGCCCTGGGGGTGTGGGTTGGGGGGGCGGGGGCACGATTCTTTGGTTTTCCGAACATGATGGGAGGCTGTTTAAGCAGGTGGAGTTGACCCTGTTCTCCCAGGTCCCCAAGCATCTTGCAGGACACCTTTTATCAAAAAGCCTTTTTTAATCAGGACCCAGAAGCAGGTCTGGGGTGCACAGGAAGGTGGGATTCCTCCCCTGTGAGGTCACACCTGACTTTTTTCTGAGACTTCTGGGATAAGTCAGGGGTTAGGGTTGGAATGTTGGGGAAGCAGCCTTAGCAAGGGCTGGGGCTCTCAGGGATGCAGCAGGGACCCTGCTGGGGGCAGCTCTAGGAGGGCTGGGGCAGGCGGTCCCTTTGGGAGAGGAGACAAAGGCCCTGTGTGGTATGCACCCCACGCACCCCCCCCCCCCCCAGCAAGGACAGTTTTTCCAGCACAAAAGCTGCACTGTGAGCCTGGGCCCTCCAACCAGGGGGGGTGGCACAGGGTTGGGGGTGGGCCTAAGGAATGGCCGTGGGTCCAGAGTGGCAGGGGGGCTGGGCAAGGCAGCCCAGCAGGACCGAGAACAAGCCTGGTCTCCTCTGGCCTCCCTCCCATGTCTGTCCTGCAGAGGTGTGGAGGGGCTGGGGGGCAACTGCGTTCTCCCCTCGATCATGGGCAGGACCTGGTTATCAGGTGCTGGCTCTGCATCTGGGCTGTTCCTGGGCGGTGCCCTGAGCCCCGGCAGGGTCCTGAGCCCGTGGCCGGCCACTCACACTTTGACTTCATCGTCCTCCTCAGCATCAGCAAACTCGAAGGTGTTTGCTTGCACTGTGCTGGGCACAGGGGCCCTGCTGCCTGCCTGGGGTGCACCCCACTCTTCATCCAGGCTCTCCCAAGAAGCCCGAGCCTGGGGCAGCACCCCCCCCAGCTCCTGGCTCCAGGCATCTATCCCAGTGTAGTGGCGGCTGCCCTGGTCGTCCCCCCAGCCTGCTCCCCGGTGCCTGCCAGGGGCCACGTCAGCAGGTGCACGGGGATACTCTTCCACTGGGCTGGCCCTCACCTCAGCCACTGGGCCCAACTCAGCGGTTACCCCATTGGGGTAGTGTCCACGGGGTTGGGGGCTTGAGGCAGGGGCCGGGGGGCTTGCAGCACGGGCTGGGGGGCTTGTGGCAAGGGCCGGGGGTCTTGAGGCAGGGGCTGGGGGGCTTGTGGCAGGGGCTGGGGTCTCAGCGGCAGAGGCTTCTGAAAGGCTCATGACCCCCAGCAGCTCACTGAGGAGTGATGGCCCAAGGTCGAGGTCCAGGCGGAAGGACAGAAGGGAGTCAGAGCGGCGAAGCCCGGACTCAGAGGGGAAGGTACTACCATGGTCTCGGTCACGAGGCTTTTCCTGGTGAGGCAGGCGGGAGATAGTGCAGAACCCAGAGTCCACGCCTGGAAGAAAAATGGGGAGCAGGGTCATAGCTGGGGCCCCTAACCAGGAATTGGGGAGAGGAGAGCCAGCTTGCTCTGTGACCTCTAGCACGTCACTCTCGCATCTGGCCTCAGTTTCTCCCCTCTTTCCAATATAGTGAACCCTGGAGTCTCTCACAGGATCTTCCTATCAAGCCTAGAAGTGGAAAATGGACACAGTCCTCATTCCCATTTTGCAGATGAAGAAAGTAAGACTCAATTTGGGACAAGGGGAAAGGCTTGCCCCGGGGTCACAGAGTCTGAAGGTGGAGCCAAGCCTGGAGCTCAAACCTCCTGACTCTCAGTCCCAACTGATGGTCATGGTCGCTAGTCCCCTTCCATGACAGGGGCCAAGGGTTGCAGGCAAACCCACAGCGCGTGGGATGGAACCAGCAGCCAGGGTCTGACTGCACAGAAATCAGACTCAGAGGACAGGCAGATGCCCTGCAAAGGACCTCTTCCACCCTCTGGCTCCAGGACTGCCATGCCCGAGGCCCAGGTGTGCTTACTGTGGACCAGCCCCCAGGGGAGCTCTGAGCAGCCCTCCCGGAGCCGAGCACGGGAGGAGGCCCCGGGCAGCGAGGCACAGCCACAGGGCAGGGAATGGCCACCAGGTGGCAGCAGGGGCCCCGGTTCCCAGGTGAGCGGCACAGCGGAACCACCGAGGCACCCGCCACTCCCCACCACAGCAGGAGGGACCTCTGGTTTCCATCCCCCGTCCCTGGGAGTGTTTTTTCCAAACTGGTCAAGTCACAGGAACTTCTGTTCAAATAACAACAACACAGCAACAGCTCCTATGTCCCGAGCACCTACTACGTGTGACTCTGGGCCACGCCTGATACACGTATCACATCTCTGAGTCTCAGCAGTGACCCTAATGCCCCATTATACAGGCTGGGACTTCACCTGACAGAGGGCAGTCGGCTTGCTGGAAATCAGGTAGAAGCAGGATTTTAATCCAGAGCCCAGACTCCCAGTCTCTCCACTCTGTCCTTCTGATGTAAAGGGGCTGCTTCGGTTGAAGGGGACGGGGGTGGGGGGGTGGGAACGGGCTGGCTCAGCCAGGGGCCCAGACACGGGGAGGCAAATTAGAGGTAGGTGGGACTCAAACCCCAGCTCCTCACCTCTCAACCTCAGTGTGTTTTGGGGAGTGAGCTGGTTTGCACCCCTTGACCCCCACCCCACCCACGGTCTGGAGTTTGGGCCTGACCTCCATGGGGAGACCAAACTAATGTGGGGAAAAGTGTTCACTTGGAGGCTAGGCTGACCCATCGAACCCTCTGGACCTCAGCACCTAAAAAATAAGCAGCGAGCCCAGGCCCTCACCGTAACTGGAGCGGCCGTCCGTGGAGTTGGCAGGGCTGCGGTCAAAGGTGAATTTGCCCACCACGAGGCTGTCGTAGGCAGCCTGGTTCAGCTGGGGCAGGGAGATGGCATTCTTGATGATCGGGGAGACCGCGGGCGGAGCAGGGGAGGGTGCGGGCGGGGAGGCCAGCCGCCGGGGCGGCGCCCCTACCCTCCGCACCTGCTGTAGCTTCTTGGCCAGGAAGCTGCGGGGTGAGCGGTGAGTGCTCCCAGAGCTGCCGCCATGGTTGCTGAGGAAGGAGGTGTCGCCGAAGACATCCCCACCACGGCCCACGTGCATGGTGTGGCGGAAGTCCCCGAGCGGGGGGCTGATCATGTCTGCCGTCAGCCGCCTTTTGCTCTGCGAGCTGGACACCCAGCCCACGGGCGAGAGCTTGCCCAGGCTCATGGCAGGGGCTCCTCCAGCCCCCTGGGGGCCCGGCATCAGCTCTGGCTCTTCACAGCGGCTGGTGCATGCCCCCCTGGGGCCTGGGCGCAGGGTCCACTTCTCAGCTCCCTCCTTCCCCGTGGAAGGGGGTGGATGGAGGCTGCCCCCTCTGCGCTAAGGTGTCGCCCCCAAATGCTGAGGCTGTGGAAGGCCCATGGCTGGTCTCTCCCTGGGGCCTGGCTCCTGGCCCCGTGGAAGCAGCTGTCGGTGTTCTGTCCAAGAACAGGGAAGGTATGAGTGGTGCCTCGAGTGTGGACAGCCCCTCTCTGCCCAGCGGTAGAGACCTGAAAAAAAGAAAGAAAATGATGGTGGGCCCGGGGGATCCTGGGTCCAAATCACAGCTAGAGAGAACAGGTGACTACACCCACCGACAGAGATGGGGGCCACCGACAAAATGCTGAGCAGGTGCACAAGGAGGACACGCTGTAGAATTCTGGGCACCCGACATTTAAGAGCAGGCAAAGGAAACAAGAGCGATAAAGTCGGAATCATGGTTGCCTCTGAGCAGGGACTGCTGGGAGGGGCACAGAATAATCCATCCAGCTGTACGCTGGCGATGGGGGGCAGTAAGAAGCACGGATGGTCCTTATACCCAGACCGTCTGTGAAGCACCTACTAAGTGCCGATAAATTACCTCTGTCATTCATGTAACCCACATGACAGCCCTGAGGGAGGCACTATTTTAGAGAAGTTGAGGCACAAAGAAGTGAAGTGACTTGCTTGAGTCAAAATGGCGAGGGAGAGCGCCCCCCCACCCCACCCTGCCCTGCAAACCCAGAGTCCTTGAGCCCCAAGCTACATTCTCCTCTGCTGCCAGGTTGAGCAAATCACCTCCCTTCTCTGTGGGTTCAACTGTCCTCCACTCAGAGAGGCCAGGAGGGAGGAGGTGCCTGCCACAGGCTTTGGGAACTGCTGTGTAAACAGCCTGCACAGAGGTTCCTCAGAACCCTCCGCCTCAAGGTGCTTCCTGGAAGAAGGATCCTGTGGTCAAAAGTGGCTTTTCCCAGCTGCCGACTGCATGCCTGAGCAGATTCAAGGCTCTGAGAAGGCCCGCAGGAAAGAATTTTACTATAGTTTTTCAAATTGAGGTAGGAGCCTTGTCGTCAGAGAACAAGTTTTGGAAAAAGCTCAGTTGGTGCCAAAAGCTATTCCTTGCCCACCTCCTCCTGATCTCCCCGCCTCCTCCCCCGCCCCATCCTTCCCTAAGCTTCTCTTGGTCTGACCCCATCCTTTCTATTATCATAGAAAGTGCAGTCTGGAGAATGCCTATGAGCCTATGGTCTGACCTCTGGTTCTCTTGTGGCCCAGAGAGGGTCCAAGTTTGCTCAAGGACCCATCAAGAGAGCTCGTCGAGACTTGAATTCAGAGCCTCTGACTCACATAGCCTTTGACTGGCTCCTGGAGCCCAGTCTTGTTTCCCCAGATCGGCAACACACTGTGAAGGTGGGGCCGCTGTCTAGATGTTCCTGTCTTCCTCCCTCCTTCCACCCAGCTTGAACTCTGCACGTGGCAAGTGCCAAATCAACAGGGGTTCAATCGCAGGAGATCGCTACGATGACCTTCCTGCCGAAGGATCACCCCTTGCCACCTTCCAAGTGAGGGTAGGTAGGTGGGTGGGGAAAAGCTTCACTGTGTGACCTTGAGCAAGTCACCTACCTCCACGGGCCTGGGACCTCAGCTGATAAAAGTTGATAATAATCCTTAACAAGAACACCTAGATCTGTGCCTCAACCTTTTTTTTTTTTTTTTTTAATTTCGCTGCCACCTCCAAGCAGAAAAATCTCAATACTGCCCTTTGAATGTTATTTGAAATTCAAAATAGGTTAAATAACAAGATAAAAACAAAGCAAGCAATAAAACAAAGCTTGCTTTGTTCTCTGACTACATTCTCTTCCCTTCCCACCATCTGATCCTCCCCCAACCCTAACTCCTCCCCCGGGGGGGGGGCGGTGTCTGAATCATCCCTTTCCCTGGCACCCCCGGCACCGAGTCCTCGTGGAATGTTTGCTGAAGTTACGGAGCACTCTGCCATTGGCCAGCCAGTACATGACGTCTTCGGACTCCAACAGCCCCGCAAAGCTGGGGGTTAGCCCATTTTTACAGGGAGAGCCAAGGTTCAGAAGGAAGGGACTTGGCCAAGGTCCTGGCAGGTACATGGCAGGTTTCCTAGCTCTGCAGAGATGAGGGATGACTCTGTGAGCAGGGGAAGGAACTGGGGAGGGGGGGTCACCCTGAGATGTCATGTGAGGGGTCCCTGTGTCTGCCTTGTGGCTACACCCACCTCTCTCCCAGCCCCCACCGCCAAGTATCCACTCTTCTCTCTGCAAAGGGACTCTGGCCCCCACCGAATCCCCATGGCCATTTTGACTTGTGAGACCAGGTGCCTCTGGGCACCTCGGAAAGGTCTCTCCTTACCCTTCCACCTTGCCCACTGCAATAAAGAGACCCTGCCAATAGAGAGGTTGTGGGGCGAAGGGCAGGGCATTGCTACTGGGGACCTATTTTCCCACATGGAAAACAAGAACAGCATCGAAAGCTGGTCCTTTCCCAGAGGAGTTATAAGAGTGGAAGGTGAGGTAATTAAAGCCGCAGGTCCTGGAGCAGGGCAGCCCCGGTTCAAATCCAACATGCTAACACTAACATCTCTCACTGGGGGCCCCCTTAGCTATTTGGCCCCAGCTGTTGACTGCAGGGTATTATTGCTGGCGATCAGGTGTGCCCCACCTGGCCCTGGAGGAAGAGGGGCTCCAGGTGTCCTGGTGCAAGGCCCACCTCCCCTCACCAGCCCGGGATTACTACCTGTTAGCGCTCACGACACCCATTTTACAGGTGAACAAAATGAGGCGCGGAAAGGGGATTGACTTGCCCCAAGTCACAGAGCAAAAAAAACGTGGCGTGGCCGGAGCCTCCCTGGGATTCTGTCACCATCACAAGTAAATGTCAGGGGAGGGGTAGGACCCCAGGGGCCCAGGGAGAGTTGTTGGAGGAGGCGATGCCCAGCTGCTGAGCTCGGGAAGGGCAGGCCTGGGAGGCGGGAGACTCTGTGTGGATTCAGTGCCCCTGACCTGGGCAGGAGTGGTCACCCAGCAGCCTCAGGTCCTAGCGGTCCTCGTATTTAGCCTACAGAGGATAGTGAGGCTGGGGCACTTGGGAAGAGGTTACTCAATGGTGGTAATGACCGCAAGGACAAGGCTTGAGGGGGCAGGCAGGGACCATGCTTTCCAAGCGGCCGACAGGGGCCGCTGTGGAGGCACCGCGGGGCGGTGGAGGGGGGGGGGGCTGTCCGACACTGGGGAGGGCCGAGGCTGGGCTGCTGCACCCTGGCGCTCACCTGAGAGTCACCCGCGTGCCTGCCAGCACACCACCTGTCACCCTGGAGGCCAGGCACGTGCACACAGCCCCCTCCCCGCCGCTGTCCAGCTGGGTAACACCACCCGTACCTCTGGACAGCGCGGCCCTGCCTGGGTCAGGACAGTTCTGGCCCTAGAATGAAAGATCAACTCCCTGGGGCCCCTCGTTTCCCTTGAAGCGCCCCCCCCCCCCCACAGGTGGAGAGACGGGCAAACCGAGGCCAGAAAAGGCCAGAAGTTGTCTGCAGCCTCAGAGGGGGCCCTGTTGCTGGACTCTGAGGGGTTAGGAGGGAGCACCAGGGGCCATAGGGGAGTAAGAGGAAAGATGGGGAGAGACGGTTCTTGGTCCACCACTCCAAGTTAGGGCCGAAGCCCTCCATTTGAGGAGGGGGGTGGCCACGGACCAAGTGTCCCCCCCCCCCAGTCCTGGGTTCCAGTCCCCACAACGCGTTTGGGGCGGCCTCGGACTGGGCCCTCCGCCTTTCTAGGCCTCAGTTTCCCGGTCTCAAAAATGGGCTTCAGGCTTCGCGGGTCTTGCCTGGTTGGGGCAAGGGCAGAACAATCTCGAGGCCAGTCGGGATTGGAAGTCGCGAAAGACTTGGGCCATAAAACATTCCCTCTGGGAGGCAGGGGGTTAGAATGGGGAGGGTCGCTCCGCGGGGGAAGGGGACAGCCGGCTGCCGTGGCCCGAGGGGAACCGGACGGGATGACCTCATCCGCCGCTCGGCCTGGAATGCGGTGGTTGAGGAGGGGGCAGGGTGCCTGGTCCATCTCCCCAGCGGTCCCTCCCGCCCCCCACTTCCCGCTCTCCGCGCCGGCCTCGCCAAGGGGCCCGACATTCCGGCACATCGCCCCCTCCCCGTTCCTTCCCTTCCTTTCCCAGGGCAGGAAGGAGCGTAGACGGCCCTCTGCTCGCCCCCTCCTCCCGCAGCCCCCTTCACCGCTCACCCGCCCCAACTCTCTGCGCCCCTCCGCTGGCCGGGGACAGTACAAAACAACCCCCAAACTTGGAGGGACCCCCGCGCCGCTCCCGCGGCCGGCGGCTGGGCCTTCCTTGTCGGCACCGGGGGCGCCTTCGGCAGGCTGGCCTCCCCCGCCCCCCGCCCCAGCCCCCGGGCGCCTAGGAGGGTGCCAGTCCCCCCCCGTCGGCGTCCACGCCCACCCGGGTGGCGCTGTTACCTTCGCTCGGCGAGCCCCGGGGGGCCGGGGGCCGGGGGCCGGGGGGCGGACGCGGCGGCAGGGGCGGCGGCAGCGCGTCGCGGCGCGCAGCCCGGGCGAGTGGCTGGGCCGGTCTGCGCCGCCCTGGCCGCGGGCTCCGCGGGCTGGCTCCGGGGGCGGGGGCGGGGTGTGGGCGCGCTCCCTCCCCGCGCCTCGCTCCTCCCGCCCGCGGGCGGGGCCGGGCCCCCTCCGGGGCACCGGTCGGGCCGCCCCGAGGGGCGGCGAGAGCTGGAGGGGGGCGGCGAGGGTGCCGGGCCGTGGCCCTAGCCCGCCGCCCCCGACTCCCGGCAGGGAGGAGGGGACCCGGGGAACGTGCGGGTGCCCGGGCGGGGCGACGCGGGTCGGCGGCGGCCACCCCTCCCCCAGCGGCTCCCCGCGGGGCCTTGGGGCCCCAGACCTGAGAACTCTGGCTCCTGGGCTCCCCAGGCGCTCCCTTCGGGTCTCCGGGGCCTTGAATGCCAGAAAGAAAGACCCGCATAGACCCTGAGTTCTACAAGTTGGGATGCCCACTGCCTTTCTCTCAATCCCCGATTCCTTTCAATCCAGCGCAGGCCTCAGGGGGTGCTGGGACACAGACTTGATTGAGCCCAACTGGGGCGCAGACCACAGCAGGCAGCTTGTAGAGTGGTGTGTGGTGTGGTGGGGGCCCTAGAACCCAGCTGCCTGGTTTCCTCTCCTGCCCTAGCCACTGCTTATCCTTTCTGGGCCTCAGTTTCCCATCTGTAAAATGGGATAATAGTAGGCATCGGATGTTAGGTTATTAGGTGTTCTCTGCTCTGTCAGCACCTAGGAGGCTTGCTGAACAGGGTACACCAGACCACACGTCAGATGGATGGGTTTAGAAAGCTTTATTGAGCACCCCCCAATCCCACCCAGGAGGGGCAGGGAACCACCCTGCACCGGACCCTGTGTCATCCTCAGGGAGGGGAGATAGAACTCTGATCCCTGCCTCATGTTTTTTTGCCCTCCTCGGATCCTGTGAGCTCCCTGGGGACAGGCAGGAAGTCCTGGGGGCTGTGGTAGCAGGGAGAGACCCCTAACAGCCTCCAGGGGAGTGGAGGGGCCCAGCAAGTTTTCCCAGAGAAGGTGATACCTAAGTTGTAAAGGACACATAGGCAGGGGCAACACCGTGGAAGTGCACGCACACACACACGCACACACACACACCTGGCGGGAGACCGCACAAGCAAAGATCTGGAGCTAAGGATCTACAGGGCCGAGGCAGGTGTGGCTGGAGGAGATCATCGGCCCGGGAGGAGGGCCATGTTTACAGCCCGGTGGAGGAGACAAGGCCTCTTGCATGGGCTCCCTGAATCCTCACGCTGGCCACCAAGGGAGGGCGTTTTTTCCCCAGCTGGACAGAGAGACAGATGGGGAAACTGAGGCACAAAGAATTCCGGCACCTGCTCAAGTGGCACAGCAGTAGGACTGAGACTCCCGTCGGTCAGAGCCCTTTCCTCAGGGTCGGGCTCGGAGGTGCTTTGTCCTGGGGGTGCTGGAGAGCAGGGGTGAGGAAGAAGGGAGACTGCCCCTGAGAGGCAGGGATGGGGGCAGGGGCACAGTAAAGGGCTGGGAGAGGACTGGGCCAGGTTTTGGGGGCTTACCCTTGGGCATCCAGCCTCCGGGCAGGGATGGGGAGCCAGCAGGCAGTGTGAGTCAGATGTGTATTTGCAAGCTCTTTCTCTGAGCCAAGAATGGACTGGAAGGACAGTGAGGGAGGCAGGGACTAGTGGCTATTATCATTAATAGCAGTAGTGATAACCAGCGTTTATTGAGCACCAAATGCATGCCAGGCCCTACAGCCTTAGAGGCACTGCCACATTTAGTCCTCATGAGAGCCCCATAGGGACAGTACTGTCATCACGTCCATTTTGCAGAGACGTGCAGTGATTTGCCCAAAGCCTCCTGCTCCGGCAGGATGGCCATACTTCCCTGTTTGCCCAGGATGGGCCCAGCATAATTATTTTATTTTATTTTTTTTAAAGATTTTATTAAAATTTTTTTTAAAGATTTATTTATTTATTTGACAAAGAGAGAGAGTGGGGAGAGGGGCAGAGGGAGAGAGAGAATCTCAAGCAGACTCCATGCCGAGCCCGGAGCCTGACACGGGGCACGATCCCATGACCCTGAGACCATGACCTGAGCCGAAATCAAGAGTTGGACACTTGACCAACTGAGCCACCCGGGCGCCCCTAAGATTTTATTTTTAAACAATCTCTATACCTAACGTGGGGCTTGAACTTAGAACCTTGAGATCAAGAGTCGCAGGCCCCACCGACTGAGCCAGCCAGGCGCCCCTCAGCATAATTATTAATAGCACTTCCTTTTACTCTCAAAGGTGACCTAGTTAGACAATAAATTACTTGTCATTCTAGCCAGAGGATCACCAGAACAGCCGGCAAAGGAAGCAATTTAGTGCCGTGTCAAAGGCCTTGAACCCAAAACTTGGCCCATGGGCTTCCCAGGCATTGTGTGACTGGAGGCAAGGCACTTGGCCTCTCTGATCCTCAAGTTTCTTGTCTATAAAATGGGTACAATTCCAGGGCGGATATTTGCTACTTGCCAGCCCCAGAGATGGCCGAGAAAGCAGTCTTAGTGGGCGTGGTTACGGCCTGCCACACACTTCCCCCATGCTCTCCAGCTCTGCGCTGGGGGCAGAGAACCTTCCTACCGTGTGCCAGGCACTTTGTCTCCACCAGCTCCTGGCGAGGCAGTCTGTGAGTCAGGAATTCTCTGCCCCATTTTACAGATAGGTAAAATGAGGCTAAGAGCGGCCTTCTCCCTTCATTCAAAGCCTCTCTCCATGTAGGCTGTGTTCCTGTTCCTTGCTCCACTCCTGATTTAAGGATCCAACTCAGTTTTTCCCTCTGGAAAATGGGTGGAATGGAGGGGTCTTGGCACCCTTATGAAGGATGCAGGGATGGGCAGTCCCCATTTCCTGTGCTTTTTTCCTCCACCCATTTCTTGTGGTCCCTTTCCTTTCCCTGTGGAGGGGCTGTCTGCGTCCAGGAGTGCAGGGGTTAACCCTGGGGAGCTGTAATCACCGTGTAGAATGCAGAACAAATGCTTCCCAGCCAGGGATTGGGAGCTGCTAGCGGGGACTGGCTGCCTAGAATTCAGGAGCCCCTAGTTCCTCCTCTGTCCTGGAGGAACAGGGGCCCTTGGGCCTAATCACAGAGCTCAGCTGCCCCCTCAACTCACCCCTGCAGACTGGGTGGGCTGAAGCTTAGGGCTTATGGGCAGGAGGCAGTTTCTGGGCAGGGAGTCCTCTGTGGAGCTAGAGCAGGGCGCAGCTAGAGAGGGGCACCTCCCCCTTGGGGACTCAAGAATGCCCGTGGCTGCCCACCTGGCTCCAGTGCGGTTTGGAGTGGGAGCCTTGAGCTGAGTGAGTTGGCTTGGCCACATCTATCAGCCCTCATCCCAGGCTCTCCCGAGGGAGCCCTGCATGTACCCTTTCCATCCCAAAGTCTGGCTGGGCTTTTGGTCCATTGATTGGTCTTCCCAGTACTCTCTCTCCTGAGTGGCCGGTGGTCCCTCCACCTATGGATGCAATTACCATTCTATCCTCCTACACACTACTCACATTCCTATCCATCCATCTACCTCCCCCTCCACCCTTCCATTTATCTACCTGCTTATCTACTCCCCACACTCATCCAATCACCTAACCACTTACCCACTCCTCAGTTGACCCCCTGCCAACACCCCTGTCCATTCATTCATCCATCCCTCCACCCATCTGTCCAACTACTCACCCATGCATCACCCCCATCCATTTATACACCTATATATCCTGCCCATGCAGCATCCCTTGGTCCACCGCCCCCACCCACACCCATCTACCCACTCACCTGTCCTTCCATGCATTCACTCATTCTTTTTCCTGTCCATCCTGTGAAGCTCTTACCTCGACTCACACCTGGCCTCTGCTGACCAACATGGGTCTCTGAGCTGCTTTGAAATGTCACTTCCTCCTGGAGGTCTTCCTTCAGAGCGTCCATATTGGTGTCTGTTGGCCTGTGAGGTCTCCCAGGAGATGGTGATGTCGGTACCCCTGGCAATTTGGGGAATGCATGGTCACAGCCAGCATCGGAAGGGGGTCCTTGTCCCCTGAACTGGACTGCCCCCACCATAAGGGCAGGTGCCCTCCTCCTGGGACCACTCCAGGGAGAGTCCGCATGGGCCAGACTCCTGGCAGGGGCTCAGATGCACCTAGGTGTTGCAGGGAAAGGGGACAGCACTGGGTTCTTGAGGAAGTTTGTGAGGCAGATTAGGTCGTCAGCTAGGGCAGACTGGCAATGGGGCCAAGGGGGCTCTCCCCCATTCTCTCACCTGTACGGCCCAGTGTGTATTTGCAAGTTGGACAAACCCGAGTCCAGATCTCGGCTTTGCCTCTCACTAGCAGAGTGACCTTGGACGAGCCACTTTCTTGCCTGGGCCTCATTTGTGTTGTCTGTGATGAGCCATAACGTTCACTGTCTGACCTGTCAAGAAGGATAGCTACTATTATTCCTATTGTTACCATTTTCCTTTCCCCCAAAGACGATTTCATTGAACACATTTCAAGTAAGTTCCTGCTGTGGGTCAGGCTCCTGGTGGGGGTACCTTGTGAGGAGGCAGCAGTGAGTAAGGAGTGCTATTCCTACTCTCCAGAGACTTCTGGTCTTGTAGGGAAGACACAGGCCAAGATATTTGTGAGGATGAAGGGTCAAAACAGTGGTAGAAGAGGCCAGGGAGCCAGAGGACTGACTGAGGAGGTCCAGGGAGTCTTCCTGGAGGAGGTGGTATTTGAGCTTGGGGAATCATTGCCCATAGGTGAGCTGGGGAGAGAACAGGGCTCAGGAGGGTAGAGGATGAGCTAGGAAGGGTCTACTATGGAGGATGGGAGAGAGGCCTTGAACGCCAGGCCCTCTGTGGCCTGAGCTAGCCTGGGCCGCTGCTCTGCCTCCAGCACCGGCTGCCCTTGGGAGTGGGGTGCTTTGGGATCCTGGTTGGGGTTTCCTCATTAACAGACCAGACAGCAAGCTAGACAGTTAAGGCTCAGACAGAGCACAGACTTGGCAGGGCTCCCAGGAAGGCTTCTTGGAGGAGGTGGGATGGGGCTACAGACGTGTGAAGCTGTGCAAAGCAGAAGGCATGTGAGCCAGGCTGAGTACAGTAAGTGTGTGTGTCTGGCACGAGTGTGTGCCCCTCGGGGAGCCGGCTGGAGTGACCACTGAGTGATGAGGGACATTGGGGCCCTGCCGGGGGCTGGCGGGTGGCCTGAGGGCCAGGTGATAGCAGATTAGTCCCTGGCTGTCCTGCCCAGCTGTTTCTGGGGGTGATGCCTGGGTGTGAGTGGGTTGTTCGGAGCCATGGGGTCAGGATGGGAGTTAATCCCAAGGGTATTTGGGAGGACGTGGCCTCGAGGCCCAGAGGGAGAGCATGGCTCCCTGACTGGAGGCAGGCAGCTGTCAGGGCCGGAAACGCCTCTGGAATTCCAGGCTCTGGGAAAAGGGCTGGCCATGTGGAAGAGTTTTCTCAGCTGGACCCTTCCAGGCCAACTCAGCTCTGGTTCCTTATTCACTGCTCTGCAGGGAAATGGGGGTGGGGAAGGGGGAGGCCCCCCTCCCCCGCCTCCCTCCAGGCTCCCTTTCTCTTGGAGAACAGGACAAGAAGTTGGACGGGGGCTAGGAAGGATGTAGGGTCAGTTCCTCCAGCCCCACCCCTGACGAGGACAGTCAGATGGATGGATGGAGGCGGGAGTGGGGGTCTGAGGTGCACGTAGCTGCAGGAGGTGGGGAGGGACTGCTGAAGGGTCCGGGCCAGGTGACCCTGTTGTCCCAGGGGTGATGGAGCCAGGTTCTCCAGAGCTGGGCCAGGCGTCCAGGAGCCTGGATGGAAGGGCAGTGAGGAGGGGTCCTCCAGGAGATCTTTGTTCTCAACGGGGGGGGGGGGGGGCGTTGTGGAGAGAGGAGGGGTAAGGGGGACAGGAAAAGTATTTGAGGCACAGAAACAATGGCCTATTCTCTGCCGTCCAGCCTGGCCTGAGAGATAGGCCCGTGGGCTGGAGGCCAGTGCTGCCTTGGCCTGACCATCTCCAGCATCACCTCCCCCCCGCCTTGCCCAGCCCCCAGCCCTTGGGGCTTCACATGACCCCATCTAGATGGGCCTGGGGGCTCCTTTCTCACCCATTCCTGGATGCATGGGCCCATCTGTTTTCTTCTGACAAAAGCTGGCCCTCTTGGGTCGATGAAGGGCTTTCACATACGTGGTCTCTTACAGAGGAGGGGAAGCAACTTCCCCTGGCACCTACCTGTTTCTGGTAAAGCTGGGGCTCGAACCCGGCGCTCCTGGCTCCGAGGCTTGTGTTCACCTAATGATCCTCCTCCCCACCACTGCTTTTCAGCTCCTGGTTTCTTCCTCCCTCTCCTAGACTGATGGCAAGAGGAAGATTATCAGAAGCCAGGGGAGCATTAATGAAGCACCTCCTAAGTGTCAGGCTCGCGCTTGAGCTACTTGGGCTTGCTCGAATCCTCACATCACCATTATACAGACGAGGAAACTGAGGCCAAGGAGGTAAAGTTACTTCCTCCACCTCTCACAGCTTGGAAGTGGTCCCACGGGATTCAAGCCCAGGCCTGTGGCATCCCCAGTGCCTGCTGCCTTGGGGGCAAAGGCTCTGAGGCGGCCAGGGGACCCTGTTCCTTCAGTCTCAGTGTCTGGAAAGGAACCTCATGTGCTACACACGCATCCTCTTGGGGCCGGACTTGCTCAGAAGCATCCCTGACTGCTGGGTGTTGCCTCTACCTTTTTGGTGACTGGGAGCTCACCCCACAAGGACAGCTCTGCCAGTCAAGGATTTCTCCCCGAAATGGAGCCGAAATCGACTCCCCATAACCCCTGCTCACTGTTCCTCCTTCCGCCTCCTGGTGTTGCGCACAGAGGCCCCCAGGTGTTCCCCCTTTCCAAATGTCTGCCCAGGAGTCAGAAGATCCGGCTCCCATTAATCCCAGCCGTGGATCTTGGGCCAGTTCCTTTGCCTCCCGGTGCCTCAGTTTTCTCATCTGTAAAATGGGAATAATAATGCCTGCGATCCAGGAAGATGGCTGGGAAAGGATCTTTGCCCACACAGGCTGGGGGTATGGGTCACGATGATTACAGATGTTCAGGCTTCTTGTACTTTTCTGCGTTGTTCCATGGACTCAGTTTTCACACCTACATGGCATGGGCAACAGGGCGCAGCTCTAGCCTTTGGACTCAGGAACGCCCCCTCCAGCTTGCAGAGGGGAGACACAGTGCCTTGCTGTTTTAGCTTGCAGTTTTATGTGCAGAATAACCTTTATTAATTCGCAAAGACTCCAACAACAGCCTCAAGGGTAAGTAGAGGGTCTCACGGGGGAGAAAACAGACCCAGAGAGGTGGAGCGACCTACCTGAAGTCTCACAGCGCCTCTCTGCAGGGGGATGGACCAACTGATTCTCACCAGGCCATCCCCCTGTCAGGGCTGCAGGGGTTAACTCCTCCAGCCCAGGAGGAGGGTGGGTGGCCCTGGAGAGTGAGGGGCGGGGTATGGGTAGCCCCCTCTAGGTCTCTGACTTCACCTCGGTGGGCAGCCTGAGCCCTTGCCAGTCTCTTGTTGACTCAGCCAGCGTCTCTTCTGCCAAGGCCTGCTGGCCAGAGCTCCCACGGGGAGGGTCAGGCCACATTCTTCTCTGGCGAGAGCCTGCGGGAAGGCTGGTATCTCTTGGTGGAGTCTGTGTGCTGGTTTGTGGGTGCCAACACAGATGCTGGCGTAAGGTAGGGAAATGCTTTTGGGGGGTGGTCCCAAGGGACTACTGTGGGGTGAATGGGCTTGCCTGGGCACCAGGCCACTTGGGCACATGGCTCAGTGTTGTCCTTAATGACCTAGGTGATCTCAGCAAGCCACCGCCAGGATCTCGTGCCCACCCCCGGTCTCGGTTTCCCTGTCCATCAAATGGAGCCAGTGATAATAAGCCCTGCCTGCCCTACCTCATAGCTAATGGGAGGATCAAAGGAGAAAACGGGTTGGGCCAGAGCGCGCACCCTTTGTAGTCCAAGGGCCCACGCACATCACATCGGCTGGCCAGCCAGCCTGGCATTCTCCAGGTGGAGTAAAGGAAGGGGAAGGGATGCAGGGACAGCCGTCAGCGGTGGCCTGAGTCTGCTGGACATTCCTGTCTCCTCCCCAGACTTGACATAATGACAATAACAAGAAGGTTTGAAAGGCCAAGTGCACAGCGCCCCAGATTTTACAAATTCCTTCCCTACCCATTATCTGAGGCTCTCCCCTCCACTCCTGCCTCAGGGCCTTTGCACCACTTCTTCCCCTGCCTGGAACACTCTTCCCCAAGGTGAGTGAAAGGTAGTCTCCTTCTCAGCCCCAGTTCACCTCCTCCGAAACCTGCTAACCACCCATTTAAATGAACTTCTGCCCCACCCCTAGCCTCACCGACACTCTCCCTCCTGTCTCTGCTCCACGTCTTAAGAGACTACCGTGACCTTGCTCATACAGGGGCCCATCCCTCCCTCCCCCCCGCCCCCGCCCCAAGACATTAAGCTCCACGAGGGCAGGAACCACCACTGCCTTCTGTGGTAGCTCTCACGTCCTGTCTTACGGGAGGAGCCGGAGTCTCGAGAGGCCAAATGACTTGCCCAAGGCCACACGGCCTGGGAGGAGCTAGGGGCCCTTTCCCGAACGGCTCCACGACCGTACCAGCTGCATCCTTGCGAGGCCCCACCCGCCACCCCCGCGGGGTTGAGCCTGTTGGTCGTTCCTTACACACAGTAGTGCTGTGCACGTATCTGTTTGGTGCACCGTGGGGACACAAAGGTTTGCTGGACAGAAGAATGTGCCACTGGATTGAACATGCCCATCTGGTTGCTGCCCTAGGGGACCTCTGGGCTAACACCTTGGGCCCCGCATGGGGGCATCCCAGGGGCCTCCTTACCCTGCCCAGCGGGCTGGCTGGCCTCACTGTCCTCCCGGAATTGTCCCGGCAGCTGCGGGGGGGCCGGATGCCCCACCCCCAGTGCCTCTGGGCCCTGAGCCCAGGCCGCAGGCGGATCTGTGGTTGGCACTGCTCCTTCGGTTTGGGGTGGGAACACCACAGGGATTTTAAAAATAAAGGGCCTTGAGACAGTGGCCTGGCCCAGCCAGCCGTGGGGTGGGGGCCAGACAGGGACAATGGGATGCTGAGCCTTGGGGGCTGTCCACCCTGAGGGAGCAGCCAGGCCAGGGGAGCCCCTTTCTCCCAGCCCCCCCCAGGAGTGCTGCTCCCCCGAGAACACCCCTTCCTCGCCTGTCCTAAACATAGGTCTCACATGCTTACTGAGCACCTACTACGTGCTAGGCTTCAGTGAGAGTGGGGTGGGGAGGCCCGGCCTCTGCCTCCCCTAACTCTGCTGCTCTCCCCAGGGTGGCCCCTCTCCTCCCCCCCCCAGCCGCAGGCCACGTTATTTCTTGAGCACCTACTATGTGCCAGGCTCGTTCTGGCCTCTCCCCTCTCAGCCTCTGTGCTTGTCTCTGCTGCTGTCACTCCCTCAGGCCTCTCCCCATCTCAGGCCATTTCTGTCTCCCTCTCTCTCCTCTGGCCCAGCTAACAGGAAGCAGCCGGAGAGGTCAAGGGCCGCTGGGCCTCCAGAGCCCAGCGTCTACACACACAGGGGCCTGTCTGCAGCGGTGGGGGGGACTTCCTGTTTATGAGAATCACAAGGACCCCTGGGGCGGTGCCTTGGACAGGACTCCGGGGCAGCCCCTCTAGTCCAGACCTCAGTCCCTCTCCGAGAGGCCCCATGTGCTAGCTCAGACCCAGGCCGCTGCCCTTCCCCTGCACTGGGGAACACAAGAAGGGAGGAGGAGTGAGGAGTCTTTGGAATGGCCAGGAATGTGGGAGTCGAATGTCCAGAATGTCCGCAGGAAGCATCCCTGGCTCCAGGGCCCAGCCCCCACCAGTCTGGGCGCCCCGCCCCATTCTCTTCCCCCCCACCCCAGGGCCCTCCCTTGCTTGGATAGGGGAGGGCTGTGGGAGCCGGGAGGGAGGAGGCCAAACCCCATCCTGCCTCGCTGGGGCCACAAGACTTCAGCTCTGGCTTGACCGGGCTCTGGCAGCCACAGCCTCTCATCTGTGGGCAAGGGCCACGAGCCAGCAACTCCGTCAGCCTCGTTCCTGCGCCGTCTCTGGAGGATGGGGCAGGGGCTGCCTGGAGATTTGGGACCACCGGAGAGACCACGGACCAAGACGTCACACCTCAAGGAATCCCTCCGTGTTCTAAGCCCCAGGCCCAAGCACAGGTGTGGGGGGCGGGGCGTGCGGACGGAGGGGTGTGGTTGGCCAAAGTTGCCCCTCAGGAAGCAAACAGCTCTGCCCTCCTCCCCCTCCAGGCAGTCCCTGCCAATCTGTCCTGTGGTTGCCCAACAGGTATTGACCAAGGGCCTGGGGGTCATGGCCATTGGAAGAGGCAGGGCAGGGAGACTGGCCCTGTCCCTCTTCCCCTACCTTGCCCAGAAGGAGGTGAGTGACACCTATCCTCTGTCTCTGCTCCTCCCCACCCCCAGCTTAGAGTACTGGAGATAGATCCTTAGGTCACAGCATCATCAGGGTTTGAGGCAGTCATCCCCTAGAGGGCGGTGGGAACACCAAGGAGACAGCTAACCCAGAGTAGCAGTGAGGGAGGGCTTCCTGGAGGGGGCTGCCCTCTCAACATGGAGGCTTACAATCAAGAAAGGGTGGGTGTGGCCCGGGAAACAGCCTGGTCAAAGGCACTGCACTTCTAGAGAAAATGCTAGCGACGTGATGGGGCTGGAGAAAGGAGCAGGTGAGGGAGTGAGGAGAGGATGGGGTGGAGGAATGCCTCAGAGCCTGGACTTGCCTTGGCTCTGGAGCGCCCTCTTTTGCCCTGGGCCAGGACGAAGAGGGGAGTCCAGTAAAGGAGCCAGTGGGATTTGGTGTGGCTTCGTGGCCACGGTGAAGGGAAGGTCCTGGGGACTGGGACTAGGACCTTGGCCTCTAGCTCTGCGAAGCGGCCTGAGAAGCCTGCGGGCTCCTGAGAGACCTGCCCCAGAGCATCAGGGCATTTCCTGGAGGAGGTGGGGCCGCTGGCACAGGCCATACTGGGACGGCGAATAGAGTCCTGGCTCTGCCAAGTTCCAGCGATGTGACTTTGGTCAAGTTACTAACTTCCCTGGCCTCAGTTTCTGCCTCTGTAAAATGGGGCTAAAGAGAGAACCTGCCTCAGAGGGCTGTTGATGGATGGAATGAATTTAACAAACACTGGTGCTGGTGAGTGCTTATACCAGTTTACAAGTAGTAGTGTTACTAACTGGGAAAAAGAGAAAGTTGGTTTTCCCCCAAGGACCTGTTGACAGGTGGGTGGAAGGTATGTTACCGGCAGAATCTTCAAAAGAAGACTTGAGTTTCCAAGTCTTTTGAGATCGCCAGACTTGCCTGATTCAAGGAACCCTGGGGGCCCTTATTAAAAATATCAGCTTCCCACCCCCAGACTCTTACCTGGCAGGTCTGGGGTGGGACAGGCCTCAGGATTTATAAGGAGGCCCCAGGCCTGAGCTTTCTACCAGACAGGTGTGGGGAACATTCCTCTCTGATGACAAGGATTCACTCCAAATGCTTTGTCCTTGGGAAAAGATTCCTTCAAAATACCCTTTAAAAAACAGCCACTGTTTATAGAGTATGCGTTGCCTGTTCTAAGCCCTTTCTGTGTCAACTCGTAGGATCCTTATAACAATCCTGTGACCTGTAGGTACTTAGAGTGGCTTCCCATTTTATTGACAGGGAGACTGAGTCCTGTAGAAGCTAAGAAACTTGTTCAAGGTTGCAAGAACGCTGTGACTTACCAGAGTTGACTTAGAATTTGAACCTGGACTTAGGCTCTTAACTATTGGGTTATAGTCCCCCACCTCGGCCTCCAGCCCCTGGAACACTTGATGATGGTCTCGGTAGTTTCTACTCCCTGAGCTGGTTTCCCTACCGCTAAAATGGGGGTCCTGCACCTGGGTGTCATTGATGAGTCGCCAGGCCAGGGACGGGAAGAGGGTTTGCAAGCTGTTCAGGCTGTGGGTTCTTTGGGAGCTGGGTGTGGCTGAGTGGGGGTGGGGAGTGGGGACAGTCTCGGAGCTGCTCAAAGTCACCGGCACCCAAGGCTAGGCCCTTTCCACCTCGTGTGGCCAAGACTACAGAGGTTTGTGGGGTTATATAGTGATGGCGGGGCTGGGGGTGGCAGGAGTAGGGGAGGCGGGTGGGGGAGCCTTGTTTCTCCCTTCCTGCCTGACACCCCAACAGGCCCTAGCTGGTGGTTGCTAGTGATTCACCAGGCTTTAAGCTCTAGTTTCGTCTGTAATCAGGAAACGGGCCACTAGAGAGCCTGGGGCATTTTCTGGAGCGCCCAGTGCCCTCCCAGAAACCTGGAGGGCGGGGGAGGGGGGGGTTGGAGGAGGGAGGGAGAAGGCAAAAAGTCTGGCTCCAGAGATTTGCATAATTTATTCTTGTCTTTGAGTAGGGTGAGACATTCCCAGGGCCTGACATCCCTGGAAGCCATTGTGACTCGCTCATTCATTCTGGTTTATGGAACCCCTTCCACTGTGCCAGTTACCACGGACCGAGGGAAGTCAAGAGAAGCTTTTCAGGTGCTTCCTGGTGGGGAGACCACCGTGTGATCGGGTCATTCCTGCTCACTGGAGGGGTGTGTTGACAAAGTTCAGAATCCACAGAAGAGCCAGCAATGAATTTGGGGCTTGGGGCTGCGGTGCGGATAAGGGGAGGCTTCAACAGTTTGTTCAATTGAGGCCCCCACGGGAGGAATGACAGTGCGGGCTGGGCTCAGATCCTTCTGCCACTTCTGAACGGTTCTTCTTCCATCTGGGCTTCAGTTTGCCCACCTGGGACCCTGGGATCATGACCTGAGCCCGAGGCGGACACAACCAACTGAGCCACCCAGGCGCCCCACTCTGCCGGGGTTGTTATGAGAATCACAGGGTAAAGCACTTGGAGCAGACCTGGTGTGTGGTCAGCCTGAAGATGGTTTAGCTGTTGTCACTGCAGAATGGTGGGTTCTGCGGGAGAAGCCACTTGAGACATGGGTTGGAGCATGCCTGGCACGGGAGGGGGCGTTCCAGGGGAAGGGCACTGCCTATGCCAAGGTCCAGGGGTATGCAGCACATGGGTACGTTAGACATTGCTGGGGTGCAGTGAGAGGTGGGAAGGGGCATTTGAAATACTTCATTCCTTTGGACATCATCCTTAGGGCAGCAGGGAGCTATGGAAGGCTTTTGAGCAGAGGAGTGACAAGTTAGATCTGAGCACCAAGAGTGTCCACAGACTGGAGGACCCACCTGGAGCAGGAAGACCAGTGGGGAGTGGCACAAGGGTCCTGGGAAGAGATGAAGAGGATGTTTAGGGAGGGCTTTGAAGGGTGTATAGGAGTTGTACAGGGGACCCAGAGGGAGGGGCACCCCAGACAGCAGGCCACTGAAAGCAAAAACGTAGAGGTGTGAAAGAGCACACGTTTGGAAAGCAGTGGGTGTGGTGGAGTTTGGATTTGGGGAGCAAATAGTGGGGTCAGGAGCTGGGGGGCCTCGGTGCCATCCATAGGCTACTGGGGGTGGGAGTCAGTGGGCTGAGCAGTAGGAAGAGAATTTAAACATCTGTATTGGTTTCCTGGGGCTGTTATAGCGAATGACCACAAACTAGGTGGCTTAGAACAGAAATTTATTTCCTCACGGTTCTGGAGGCCAGAAGCCTGAAATCAAGGTTGGCAGGCAGGGCTCCCCCGGAAGGCTCTAGGGGAGAGTCCCTTCTTTCTTCTTCCAGCTCTGGAGCTTCCTTGGCTTGTGGCTGCCATCACTTCTATCTCTGCTGCTACCCCATGGCCTTCTCCAGGTCAGCGTCCTCCCTCACAAGACGCCTGTCATTGGTTTAGGGTCCACCTGGATAATCCAAGATGATCGCATCTCTAGAGCCTCATCGTAATTACATCTGCAAGGACGCTTTTTCTAAATAAGGTCATATTCACAGGTTCCAGGTGGGCCTATCTTTTAGGGGGCCACCACTCACACACGACAAGTGCCAATGGAACCTGTTTCCCCTTTTCCCTCCTTCCTGGGCTGCCAGCCCCTTCAGTCCCGCCTCCTTGAGCAGGGACGCCCTCCGCCTTTCACCCTTCCATCCCCAGGGCCCAGAAGTGTGAGTTCGCGTGTGCCCAGGCAGCTTCCCCCCACGCGTCCCTCCCTCCAGGAGCCAACGCCCTCAGAGGCTGGGACCTCGCGGCACCCGTGGGGAGAGGGCGCCACCGTGTGTCCGTTTTGGAGCAGCGCGCGCGGAGGCTCCAGCCTGTCCCCTCCCTGCGGGCGGCGTGTGACGGCCACTTACAGAGCTCCCGCGGCCCGCCAGCCACTCCACCCACGTTCATCGGTTCTGCTGACATCAGAACGAAGTGGGGAGTATTGTCCCCACTTTTCAGCCTAACAGAGCCCGGCTCAGAGGTCACACAACCTTCCACCCCCATCTTACTCCAAAGCCCCGCCCCCTACCCACTAGCCAGAGTCGAACCTGGGGGCAGGAGGGCAGGCCACGCAGACTTGGGCTGCTGTCTTGCCCCCGGGTTTCCTCGTCTGTAAAGGGGAGGGGGTGCACGTGAGCCCCACCCCACCCCAACCCCAACCCCGTGGCCCCTTGCTCTGATCCCAACAGAAACCCAAATGAGGGGGCGCCTGGGTGGCTCAGTCTGTTAAGCGGTTAGGCGGCTACCTTGGGCTCAGGTCATGAGCTCAGGTCATGATCTCAGGGTCTTGGGATCGAGCCCCGCATAGGGCTCCCTGCTCCGCGGGGGCCTGCTTCTCTCTCTCCACTCATGCTCTCTTTCTCTCTCGGTCTCTCTCAAATAATAAATAAATAAAATCTTAAAAAAAAAAAAAAAAAGAAACCCAAATGAGGTACCTGTGGACCTTGCCACTTCCCAAATATTGGTCTTTTAGACATTTTTTTAGGTGTTTATTGTCTTTCTGTAAACCCTTTCATATGTGTGAACTATTTAATAGTTTTGAAAATATACTTACTGGATAAAACTTCATGCAGGCCTCCAGGTCCCCCTCTGAAAGACAGTAAGCTGATGGCAGCTTCTTCCACCTTCTTCAAGGGATGATGTATGCACGTATGTATATTCACATCCCCCCATTTTTTTAAACAAATGGTGGCATGCAATGTACATTCTGCGTTTGCTTTTGTCACTTAATTACATTTTTGCATTTGACCCATACTACAATGTATAATTTGCTTTTGTGGGTACAATTTTCTATTGAAATATAACTCTGCTTATATATATATATAAAACTCGTAAGTGTATACGGACAACATGACATGTAGCCAGCACCCAGATGAAGACATGGCTCGTGCTCTCTCTCTAATAAATAAAACCTTTAAAAAATAATAAAAATAATAATTAGGGCGCCTGGGTGGCTCAGTTGTTTGAGCGACTGCCTTCAGCTCAGGTCATGATCCTGGAGTCCTGGGATCGAGTCCCGCATCGGGCTCCCTGCTCATCGGGGAGTCTGCTTCTCCCTCTGACTCTCTCCCCTCTCATGCTCTCTCTCTATCATTATCTCTCTCAATAAATAAATTTAAAAAAATAATTAAAAAAAGACATTGAACACCACCAGCCCCTCATGAACCCTGTTTGTGCCGCCTTCCAACTCCCCACAAAGGGAACCACCATCCTGACCTCTTAAATTTTGACCTATTTTTGTTCTCCGTGTAAATAGAATCATATCCTCTTTTGTCTGCAGCTTCTCTTGCTCAATATCATGTTTGTGGGACCCCTCCGTGTTGTGGTCTGTAGTTGGACATTATTTGCTCACATTGCTGTGTGGTCTACACTTTATTTTAGCTATTCTACTATTTTGTTCTCTCTCTCTCTTTCTCTCTCTCTTTTTAAGTAGGTTCCACGCCCAATGTGGAGCCCAACATGGGACTTGAGCTCACGACCCTGAGATCAAGACCTGAGCTGAGATCGAGAGTCGGAGGCTTAACCAACTGAGCCACCCAGGCGCCCCTATTTTATCTGTTCTACTATTGACGGACATTTGGAGAGTTTACAGGTTTTGCCTGTTACAAATAGTGTTGCTATTAATAGTCTAGTGTGATATGTGTCTGTTCGTGAGCATGTTGGGTGTATACCTATGAATAGATTTGCTGGGTCAAAGGTCTGCGGATGTTCTGTTTTAGCAGAAGGTGCCCTAAAGATTTCCGAGGTGATGGTAGCAAGCAATTTACATTCCCACTGGTTCTGATTACTCAACATCCTCCCTGACTTGGATTTTCAACCTTTCTCGTTGTGGCCATTCTGGTAGGTACAGTGCTATGGCGTTGTGGTTTCAGTTTGCATTTCCCTGATTACTAATGAGGTTGAGCCCCCTTTCATGCATTTACTGGCCATCTGGGTATGCTCTTTTATCTGTGTAAGTCTTTTGCCCATGTTTCTATTGGGGTGTCTGCCTTTCTCATATTGATTTGTAGGAGCTCTTTATATATATGTATATATGTAAAGTAGAAACTTTCTGTTGTATACGTGTATTGTAAATATCCTCTCCCATTTTGTGGGTTGTCTTTTAACTCTTCTAAAGTGTACTTTTTGTTGAACATATTTCTTTTTTTTTAAAGATTGTATTTATTTATTTGAGAGAGAGAGAGAGAGAGCCACGAGGGGGGAGGGGCAGAGGCAGAGGGAGAAGCAGACTCCCTGCTGAGCAGGAACCTGACATGGGGCTCTATCCAGGACCCTGGGATCATGACCTGAGCCGAAGACGGACCCTTAACCGACTAAGCCACCCAGGCACCCCTGTTGAACATATTTCTTAATTTAATATTGGCCACTTACATACATACATATGCTTTTTTTTTTTAAATGGTTAGTGCTTTTGTTTTTGGTTTAAGAAAACTTTGCCTGTTCCAAGGTCATGAAGATGTTCTCTTGTATTTTCTTCTACGGCTTTATTGTTTTAATCTTCCACATTTAGGTATGGAATTTATTTCTGTTTATGGTGTGAGGTAGAGGTTGTGGTAGGCTGAAAAATGGGCTCCCAAAGATGTGCCCATCCCAACCCCTGCAGTGTGTTTGCAGATGTGATTAAGTTAAGGATTTTGAGACAGGGAGATTATCCTGGATTATCTAGTTGGGTCCTAAATACAACCACATGTATCCTTTTTTTTTTTTTAAAGTTTTATTTATTTATTTTTGCAAGAGAGAGAGAGAGAGAGCATGCAAGCTAGCACGAGTGGGGGGGAGGGGCAAAGGGAGAAGCAGAACCCCCCGCTAAGCAGGGAACCCAATGTAGGACTCAATCCCAGGACCTCAAGATACTGACCTGAGCCGAAGGCAGACGCTTAACCTACTGAGCTACCCAGGTGCCCCAACGACATGTATCCTTATAAGAGGAGGGCAGAGGGAGATTTCACACACACACACACACACACACACACACGCACACGTTTTCCCCAATTCTGCCCAGTTGACCCAGCACTATTTACTGAAAAGATCATCCTTCTGCACCACATTGCAGTGTCATTTTGTCATAGATCAGGTGTGTGTTGTTTTTGGACTCTATTCTGTACCATTAGTCTGTTTGTCTATTCTTGTATCAACACCACACTGTCTAAATTTTAATACTTAAAACAATAGTTCTTGATATCTGGTACAGTACGTTCTCTAGTTTTATTCTTTATTTTTGTATTTTATATAAATGGCTTTTTCTTTGCATCTCCATGTAAGTTTGAGAATCAGCTTGTTAATTTCAGGGGAAAACCTTCTGGATTTTGATTGAGATTCCACTGAATCTGTAATTGGAGAAGAACTGATATGTTTACAATATTGAGTCTTCTAGTCCATAAGCATGATACATCCCTCAATTTATTTAGGTCTTACTTAATTTCAATTTGTTTAGATCTTATTGTAACTCGACACAAAAATGTTACTAAAAATTGGAAGTTGAGATATAGTTCACATACCATAAAAGTTGCTAGTTTGAAGTGCACAATTTAGTGGCTTTTTAGTATATTTATAAAGTTGTAAAATCAGTACCACTATCTAATTCCTGGTTATTATTATCACTCCCCAAAGAAACTCCATACCCGGCAGTAGTCATTCCTTATTGTCCCCACCCCCCCAGCATTTGACAACCGCTAGTTACCTTCTGTCTCTATGGATTTGCCTCTACTGGACATTTCATATAAATCAAACAGGGGTGTCTGGGTGGCACAGTCGGTTAAGCATCCGACTCGGTTTCAGCTCAGTTCATGATCTCAGGGGCACGAGATCGAGCCCTGTTTTGGGCTCTGCAGTCAGCGCGCAGTCTTCTTAAGACTATTTCTCTCTAGGGGCGCCTGGATGGCCCAGTCGTTAAGTGTCTGCCTTTGGCTCAGGTCATGGTCCCAGGGTCCTGGGATCGAGCCCCACATCAGGCTCCCTGCTCAGCGGGAAGCCTGCTTCCCCCTCTCCCACTCCCCCTGCTTGTGTTCCCTCTCTCGCTGTGTCTCTCTCTGTCAAATAAATAAATAAAATCTTAAAAATAAAAAAGACTCTCTCTCCCAAGGAGCGTCAGTTGATGGACATCTAGGTTGTTTCTACGTTTGGGCTATTCTGAATAATGCTGTGATGAACATCATGTGTAAGTCTTTGTGTGGACAGATATTTTCAATTCTCTTGGGTATTTTATACCTAGGGGTGAAAATTGCTGGGTCATCTGGGAACTCTATATTTAACTTTTTGAAAACCTGCTAAACTCTTTTCCAAAGTGGCTGCACCTTTTTTTCCCTGCATTCCTATCAGCAATGGGAGAGGGTTCTCATTTCTCCACATCCTGGCCAACACTTGTTACTGTTTGTCACTTTGATTAAGTTATCCTCATGGGTGTGAAATGGAATCTTATTGTGGTTTCTATTTGTATTTCCCTGATGCTCAATCATATTTTGTATTTTCAGTGTAGGGGTCTTGCACACCATTTGATTTTCGGGTATCCCCCGTTTTTCCAAAGTTCATGTCTCGCCGCTTCGTTTTTACAGACTTCCATTAGCACCTGTTTTTTTTTTTTTATAAATATCTTTTTTTTTTTTTTAAGATTTTATTTATTTATTTGAGAGAGAGAGAATGAGAGACAGAGAGCACGAGAGGGAAGAGGGCAGAGGGAGAAGCAGACCCCCTGCTGAGCAGGGAGCCCGATGTGGGACTTGATCCCGGGACTCCAGGATCATGACCTGAGCCAAAGGCAGTCGCTTAACCAACTGAGCCACCCAGGCGCCCTAGCACCTGTTTTTACGAGCCAAAAGAAATCTGAAGATTTTCAGTTTTACCAAAAAAGGCCCGAAGCAAAAACACCATTCAGCATTGGTTTTGCAAGGAGCCATTAGGGAAGCAGCTCACCATCCCCGCCCCCCCCCACCCCGAGCAGCAAGAGTCGCTCCTCCAAGCTCCTTCCCTGGGGCTATGCTCAGTACCCAGCTGCTAGAGCTTGGAACTGTGCTCATCTGTGCTTTATCTAGATTTATTTTGTGCATCTGTTAGCAAGATGTGTCCTCAGGTATCAGAAAAGCCTAAGAGAGGTTATTTTTTGGGGGGTCTAGGAGCACTCAAACATGTTTCCATAGAAACGCATGGCGATTGTTCTTTACAGGATTTCGGCTTACAAAAGTTCTCATAGTAACACTCCACTTGTGCATAGTGGGGGAAACCTGTATTCCTAGGAAGTTGATGTTTTTGATGTTCCTATAGATGGAGCATAGATTTTATGTTTTAGGTTCACAGCAAAACTGAGTGGAAAGTTCAGAGGGTTTCCATATATCCTTTGCACACATAGCTCCCCCCACTATCAACAGCCTGTTTTATCAATCAATGAAACTACACTGACGTATTATTGCCCAAAGTCCATAGTTTACATTAGGTTCACTCTTGGTGTTGTACGTTTTATGGGCTTGGATGAATTTGAAATGACATGTATCCACCATTATAGTACCATACAGAATAGTCCCACCGTCCTAAAAATCCTCTGTGCTCCATCTATTCATCCCTCCCCTCCCACCCCTGGAAACCGCTGATCTTTTTGCCGTCTCCATAGTTTTGCTTTTTTCCAGAATGTCACAGGGTTAGAATCATACTATATGTAGTCTTTCCATATTGGCTTCTCTCAGTAATATACATTCGAGGTTCTTCCATGTTTTTCATGGCTTGATAGCTCGTTTCTTTTTGGCTATGAAGAATATTCCATTGCCTGGGTATGCCACAGTTTATTTATTCATTCATCTTGGTTGCTTCCGAGTTTTGGCAGTTGTGAATAAAGTTGCCACAAATATCCACGTGTAGGTTTTTGTGTGACCTTAAGTTTTCAATTCCTCTGGGTAAAGACCAAGGAGTGTGATAGCTGGATCGTATAGTAAAAGGCTGTTTAATTTTGTTAGAAATCGCCAAACTGTCTTCCAAAGCGGCTGTACCATCTTGCATCCCCACCAGCTGCGGATGAGCATTCCTGTTATTCCACAGCCTCGTCAGCGTTTGGTGTTGTCAGTGTTTTGGATTTTGGCCATTGTAATTGGTGTGTAATCTCATGATTGTTTTATTTATTATTTATTTATTTATTTATTTATTTTTTGTTTTTTTTTCATGATTGTTTTAATGTACAAATCCCTAATGACATATGATGAGCATCTTTTTAAAAAAATAATTTTACTTCTTAAGTTTATTTATTTATTTTTTAGTAATCTCTACACCCAGCGTGGGGCTTGAACTCACAACCCCGAGATCAAGAGTCGCATGCTCCACCAACTGAGCCAGCCGGGCTCCCCAGTTCCATCAAGTTTTGCTTGTATTTTGAAGCTCTGCCATTCGGTGCATACACATTTGGGATGATTGATATCTTCCTGATTGAAATGTCCCTTTTATTTCTAGTAATGCTTCTTATCTTAAAGTCTGCTCTGGGACAGCTGCAGCAGACTCGATTGGTTATCGTTTGTGTGGTATGTCTTTCTTTTTTATTTTTATTTTTTTTTAAAGATTTTATTTATTTATTTATTAGAGAGAGAGAGAGAAACAGCATGAGAGGGGAGAGGGTCAGAGGGAGAAGCAGGGTCCCCGCTGAGCCGGGAGCCCGATGTGGGACTCGATCCCAGGACTCCGGGATCATGACCTGAGCTGAAGGCAGTCGCTTAACCAACTGAGCCACCCAGGCGCCCTGTCTTTCTTTTTTAATTTATGAGATGGAGAGAGAGAGCATGAGCAGGGGGAAGGGCAGAGGGAGAGGGAGAGAGAGAAACTCAAGCAGACTCTGCTGAGCGCGGAGCCTGACGCGGGGCTCGATTTCATGACCCTGAAATCATGACCTGAGCCGAAACCAAGAGTCAGACGCCCAAACAACAGAGCCACCCAGGCGCCCTGTGTGGTATGTCTTTCTATCCTTTTCAACCTTTCTGTGTCCTTATATTTAAATCGTGTCTCTTGTAAGTAGCACATAGTTGGGTTGGTTATTTGTATCTAGTTTCACAATCTTATCTTTCACTTGGAGTAAAATAAAAAAAACTGCATATTTCAATTAAATTGGAATGAATGGATTCTTTGAAGTTGAAGATGGATTCCCTCTCTGCTTTCTCGAACCACCTCCCCTTCTTCCCACTTCTCTGTTATTATTGCTTAGATTATTTTTGCTTTGTTGGAGTTTATAACATTTACATTTTGTGGGTTTTTTTTTTTTCCACCCTAACTTCTTCCCTTGTTTAGTTTTAATTCTACAGTGACGTGGATTTCGTGCTCGCCTCGGTCCCCACGGCTTCCCCATTTCTGAGATCATTGCTTTAGTTCTGTCTCCTAGGTGGCTGCTTGTCCTTACCGAGAACCATTCTAGAAAGGGCTCAGACATGCCTTATGTTTATTATTTCTCATCTCACCATACAGAATCACCCCAATAAAGTTAGCAACACGTAACACAGAGCAAAACCAAGTCCAGCAACGACACCATGTTCCATAGCATTCGCTTTCACTTCACATCGCCTTTCATTTGTCTTAGAAACGGTGGCCGGGAGGGAGACCTCACTCGAAAAAGTGGTTTCCACTTCACCTCCAAGAAGTTGGCTAAAATTAAACTTATCTCAGCATGGGCTGCTGAGGATGTGGAAGGCACCCAGCGCTGGCGGGAGGGTAAAATGGTGCTGGCATGGGCAAGGCTGGTGGCCCGGCAGATCACCGAGGCCCAACTCGGGTGACCCCGTGACTGGGCCAGCCCACTCTTGAAGATGAATCCAACAGAAACGCCCGGATGTTTATCAGAATGCTCCTGAATGTTCACAGCAGCGGTGAACCCCAACAGGAACTACCCAGTTGCCCACCCCACAGTACGGTCACATAAGAGAGCACCACTCAGGACTGAGAACGGACAATCTACAAACACACGTACCCGGCATGAAAGAATCTCACTAACGCAGGGTGCATGAAAGACTCCAGAGACAAAAGAGCACGCGCTGTATGAGTCCCTTCATGTGAAGAACAAAATTGCTGAAACTCAGTCCATGGGGATCGAGGACAGAAGAGTAATTGCCTCTGGAGGGGGTCTTGACTTGGCATGGGGAACACTCAGTACCTCGATTGGGGGGGTGATCGCCCGGGTGTACACATAAGTAGAAATCGACTGAGCTCACGCTTAAGATCTGTGCACCTTACTGTGTTTTATACCTGAGTAAAAATATTTGCCAAGCTTTAAATGAAGGCTTGAGGCAGAAGGTCACCTCCACCCAGGACACGGAGACTGAATCTACGGTACACGGGCTTCCTGGCTGACACCTCCATCCAGCCCCAGTCATCTGCAGTGATGGAATAAATTTCCCCCAAATGTCTAGCAGAACGTTGCCACTCCTCCATCTAGAGGGGCCATCTATGCCCTGTCCCCGCCCCCCTCTCCCAAAACCTGGGCAAGCTTACGACTGCTTTGACCAGTGGAGGGTGACAGAAGTGACCCTGGCTGACTTCCAGGGCTAGGTCATAAAGTGGGATGGCTTCCCCTGACTCTCTTTCTGACGTGTGTCTTTGAAACTGCTGTGTAAGGAAGCTGGCTGTCCCAATGCCACCATGCCCTGGAGACAGACCGTGCAGTGAGCCCGCAGAAAGAGAGAGGTGGCTGAGGAGCCCCAGCTGCCCAGCCTGCACTGCCCTTTCACGTGTCCCAACGGATGCCATGTGAACAGAGACCAGCTACTCCGCTGCAGAGTCACAAAGCCAAATAAACTGGTGGTTGTGTTTCGTGTTGCTGTGTTTGGGCTGGGTTGATATGCACCAATAGGCAACCAGAACACCTAGTGACTTCCTTCCCCAGGGTTTCCTCTGGGCCGTCTCCACTCCACTCGCTCCAGCTGCACCCAGGTACACTCGGTTCCCTCCTGCCAGAGCAAGCGAGCTCCCCGGTCTGCGTGCAGAAATCTCTTCCAATCTCCCAGGCTCAGCTTCTGCCCTGCCTCCTCCAGGAAGCCTGCCTGTCTGCAGTTTTGGGCAGTGCTGACAAGCAAGCTGATGGTGATAATGGGGGAGGCAGGAGGTATATGGGAAATCTCTGTACCTTCCAGTCAGTTTTACTGTGAACCTGAAACTGCTCTAAAAAAAATAAAGCCTATTAAAAAAAAAAAAAAAAAAAAAAAGCAAGTTGACTCCAAAAGTAGATTGTGTCTGCATTAAATTCCCAGATCTCCCACTTCCCAGCTGGGTCCCCTTGGGCAAGTTACTTAGCTTGGAGCCTCAGTTTCCTCATCCATGAAATGGGGTGGTAATAGTGACTACTTCCCAGGTCTGTCGTGAGGATCATCTGTGGAAAGCCCTCAGAATGAGCCCAGCACACAAGAAGCATTCTACAGTGTTGGGGAGTGGGAGTGTTATTATTGCCCTAGGCCCTGGGGTCCTGTCATTTCTGAGCTCTGGGAGCTTACTCAGTGTGTCAGATGCGCGGAACCCTAATACATATTATTCATTTGCTCGTTGATTTGTTCTCCCCATATTGCTGCCATATCAGCTGCGTACCCGGCACCGAGCGGGGCTCTACGGGGGCAGGGGTGCCGAGGCGGACACCACATTTGCCCTTAGGGGCTTACATTCTATTAGGGATGGATGTGGACAGATGCCTTGAAGAACTGACAGATTTTCATGAGAGCCCTAATGGGCAACAGTAGGAGGGAGAGACAGAGAAATAATGGGAGGGTCTTGCCACAGGGCAGACAGGGAAACCTCTCTGAGGAGGGAACATGTGAGCAGAGAACTCAAGGGTATAGAGGGGCCAGTCATGGGAAAAAGGGAGGGAGGAGCATTCCAGACAGACTAGGGCAGGGGTTCCTTTGGGATCCAAGTGTGCCAGCACTGAAGCCAGGATGAACGTGGAGGTGGGGTGGCAGAATCTGCTGGTCGTGGGCCTTCCCAGCAGACAGAGCCCTTGCACATTGCAACAGCCGGAAACACTTATTACACGCGGGGCACTGTGTGTGTTAACTCCTTTCATCCTCAGAATAGCCCTATCTGATTGGTACTATTATCCTCCCCATTTTACAGATAAGGAGACTGAGGCACCAGGAAAGGGCTTTGAATGCAGGCAGTCTGGCTCCAGAGCCTGTGCCATGCTGCAGTTTCATTTTGTTCAGGCCCGCCCCACTGCACGGGTGGGGGAAATTAAGTCAAGAAAGGAGGTTCCAGCTCCCCAAAGTCCAGTAACAAACGAGGAGCAGAGTAGGGATTTCAGCCTGGTTTCCTTGTCCACACGGAGACTGCTCCTTCTCGCAAGAGCTTGTTGAAGTCAACAGTTTCCCGGTTGGGACCGGGCGGTCTGCCCATAACCTTACCTGACGGGCCTCCCCTCTGGGCTTGCGTGAGATGTAATGAGTTCAGAATCCAGCACAGGGTCAGAGCTCCCTCCGCAAAGCCAGTGGGATGATTATTCACCAGCCTTCTGGGCAGGACCGCCCACTCACCTCATCTCTACCCCTGAGGGTTCTGAGTCATGGGGACTTTGGTGAGCGGGACTGATGGCTTGGAATGGTGCAAGTTTGAGCAAGCGAGAGGAATGAAGGGCCCTTTGGGAACATAAAGTGAGATTTCCCACCCCTGGGCCTTTGCACTGGCTCTTCTTTCTGCTGGACCGCCCTTCTCTGTCTTGCCTCTTCCTGAGTTTTAGTTTTTAATGCCCCTGGGCAGAGTTGAGGATTCCCTATTCCTACCGCTGCAAGCAGTTTACTCTAAGGTGGTTAGTCCGGGGCACCAAACTGCGCTGCTCCAAGAGACTGGGAAGGCGACTGTGTTGGCAGGTGGCAGGAGGCTCATACAGGGCAGGGCAGACCCCCACCCCTCCAGGCTTAGCACAGCACCAACAATATTGCCCATGTGGCTCCATGTATCTTAGCTGTTTCCTCATCTGGAAAATGGGGCTAATAGGAGAAGTCCCACAAACCCCAACAAATGGGTTTGTTGATTTAAGGAGCTATATATTCTGGAAAACAATTGTACATAATAAGTTCCATACATAATAAGCGCTCAAAACCGTTGGCTATTGTTGTCACTGAGCGCCAACTCTGTGCCAAGCACTTTACATAAAGTCATTTATTTAACTGGTTTATTGTCTCCACTCTCAGGCCCACCCAGCACGATGACCTCACCGAAGGGGCAGGGCTAGGATTTGGCTCCTCCTAATTCCCCCCTCCTAGCAGGCACCCCTGGCAATTTCTAATGCGCAGAGAGACAGTATCGCATGTGCCAGTAGATATGGGTATAGACCTTATCATGGTAAGTGACCGAGAGTTTCCCAAGGGGGAAGGGGGGAGTATGGACGCAGCGTTTCTCAAACTTACTTGATTTTGACCACAGAACTACTCCCAAGCATTTCTGGATTCAGCCCCTCCTCTGGAGGAACACCCTTTGGGAAACATGGGGCCCCTGGCTCCCATGTTCTTCAGTGAGACTTCATGTAGGATGGGTGTTAGTAGTGGTGCCCTTACAGTTCAGACTCCCATCTCTGAGAAGGTGGCCGTGACCTCTGTCCTTTGTTGCCCACGCAGGGGCTGCCAGGTGCCAGAGCTGGCAGTCTGTCTGGGGACAGCGAGGCCCAAGAGGACAAGCACTTGGTCACTCGCCCAGGTCAGGAGCAGGCCAGAGGCCCGGCTGGGATCAGGATCGAGTGCTCCCCGGCAGTGCTCCCACACGGAGGGCGCCAGCGGCCCCACAGCCCAGCAGGGCCGTGGAAGTGCTTTAGACCGGGGAGGCCTCTGGGGTTCTGTAAGCACCGGAGCCCTGGCCCCTCGCTTCACGGTCACGGAGCAGACAGGACTGCGATTGGGTGTGTGGCTCTGCACAGAGCCCGTGCGCTGTGTGCGCGGTCGTGCGGGACCCCGGTGCTGTGGGAGCTCCGTGTGAGTACGCCGAGTGCCGGCGGGACGCGCGTGCCGGGGTGCGCCGCGTGCGGGCGGGCCGGGGGCCGGGGTGGCCGCCGTGCGGGCTGCGCGTCTGGGCAGCCGGCGCCGCGTGCCCCGGGGAAGGTGTGTCCCGGCGCGGGCGGGGGCTGAGCGTGCGTGGTTGGTCCCTGCCCCGCCGGGAGGCCGGACAGGTGTGGGCGGGCCGCCGGGACCCCGCGGGGCCGGGGCCGGGAGCGCCGGCGGGAAACAGGAAGCGGGGGGGGGGGGGGGGCGCGCGGCCGGGGGGCCGGGAGGCAGGGCGTGCGGGCGGACGTGCGGGTGGCTGGCGGGGCCGGACGCTCGGCCCGGGCCGGGGCGGCGATGTGGGGGGATCCGGGCAGCCCTGGCGGCTGCGGGGACGGGGGCGGAGCCCGGGGCGCCGCGGACACCGCCCCCCTGCGCCGGCGGAGCCGCCGCCCGAGCGCGGACCCGGGAGCCCGAGGCGACTGCGGCGTGCGGGGTGAGTCCCGGGGGTGCGGGGCGCGAGCGCCTGGCGGGGGCGCGGGGAGGGGGCTCCGGGGACGACGGGCGGCCGGTCCCGCGGGCGACGTCCCGAGGTGGGGGGGGGGGGGTCGGCCGGCGCACCCCGCCCCCGGGCGACCCGGCTGACTCCCGCGCGCCTCTGGCCCGCAGACCCCGAGGACGCGGCCATGCCGGGCGGGGCCGAGGCTGGGGAGGCCGAGGAGGAGGCTGGGGCCGGCTCCGGGTCCGAGGCGGAGGAGGACGCTCTGTGGGAGCGGATCGAGGGCGTCCGGCACCGGCTGACTCGCGCCCTCAACCCGGCCAAGCTGACGCCCTATCTGCGCCAGTGCCGGGTCATCGACGAGCAGGACGAGGAGGAGGTGCTGAGCACCTACCGCTTCCCGTGCCGTGTCAACCGCACCGGTGAGCCGCGGGGGGCGCGCGGGGTCGGGCCTTCCCCGGGCTGACTGCCCGCCCCCCCCCCCCCACCGCCCCCGAGCGCCGCGCACCGAGCCTTGGCGCTCGAGGCCCGGGGTTCTGGTGCCCACCATCCTGCCTCCTGCTGAACCACCATTACGATCCAGCGGGTGTGTGGTGCCCACTCGGGCATCTGGGGTTTATCTATCTTGGACTTTCCTCCCACTTCCTGGGCCCACTTTAGAGCAGGGAGGTGGATGTGGTTGCCAGTGCAGTCTAGATCTGGGACCTCCGGGCATCTTTCCTGTGCCTTTTGATCTCCTGGGTTCTCTCTGCCCTCTACCTCTGTGTGCCACACATTCCTTGGGGAGCCGTTTTTCCTTCAGTGCTCAAGAGACATCAAACTTTGTGAGGGTGTCCGTTCCCACAGGGTGTGTCTTTGAACTAGAGCTAGCTAACAAAGGGATGAGGGTCTAATGGTGGAATTTCAGGCATTGACCGGTGGGGGGAATGATAGTATTTTACTTTGCGTTTGGGGTAGGGGGATTCCTGTGTGCCACTGAAAAGGCAGGGAGTATTTGCTGGCCCTGGATCTGTGTGTGTGTGTAGGGGGGGTGGGCAGGCTGGGGGTTGGGGAGCCGTTGAAACACAGGTGCGTGGCAGGAGGGTCCTGGCTTTCTTGGCTCGGGCAGACAGGCTCTGCCCACTGATGTGTTGAGACAGGCCCCTGTGTGTGTCACTGGCTCAAAAATCTGGGGAAATAAAGTCTGGGGAACGTGGGCCCTGGAGCATGGAGAGGGAAAGGGGGAGGAAGTGGCTAGGCACTGGGGGAAGCCCTGACCTTGACCCTGGGGCACCCCCTGCCACTCCGCAGGGCGCCTGATGGACATCTTGCGCTGCCGTGGCAAGAGGGGTTATGAGGCCTTCCTGGAATCGCTGGAGTTCTACTACCCTGAGCATTACACACTGCTCACGGGCCAGGAACCCGCCCAGCGCTGCTCCATGATCCTTGGTGAGTGAGTCCGCAGCGGGTGCTGGCACCTGGGGCACCCGTGCAGAGGTTCTTTACCCCGTCCCTGTCGTGGAGGCACTTCCGCTATCCCTGTTGAACAGATAGGGAAACTGAGGCATGGAGAGACCGGAAGCAGTTTGCCCAAGTTGGGATTCTGATCCATTTCATCTGAGTTCAGAGCCTGCACACTTAACATGGCTCTTCCCCCTAAAATTGTTTTCGGATGCACACGTGTCAGGCATACGTGGGTTTACAGTTTCCTGTGTAAATAATTCAGACACCCTGGGTGACTTTAGAATAAATAGAAAAGATCTTTACTTCTTCCTTCAGCTCTGTTCTGCTGGTGACAGTTTGGTGAGTCACTTTTTTTCTTTGCATTTGCACACACACACACACACACACACACACACTTGTTCACTTTTCCTGAGAACTGATGTTAGTGATTCTTGCGCATTTGGTGCATTTATCTGAAATGACTGCACATGTTCCTTAGTGATATTGTGCCATAAGTCATTTAACCGACCCCTGTTCATGGACATCCAGGTTGTTTCTGGTTTTGTAACATGTACCAGTGATGCAGGGAACATCTTTGTATGTGTATATTTGTGCAAATGGGTGTCTCAGGAGGAGAGGTTCTGGGAAGTAGAATTTCTCAAAGACTGTACGTATTTTAAGTGTTCAATAAGTGTTCATCCCACCAGCAGGGTCTGAGTGCCCAATTTGCTGTACCCTCATGAATCCCGGGGACAATTTAAAAATGTTTTTGGCAGTCTCATATGTCAAAAAATATCTTATTTTAAATTTGTACTTCATTGAGATGTCGTTCACAGCTTACTAGCTAGTAAACCTTGGGCAAATGACTTGACCTTTCAGTGTTTCAGTTGTTTTGTCTTTCAAGTGGTTGTAACAATAGTACCTACCTTATACTGTTGTCATGAGGTTAAGTAAATTATTATATTTACTTAGCACAAAGAATGGAGCCAAATGTTCATGGTTACTATTATTATTGTTATGATTTTTATTGCTGGTGAGTTGGAGTATTTTTTCCTTTGTTTATTAACCAATTTTGTTTCGGAACTTGCCTATTAGTAGTTTTTGCCCATATATTTTTTTGGTTTGTGTTTTCTTATTGATTCGTAGGAGCTCTTTTTATATTGTGGCTCTGAATCTTTTGTTATATTTGTTATATTTTCTCCTGCTCCACTTCTTATGTTTGAACTTTTTTGTCATAACTTTCATTGTTTAGAAGTTTTAGAAATTTTTGTATAGATTTGTCCATTTTTTCTCTTATAGCTCTTATTGATTTGTAGAAGCTGTTTATATATAGTGGCTCTGAGTCATCTGTTACGTTTGTTATACTTTCTCCTTTTCTGTTGTTTATCTTTTAACTTCTTTTGTTACATCTTTTCTTACATTGTTTAGAAGTTAAAAAAAATTTTATATGGATTTGTCCATCTTTTCTCTTATAGGTTCTAGATTTTGTACTTTGATTAGGAAGGCCTCCTCTACTCCAGAATGCTAAAACGACGTTCCAGAATTTCCGTCTAGCGTTTTCACGGTTTGGGTTTTTCGGTGCAGGCTGCTATCCCCCTGGATTTCATCAGCTTGACCTGATGTTTCTCTCCCCTGTCCCTGGCAGATGAGGAGGGGCCGGAAGGCCTGACCCAGTTCCTGATGACGGAGGTGCGCCGGCTGCGGGAGGCTCGCAAGAGCCAGCTGCAGCGGGAGCAGCAACTGCAGGCTCGGGGCCGGGTGCTGGAGGAGGAGCGGGCGGGGTTGGAGCAGCGGCTGCGGGAGCAACAGCAGGCTCAGGAGCGCTGCCAGCGCCTCAGGGAGGACTGGGAGGCGGGCAGCCTGGAGCTGCTGCGGCTCAAGGACGAGAACTACATGATCGCCATGCGCCTGGCCCAGCTCAGCGAGGAGAAGAACTCCGCAGTGCTGCGCAGCCGGGACCTGCAGCTGGCGGTAGGCCCCTGGAAGGGGCAGGCGGGGAAGAGTGGGGAAGCGACCTTTGAGAAAACTGACCGGTCATGGGGTAGCCGGCCTGTGTCCCAGAGCCACCATCTCCCAGCTGTCGGACCACGGGGCAGGTCCCGTCCCCATCCTGTGCCTCAGTTTCCTCATCTGTAACACGGGGGTGTTGGTAGCACCGATGTTGAGTTACGAGGGTGGTTCTCAACGGGGGACACATTTGGTTGTGTCTGGAAACGTGTTTGGTGCTCCCAGCGAGGAGTGTGCTCTGGGCCTCTAGGGGGGGAGCCCCGGGATGCCGCTGGGCAGCCTGCAGAGCACAGGACAGCCCCCACGGCCAAGAATTACCTAGCCCAAGAGGTCGGTAAGGGCCGAGGTGGAGAAGCAGCCTTGGTTAGTGAGGATTCTAGGAGTTTCAGACCCAGAGTTTGAGACACACGGGTGCCTGGCGCCGTTAGTGCTCAGACCTGGATTGTCGTCGGCGGCTGTCATTAAGTGCGACCGCGCGCCGCCACCACCGAGGTTACACACGTCATGTCGTGTGATTCCCGCTGAGGCACCAAGCACCAGGTTTCATTTTGAAACATAGGCACCGAGGCCGGGATTGCGGAGGCACTTGCTCAAGGGCACAGAGCTGGGAAGCGGCACAGCCTGGCTTGCCACCAGGTCCTCCCGGCACCAGCGCGGGCCTCCGCCCCGTGATGCTTGTCCAGGGTTTAGCAGTGCCGGTGGCACCCAGGGGGCTCTCTCCAACGATAGGTACGAGGTCCACGGTGGGGATGCTGCCTGTGTGATCTGAAGCCCCCCGTCGCGGGGCTGCGGGTGCGGTGGGCTCCCGGGGACGATGGGTGGCCCGCGGGAGGCCGTAGGTGCTGGTGCCCATCGGTGCACCGGAGCCTGCGGCCGTGCGTGCTGGCGGGTTGATGTTTGGGGACGAGAGAGTCCCGATCGGGGGCGCGGAGGCCGCTCGTTGAAGACTGCCAGGCGTGCTGAAGACTGTAGGTGGCCGATGGGAGGGTGTGCATCTGCCCGGTGTTTGGCACGAGATGGGGCTGACTGAGGCCTGCAGACTGGCGGCAGACTGAGCAAAGGTGGCCCTGGCAAAAGGCTTCCCTCCCTGTGCCTCAGTTGCCTTCTGGTCCTCGCAGGAGGTCGCGGACGAGGCTGCTGGAACCGCGGTCCCACACCTCCCGCCTCAGGCATGGTCCTCTGTTTGCCCTGCACCAGCTCCCTGACTTCAGCAGCTCCACCGCGACAGGCCGGGGGGGGCACACTGTGAGCGCCCCCGTTTCTGGATGAGGAAACTGGCTCAGGGAGGTTGGTTAGAGCACTTTCCCGGGAGCCCAGGAGTGAAGGATTTCTGACTTTGCTGTCAGCACTGCTGGGGCCGGCCTAGGGCCCCCCCTTCTTTGCCGTGTCTGCTTTTCCTGAGACGGATGTGGGGTGTGCTGTGAGGTTTCCCTGGAAGAAAGGGGTCGGCTACTCAGAGGGGACAGTGGGACAGCCACCAGCCCCGGGGTGTCAGGAGGGGCATGGCTTGTTTTGTCTTTGGGTTGGGTGTAGTTGTGAGTTGGATCCCCTGAAGTGGCAAATGCATGTATGTGCCTGGGGGGATGTCCTCTGTGTGTGTGTGTGTGTGTGTGTGTAGCTGTCTGGGGTCTCCTGGGGTGGGGTAGGGGATGAAGAAGAGGTGTTCGAGGTGCCTCTGTGTGTCTGCAGATCAGCAGCAGGTGCATGTTCGTATGCCCAGCTCGGGTTGAGGTCATCTGCCCCTGGGCAGATAGTGACCGCTTTCCCCCGGTTTAGGGGATAGAGGGCAAGGGATGAACTTTAACCAGTAGATAAGATTTTCTTTGAACGTACCTAGCGTAAATTTGCCTTAACTTTTCGGAGCTTTCCTGCCGCAAAATTAACCAGAGGTGTTGCAGGTGGAGATGAACAGAGTAGCTGATGGCGCCTGTCTTGGCTGCTTGGGTCCCCTCCCCCCGCGGGCAGGTGTGTGGTGGCTGTGATTTAATACCGCGTTTTATAAGGTGCAAATTTAATGAGCTCTTATTTCCGAGCAACATAAACTTCAGGACCGAACGCTGTAATTTTGTGCTCAGTGAGTTTGTACGCCAGGATTAAAGGCATCCGCGTTTCCTGGTGTTCGGGGGAAGACTCCCAAGTGGCCTGTCCTCTGAGCTCATCGGGGGCGCCTGCTGGCCGCGGGGCAGGCCGGAGGCCGTGGTGTGTGGGGGCAGTTCGCTGGAGAGGGTGTGACCACACTTGCCCTTGTAACTAGCTGTCTTTCTCCGGCGGTTTACAAAGCATGTTTTGTGAGGGGAAAGGAATGTGAGAGTCATGAATTTCTTTCTGAGTCCTTTGTGGAGGAGGAGTGGAGCTGCCTGACCCAGCATCCAGACCCGCGAGTGTGTGTGCGCGTGTGTGCACGCGAGCGTGTGTGTATGCGTGTGCAAGCGCTCGTGCGTGTGTGTACGTGTGCGAGCGCGAGCGCGTGCGTGTGTGTGTGGCCACGCCTGGCTCTGAGGGGTGCAGGGCTACCAGCCATTTCCAAGAGAGTCCAGGGCGCTCCTAGGACACCAGACATTGGCACGCCTACGCAGCGCGCCAGAGGTCATTGTGTCCTTGTCCCGACAGTTACTTCATTTTGTGGCCTGACACCTGCTGCTAGTCTTGTCACTGTCCGGCCACCTCAGACCCCACATGCGAAATAACTCTCGGGTGCACTCTTCATCCAGCAAGCAGACTGTGTCACCGTTGGCCAGGCCACCATGCAGCTGACCACCCGCCCCCCCCCCCCCCCCCCGCCGGGCCAGCTTCTGGTGGCCCACACTCAGCTGGTGACAGGTTGGGGTTCTGGGATTTTAGTGAAGGCTGTGAAGACAGCCACCGTCCCACCCCTGGCAGTCTGAAAGCCAGCCTCTGACAGTTTGAAGGCCTCTGCCCGTCCACTGTCATGCTGAGTCCGAGGCAGAGCTGGGCCCAGACGCCGGCTCTCCGTGATCCTGGCGCAGCCCTGCTCTTCTGTCGCGCCGGCCCGGGGCTGGATCACCGGCGCTCCGTGTTGGAGCTGTGGGACAGACGAGCCTGTGGGGATGCGCTACACCCACCCCCAAGTCCTTGAAGCACAGTCCGCTGGGACTCCCCAGCCTGTCCCTTCTTCATAGACCAGTCCGGGGAGGACTTCTGCTCAGGGAACCCTGGAGGCAGGGGGAGTTGAGAGGGTGATACCTCTCCCTGTGCCCTGACCGGTGGCCCCTCCCCGGGCTGCGTCCCTCCTGGGGCTGATCCATGTGTTGGGCCCCAGGTGGATCAGCTGAAGCTCAAGGTGAGCCGGCTGGAGGAGGAGTGCACCCTGCTGCGGAGGGCCAGGGGGCCGCTCCCCGGGGCTGAGGACAAGGAGAAGGACAAGGAGCCGGACAGCGTGGACCTGGTCTCCGAGCTGCGCGCCGAGAACCAGCGGCTGACCGCGTCCCTGCAGGAGCTTCAGGAAGGCCTGCAGCAGGTACGAGGGCCAGTGAGGGGGAGGGTGTGTGTGGGGGGTCAGACCACCGGCTGCTCACTCATCCCCCTGAGGCCCGGAGGGTGAGGATTCTGGAGCGGAAATGGAATCCTGGCGGGCGTCTTGTCTTAAGCCCTGAGTGGAGGGTCCTTCGTTAGCGCTCAGCCCTCCCTGGGTGTTTGGTCTGGGGCCTGGGGGTGGCCCCAGGAAGTCTCTGAACTTCCCGAAACGGTGCACCTGATTTCGTGTGAGCACTTTTCTGGGGAGAGGCCTGTAGCTTTCCTCAGATTGGTAGAGGAGTCTCTGATCCTGGAAAGGTTCAGATCCCTGAGTCTGGGTGGCCCTGGGGCTTGCTTGGTGTCCCATAGCCGGTCCATGGCGGGTCAGTGGCAGTGTGGGCCTGCTGCCTGGGGGATGGGAGCCGGGGCTCCGTTGTATTTCACAGGGTTGGGGTGCCCGGCCGGGGTGTGGGTGTGTGGGCTGGATCTCGGGCCCATGGTCTACCCACCTGGGCCAGGCTCAGCCGCTGTGAAGACCCCTTGTCAGAGGGGTGGGGACAGGCTTTGGAAACAGCACCCATCAGCTGCCCTGGGCGGTGGGTGGGGGCCAGAGCAAGGGTGAGCGGGCCTAGTTCTTGTTTAGGAATAAAATCCGGGCCAGCTTGTGTAAGCACACCCTCAGCCACTTACTTCACTTCCACCCCAGCTGCTCCCTGGAGGGTGTGCAGGGCGGTGGACCGCACCCACTCTACAGATGGGGAAACGGAGGTCCAGAGAGGTCGAGGCCCTCGGCCAAGGTGGCAGAGCAAGTGGGGCGGGGCTGAGGGCTGTGTGTCCCCCTCCCTCCTGCCTCAGTCACGGCGGGCCCTGGGCGAAGAGAGGCTGAGGCAGCCTCTGAACTGTGCCCCTCAGGAAGCGAGCAGGCTGGGGGCCCCAGGCTCAGAGCGCATCCTCCTGGACATCCTGGAGCATGACTGGCGGGAGGCTCAGGACAGCAGGCAGGAGCTGTGCCAGAAGCTGCATGCCGTCCAGGGGGAGCTGCAGTGGGCCGAGGAGCTGCGAGACAAGGTAGCGTCTCCCTCGCGCCCCGCCCCACCACCCCGCCTTGTCCCGGCCTTGTCCCTGCGTCCCTTCTTGCTAACAGCCCGGCTCCTAGGGAGGGGGGGTCCTGCAGCCCACCTACTCTGAGCGTCTGCTGTGTGCGAGGCACCGTGCTAAGAAACGTGCGTTCGTTTGTTCTCGAATTTTGAGACACTGCAACCGACAAAATAAAGGTTTCTGTTCCCGTAGAGGGTAAATTCTCATAGGGGAGACCAACAGTACTCTGTGCACATAATCCTAAGTCAGTTACTTCACGTAGCAGAGGGTAAGTGCTGGGCAAGAAGCAGAGCAGCAGGTCAGATCCCAGTTTAAATGGGGAGGCCAGGGTTGCCTGGGAGGGTGTCATTGTTAGGATTATCCCCATTTTACAGGGTAGGCCACTGAGGCCCAGGGAGGGGAAGTCAGTCTGTGGCCCAGGCCACCCAGCTGGGGAGGTGGGCCCTTGTGCTTGAGGCTCAGGCCTCTCTCCCTGGACCCGCTGGGCACCTGCTGGTCAGCTTGCCCCAGTGCCCGGCCCCGTGGTCTGACCCGGGTGCTCGTCCCGGCCGGCTCCACCCCGCCCGGCCCGCAGTACCTGCAGGAGATGGAGGACCTGCGGCTGAAGCATCGCACACTGCAGAAGGACTGCGACCTCTACAAGCACCGAATGGCCACGGTCCTGGCCCAGCTGGAGGAGATCGAGAAGGAGCGGGACCAGGTGAGGCCGGCCGCTGGTTCTCATACTCGGGAGGACGAGGAGAAGCGGGACTAGGATTGTAGCTGGAGACTTTCCTGGTGCTCGGACTGGTCTGGGAGGGGCAAGGAGGCCCGCAGAAGCACAGACTCCGGCCTTTAAGCACTGGAGATCCATCAGCCCCGCCCCCTGAACACACCTGCCTCACCTGAGCTCCTCATTCAGGAAAGCTGGTCCTGGCACCTGTCAATTCCGAATCCCTTCCTCCCTTCATGTCAAGGACAAGGCCAACACGGTAGGGGCGGGGGTGGTGGTGGTGGTGCGCGCTTGCAAATCTTTGCCGGTGAAGAAATTCGCTAGAGTTCTGACTCCTGGGCCCTGGGTCTCATGATCTTCATCTCCTGAGGCCACAGGGCGGGCCATCTCCTCCTGGTCCCCCGCATTCCTTGTGGAGGGCTCCCCATGCAGGGGGCAGAGCAGGAGGTTTTGTCCTTGCACCAAGTTCGAATCCCACTAGAACGAGCCTCAGGGACCACTGGTGGGCGTGGTGAAAGTGCAGGTGACCCGGTGGTCTGGGCTGGGCCCAGGACCCTGCACTGCCTCTGGCCCCCCACACCCCCTGAGGCACTGGGGGGCAGGTCCCGGCCATTGTCCAGCTCCCAGGGACCCTGGTCTTCATGGTGGGGACAAGCGCTTTGGGTGCGATGTGCTGGGTTTGAATCCCAGCTGCTCCGCTAGCCCGGGATGCTGTGAGTGAAGCCCCAGGCACACAGTGGGTTTCCCAGAAGAGGCTTAAGTTGCTCTTGGGAGACGGCAAGAGCCTGGACTCGGCACCTCCAGCGCCTGAGTTTGAATCCCAGCTCTGTCCCTGATGGCTGGGCTGTCTGTAAAATGAGAATAAAGAGAATGTCCACCTTGGAAAGTTCGTGTGAAGGTTAAACGAGCTGATATTTAGCACAGGGCACCCAGGAAGGGCTTACTTACTACCCGTTAGCTGCTGGTCTTGTTGACCCCCCCATCCCAGAGGGTAGAGGGCAGGACAGTTGGGCCAGTGTGGCCCCTTCACCCTCGCCGCCCGCTCTCCCCAGGCCATCCAGAGCCGTGACCGGATCCAGCTGCAGTACTCCCAGAGCCTCATTGAGAAGGACCAGTACCGTAAGCAGGTGCGGGGCCTGGAGGCTGAGCGGGACGAGCTGCTGACCGCGCTCACCAGCCTGGAGGGCGCCAAGGCCCTGCTGGAAGCACAGCTGCAGCGGGTCCAGGGCGGCCCCTGCCTCAAGGTGAGCGGGGTCAGGGGTACAGGGGTCCTGGTGGGAATGCTGCGGTCCCGGCAGGAGCTCTTGGCCGGGGTTGGGAGCATGCAGGACCTGGTGGGAGACATCAGCCCCGGGGGTGGGACTCCGCAGGACGCAGTGGGAACCCTCGGCTGGGCTCGGGAAGATGCAGGTTCTGGGAGGAAATACGTGGGTCCTGGCTGGAGCCCTCCCCCTGGGTCAAGAACCTGCTGGTCTGGGAGGGAGCTCTTGGGCAGGACGGAGAATACGCAGGGCTGGTGGAGCTTTCCGTTGGGGTGGGTGTGGTTGGTGCATCGGGACGGGAAAGGGGCACGTGTGTCTCCAAGTCTCTGGGGTTGCTCCTGGGGCACCAGGAATAGTGAAGTTTGTTTTTGCATACACTTGGAGAAGCCTGGCCGCATGAGGGCCTGAAAGCCCCTCAGAGACCAGCTAGTCCAATTCCCTCATTGTATAGGGCCCAGAGAGTGTCAGGGGCTTGCTCAAGGTCCCACAGCCAGCCAGCGCCCCTTTCAACCAGATACTAGTCCTTGGACCTCTGTCAGGAACTCTGCCTTTTCCTATCTTGGGTTTGCTTGAGGATGATCCCTTGGCCCTGTATTTGACGCATGGAGCCTGGAGGAATTGAACAAAGGAAGCATGAATCTGTCTCTTCTCACTTAAAATTCTCAGTGGCTTTTTGTTTTTAGGTAAAGACAAAGCTCCTTATCAGGCCCTAGAGACCTGAAAGGTGGGCCCCTTCCTCCTTCTAACCCTGTTCTCTGGGTCACAATCTTTTAATTCCTGGATTGTGTCACAGTCCTGCCCCAGGGCCTTTGTGCATACCATTCCATCTGCCTGGACCATCCTCCCCAACTTTATCGGCTTAACACCTACTTGTCCTTGAGTCCTCAGTTCAAACCACACTTTCTCTAGAAAGCACTCCGTTGCCCCCAGGTAGGGTGGGCCCTTTGAGTGCCTTCCCGACCCTGGGCACCTTCCTTTTCTGCTCTCTCGGCAGTTTGGGGTCATTTCCTCAATCAGCCTGCTTGTTTACAGTCTGTCTGCTCCAGGCTGTGAGCTGCGTGAGGGCAGGGATCCAGCTGTCTCATTCCCTGCTCTGTCCCTGCTCCTCCTGGCGTGCAGTAAATGCCTGCGGCTGACCCCTGCCCCGCCCTGCTCACCTCCGCTCTCCCCCTCCCTCTCCCAGGCTTGTGCCTCCTCCCATTCCCTGTGCTCCAATCTCAGCAGCACCTGGAGCCTCAGTGAGTTCCCCCCGCTGCTAGGAGGTCCGGAAGCAGCTGGGGAGGCGGCCATTACGGGGGGATCCGAGCCCCACACCTCGGTAAGACACCTGCCCGCCCCGAGTGTGGCGGGGGCGGGGTACGGATGCTAATAGTGTTCACGTGACGTAATTACTAACATGTGGAGTGCTGTCCAGTTTGCCCACAGTCCCATTTCACATGTGAGGACGTTGAGGTCCCCAAGCGCCTTAATTAAGCTTGCCCAGAGCCAGCTCGGGGCTGGGCCTGGGTGCCAGGAGACTGGGGACCCCCACTGTACTCTTGCAGAACCCACACCTCCGCCCTGGGCCCTACTTGTCTGTCACCTGTGGAATGGGTACAAAGTAGGGGTGTTGAGGGTGGGAGACGCCATGGAGGTGACCCAGACCCTGTCGTGGCCGTTGGCAGGAGGAGGCCACAGACAGCGAGAAGGAGATCAACCGGCTCTCCATCCTGCCCTTCCCCCCAAGCGCTGGCTCCATCCTCCGCCGGCAGCGCGAGGAGGACCCTGCACCCCCGAAGAGGTAAACAGGATGGGGAGAAAGCAGTCGAGGCTCAGGGACGTGCTGCTGCTGTTTCTCCAGCCATCTCCCAGAATCCCTAGCGCCAGCGTCAGGGCTGGGCCGGCACCTCCCTTGACGGCTCTTCAATGGCTGGGGCGCTGGGGACTTAGGTCCCAGGAGTCACAGCCGTGACCCAGGTCAGGGGCTAAGATAAGGTCAGAGGGCGGAGTGGGTTTCACCCCTGCTGAGCACCCTGGCAGGAGAGCCCCAGGAGGGCAAGCCTCAATGATCCTAAACCCCGGGGGACGTCTAGGTGGTTCAGGACTAGGGGACATGGAGAATGTTCCAAGGGGTCAGGGGCCTCAGGCAAGAAAGCCAGGCCGCACGTTCAGAGCGGCAAACGGGGTCCAGAAAAACCAGGCTGTGTCTGCTGGTGGCAAGACCAAGGTCAGGGGATGGTATATGTCCCCCGTCACAGCTTTTTCCGGGCAAGTTGCCCTTGATTTGTTCCCTTACGGATGCTGGGCACGGGAGGCCGTGATCAACACGGACTTGATTGATCGGATGAGCGCGTCCCCCGTGACTAGGGTGTGTGATGAGGAAGGCACCGGGGAGTCAGGAATGACAAAGGCAGAAAGTAGGGGTGAGGCGAGGGGTTGGTGAGAGGTCAGGAGAGGCTTCCAGGAGGGGGTGGCATTTCAGGACAGTCCAGGGGGCATTCTAGGGGCAAGGACGTGGGACGGAGGTCAGGATCTTAGCTTCTTGCCCTGTGAGTTTAGGGTTCCTGGTTGGCACACTTGCCCTGTGCTTGGGACCCCCGCCTTGGCTGTAGCCTCTGCGTGCTTGGGGGCTGCAGGACCTCTTGGTGGCCAGGGTGCAGGAGGAGGGGAGTGGGGCAGAGTGCTCCCTGTGCCTCAGCTCCTGCCTCCCCCCCACCCCCAGGTCCTTCAGCAGCATGTCCGACATCACAGGTAATGACCCTCCGGGACTCCGTGGGGAGGGCTCATCTGTGGGGGGGTGGCTTTCCAGCCCACCTGAGGCCTGAACTGCCAGCTCTGCCCTTGCCCCCCTTCCTGAGGCCCCACTGTGCCCTGGCCAGGCAGGGGAGGCTGTGCTCGGGAAGAGCCTGGGTGGGGAGTCGGGCCACGCCACTCCCCCTGAGCCCAGGCCTGCTCTTCTCTCCCATGCCTGGCTGTGCTATAGGGCTCCTTGGTCCCAGCCCGCCCTCCACTCTCTCTAGGGTCACCCCGGCCCAGCCTGAGCCCCGCGGGTCCAGTGTGCTTCTGGGGCCTCAAACCTGCTAAGGTCCTGGGCAGTCCCTGGGCTCCAGGGGCTCACCCCCTTCTCACAGGCCCTGGTTTGCCCCGGTTTCTTGGTCTGGCACCCCAGAACCTCACTTCCTCCCCCCCACCCCACCCCTGCCCAGGGAGTGTTACGCTTAAGCCCTGGTCTCCTGGCCTCTCCTCGTCCTCATCCTCCGATAGCGTGTGGCCTTTGGGGAAGCCTGACGGCCTCCTGGCCAGAGGCTGTGGCCTGGATCTCCTCAACAGGTACTGTGGCTGCCTGGGGTGGTGGGACAGGGTCGGGTGGGAGTTCAGTGGGGGGCCAGGGGGGTGGGAGAGTCAGGCTCCTGGAGCAGGGCAGGGGTGGGTTGGGAGGGAATAGCAGCTCAGCCTTAGCCTCATGCACCTTTAGAATATTCAGGCTTTTAGAGACCTGGGATTCAAATCCTGTCGCTGCTGCTCATCATCTGGGTGACTTGGGCTGGTCACTTCTTTCTCTGGGTCTCCGTTTCCTCTGCCGAAGGCGGTCAGTGATCTCTTCGGCATGGGGGGGGGGGGTTGGGGGTTTAGGACTCGTGTCAGGAAAGTAGCCTGCTTTGCCAGGCGTGTTAATAGGTGCTCAGTAAATGGTAATTGTTACTCACGGCTCTGAGCTCCCAGCAGAGCTTCGTGCTGTGGGTGGGGTGGGGCCACCATGGGAGCCCTGCAGCTGGGCTGGCCACAACCCGTGACAAGAGTCACGAAACGGACGGGCTCAGCTTGCACTGCAGGCCAAGTGCTCTGTCAGTGTTGGCTCAGAGTGACCTCCCCGGTCAGGCTCGCTGGTGGGTCTCGGGAGGGTGGGCGAGAGAGGAGGCCGTGCTGAGAATGTGGCCTTGGAACTCAGGTAGGGAGGGCAGCTGGGGAAGAGCAGAGGGCAGAGGCTGTCCAGGGAGAGCCCGGAGCTTGGCTCTGACTGGAGCGGGAGGGGGAGGGGGCCGGGCAGGCTCGGTGAGTCAGGCTGGCGGTGTGAGTCAGGCGGGAAAGTGTGGACTTTGGCTTCTACGCTCTGCTCCGGAAAACGCGGCAAGGTTTGGCTGTTGCAGCTGGCTGCTTCACAGCATTCTCTCCATTGGGGGAGGTGGGTGTTGTTAGGATCATCCCTGTTTTACAGACGAGAAAATTGAGGCTCAGAGAGGTTAAGCCACTTGCCTGAGGTCGCACAGCTGGGAAGCTCCAGGGCCATGGTCCCCAGTGACCCGGTCAGATTTGGGTTTGGGAAAGGGCATACGAAGCACGGAACGTCAGAGCTGGACCTGTGGGGATGCTGGATGCAGAGGATGGGCCACACAAGAAATCGGGCCAGAGCAGGAACAGGGGCCTGAGCAGCTTGGCCGGGCCCTGGTCCAGGCCCCTGCCCCCACTCTTGCCCTCCGGCAGCAGGCCCAGTACGACATTGTTTCTCCCTGTGCAGGACGTGCTTCTGGGGGAAGGGGCGGAGGCGCCTCCCTTCCTGCCTGCCTCCCTTCCTCCAGCTCGGCCTGCAGCAGGGGTCCTGGCTGCTGTCCAGGGGGCACCGGGGCAGGAGGTTCTGGCCCAGCCCCCGCCCGGGCCTGGGATCCCAGGGGCCACCTCTGCAGTTCCTGGGGAGGAGTGGGGGGAGAGAACCGATTGGGGCGGGGGCAGGGGTGGTGGACTGAGAGAGAAAGATGTGGATAGATTGTGGGGGGAGCGGGGAGCCCGGACTGGTGCGTGGGGTGCTGCCTGCGTGCGTTCGTGCATGTCCCGGGCCGGTGTTACCGTGCAGAGCACAGTGGGGAAGAACGGACGTTGGGGCTCTGTCACCTGCTACAGAGGGATATTGGGCAAGTCACTGTATTTCCCACGGCCTTGGTTTCCAGCTCTGTAAAATGGGGTTGTCGTGGGGTTCCAGGGTCCCCATTAGAGTGTTTGGAGCAGTGCCTGGCTCAGAGCGAGTGGTAATGGTAGCTCTCTGCTCTTGTGATTGGTGCTGCTCAGTTCCCACAGGAGCCCTGCAAGGCTGGTGCGTTTAGCCCCATTACACAGATGACAACGCTGAGGCCCAGGGAGAGTCAGGAATTTGTCCTAAGGCCACTCGGTGGTGGAGTTGGGGATTCCGTGGTACCTTCCTTCCAGCTAAACTATTTTCACCTCATGCTTGTGGTCCGTGCACACTGTGTGCTGGGCCTTTGCAGCCTCCTGGTCTCCCCTGCCCTTCTGGGCTCCTAGAGCCTTGGGGCAGGGCACGGGATGCTGGAACAGTGGGTGTGCTGGGGCAGGCTGGAGGCTGGATGGACACCCAGGCAGGCGGGGAGATAGGAAGAGCCAGAGAGTATAAGTGGGGCGCTGAGGGTGGGCGAGCGCTGGGCGAGGGTCGCTGGGTGAATGTCAGGGTGGGTCTCCCTGGCAGGCCCCTGCCCCCACCCACACTGGTCACATGGATGCCAAATCTCTGGCACCAGCTGCCCTTGCCCAGAGAGATTGTTGCTCTACTCCACCACCCACTGGCTGGGTGACCCTTGTCAAGTTATAACTTCCCTGTGCCTCAGTTTCCCCCTTCTCTAACATGGGGGCTCACAGATGGTTCCCATGGGGCTGTCGGGAGGGTTAAATGAGGTAATTTATGTGGCAGGCTTGAGTCTGAGCTTCATAGGTCCCTGGCCTGGAGCAGAGCAGTCATGTGCCCGGCCCAGAGGTCTTCCCACAGTGCACTGGGGTGGGGGAGCACTCATCCGGGCTACTCGGCCCATCACTGGGAAGAGTGAAGGACTGGCCCCGTTTCCCTCTGTGACCCGACTCCTGACTGGACACGGGGGGGGAGGGGCTGGGAGATGGGGGCCCCATCCTTCCCACCACTCACAGGCAGGGTTGGGGTCAGTCAGATTGTGTTACTAGAGACCCAGGAGTCCAGAGGTTGGAGCAGGCAGCCCCTCCCCGCCCCCCCGCCCCCCCAACCATGCACTTGTCTGCTGAGGCCTGGTGCTGAGAGGGACCCAATTGGACCTGGCCCCAGGGAGCCCCCAGGTGGCCACTCCCCCCTTCCCCAGGGGGGCCATGGAGGCCCAGAGAAGTCACTTGGTCCCTCAGGGAGTTGGCCAGGGGTGTCCTGCCTCAGGGCAGTGCCTGAGCCGGGTTGGCCTGGGGTTTCAGGGATTGCAGGGCTGGGGATGGGGGTGGTGTGCCAGGGCAGGGGGTGGGGGGGCGAGCAGGTGGGACCGGGAAGGGCTGAGTGCAGGCTGCTGGCTGGGCTCTTGACTGGGGAAGCCGTGATGCTCGGTTGTCTGTGGGTCTGGAACAGGTGGGGAAAGTGGGGGCCACACCTAAGAACAGTAGACGTCCAATTTTGATTGGGCACTCAGTGTTACCTGGCCACGTTCGAAGAGCACTCCACGTTTAATTGAGTCCCATGATGAGGTGGGTGGATGCTGCCGGGGCTGCTGAGGACCAGAGGCTGAGCAGCCAGGACGTCTGGCCCCAGAGTCCCTGCTGGTGCCACTTTCCTCAGACTCCCCCTGATGGCACCCCACAGCGACAGACACCCAGTACACATGCCGGAAAAGGATCGCGAGACAATAGTTGGATTTACTCGAAGCGCGGCTGGCTTACATTTTCTATTTCATTCCAATCAGAAACAGCGCTGGCCGTGACCTTGTGAATTTCACAACCCTCCTGGGGCCAGGCCTGCGGCCGGGTGTTCCCTGGAGCCCTCTGGTTTCCACTCTACCCGCATGATCTTTCCATTTGTCTGACCGTCACACCCGCGGTGGGAGAAGGTGCCATTACTGTCCTGGCTTTATGGATGTGGTGACAGAATCAAGCAGCCACTCACTAGTCCAAATCCGGGGCCCAGTTAATGCTGGGTGTGGAGCGGGACTGTGTTTCTCCAGCCTCGGGGCAGCCTAGCCCGGCCCAGCCTCGGGCCTCCCGTCTCTGGTGGGGATACATCCACGCAGCCAGGACAGTCCTGGGCCGAAGGAGCCCATGAAGGCAGCGCGGATGCCTCTGGCCCCCCCGCTCCCCGCCCTGTCCAGCCGCAGCCCCTCAGGTTTGGCTGTTTTGACTGAGGGCGTAGAAGCCGAGAAAGGCTTCGGGGGGGGGGGCGGGGGGGTTCAAAGTTCCCCGCTCCGCACGGGGTGCCGATTGGGTTAAAGTCCCTGTAGCCTTGCTCACCCCATGCTGGCAGCAGGGGGCGGTGTGGCTGCATGGGCTGCAGTTGTGGGGGGGGATGGGGAGGCGGGGGACACTCTGGCCTCTCCTCTTCCCTGATGCTCTGGCCTGGCTGGGGGGAGAGTCAGGGAAGGGAATTCCAGGCAGCTGTCTCTGAGCTGGCCCCTGGGCCTTACCAGTTCTCTCCAGGGACGGGAAGAACGCTGCTATGATGGGGATCTGGGTGACTCTTTGTCTTAACCGTCAGTGGTTTCCACTGCCCACAAGGGGAAGGCCAGACGCCTTCATTCCGTGCCCTCCGCAGCCTGGCTCCAGCTAGCCCTTTCTGGGAGCTGTTTCCCATGATGTTAAATTAGCTAATTAGGACAAGGAGCTTAGCATGGCGTCTGGCACATGGGGAGCACTCAGTAAGTGTTCGCTGTTGCTATTATTACTGTTGTTACTGAATCCTTCCCCACATCCTGTATTCTGTCCTCCACACCTCTGCCCCTGCCAGCCCTTCAGCCTGGAACACCACCTCCTCTCTGTCTATTCCCGAAGTGCCTCTCCTCTCCACCACGGTGTAGCCCCGCGGCCTCTTGCTCTGGGAAGCTGCTCCCCTCTGTGCTCCCACGGCTGGCTGTAACCATCTCTGGTCTGTGTTGTGTTCTAATGGTGACCTTCCTCCCTCAACTGTGAGCATAACAAGCTTTTATTAGCCGTCTGCTATGTGCCAGTCACGGTGTTTGGTGCCAGGGCCCCGGAGCTGAGCACGAGAGCAGGCTGGTTCCCAGGGGCTTTTCCTGGCCAGGTGCAGATGGTGCGGTCCTGCGGGAAAAGCGCTGTCTCACGTGTGGCACGGGGCTGGGAGGGAGAGGTCGCTTTGGAACTGAGCTTTGCAGGATGAGCAGCATTCGCCAGGCAGAGAAGAGGGGGAAGGGCGTTCCAGCGGCGCGGCAGGTGCAGTGGCCCCAGGGTGGGAGTCATGGCACACTGGGGGGATTGCTGTGATGGTTCTCCCAAGAAGGCTGAACCGCGTGGAAATACTGACAACTCTAATTCCCCTCTCCCTTCTCTCTTCCCAGGTCTCTGGCCATCCGGGTGTCTTGCCGGAGCCCCCCGGGGGGGCCCGAGTCCCAGGACAAGGGCCCAGATGGCCTGTCGTTCCTTGGGGACAGCTGGTCTGGGGCCGTGGTGCGGAGGGTGCTCTCTGGGCCAGGGTCTGCCAGGGCGGAGTCCAGAGAGGTGAGATCCCGCCCCTCTGAGTTGGGGGTGGAGTCAATGCATTAGCTGGGGCTGGAGCCCTCTGATTGGTGGATCTGGGTCACTGGGCGGTGTTTCTGGGGGTTGACCAGAGCAGAGGCAGGCTCAGAGATGACACACGGGTTGCCCTACCTCAACCAGCAGCACATTAAATCTGATCAGGCAGGTGGGCTGGGAGGTGGGGCAAACTGACAGCACCTGGATAAACATGGGAGAGACCAGGATGTGCCAGCCTGGATAGGGAGTCCTGTTGATGGGAGAAGGGTCTGATTGGATAGGCATCCTGGCAGGTGGGGGCATCTGAATTATGGGACATGTCATCCCCACCCCAATCTTCCTCCAGCCCCAGGGCTGTATTGCCCTGGGAAGCTCACTTCTTTCCCTGCCTGCCTGGGTTTTCTCCCAGCCAAGGGCCGAGGCTGCTGGCCTGGAGGGGGCAGGCCTGGAAGGTGAGGTCCAGCAGAGAACCTTGCCCTGGAACCAGGTGTCCACGCTCCCCTTCCTGATGGACTTCAAGGGTAAGTCTGGTCCGGGGTGGGGAGGAACTGGGGACTCCGGGTCCTAGAGGGATGGAGCTGAGAGCCCAAGAGAGGGCTTGTCCAGCCCATTGTGTAGGTGGGACAACCAAGGCATGAGAGAGAGAGAGACAGACACTTCGCTGCCTGACTCTTGGCTGTGCCCTTCCCTCCCGCACTGCGGTCCCCTTGCTGGTTGTCCATCTCCTCCTCAGTAAGGAGCTTACTGTGAAAGGAGCACTAGACAGGAGTCCAGAGACCTGGGTTCAAGTCCTGGTTCTGTTCCTAGTGGGCTTGGTGGCCTTGGGCAGGTCCCTGCCCTCTCTGGGCCTCAGGCTCTGACTTTAAGAAGGAGAAGGTAGGGTTTTGGCAGCCCAGGCCTTGAAAGGGGCATGCCTGTGGCCCGAGGCTGCTCCCTGACTTTGTCCTCCTCTTGTCCTCCCTGCTGCCCCTGCCCTTCCCACGTTCAGCCTGTCAGTCCTTCCACGAGGCCCTCGACGCCTGGACAAAGGGGCTGAGCACCGAGCCCTTCTATATCCGAGCCAACCTCACCGTGCCCGAGCGAGCAGACCCTCATGCGCTGTGTGTGAAAGCCCAGGAGATCCTGCGTCTGGTGGACCCGGCGTACAAGCGGCGGCAGGAGTGGTTCTGCACCCGGGTCGACCCCCTGACGCTGCGGGACCTGGACCGGGGCACTGTGCCCAATTACCAGAGGTGATGCAGACCTGCGAGTCTGGGGACAGGTGCCACAGGGAGCCCGGAGCAGGCTGGGAGACTTTTCCCCTCTTCCTGCAACCCCTCACAACCCTCTGGGACAGGATGAGGGGGGCCGGAGGGGGGCTCCCTTTCTCCCTACAAATGCATGACGTGTGTCCCCCACCTCTACCCCACAGAGCCCAGCAGCTCCTAGAAGTTCGGGAGAAAGGCCTGCCCTCCAGCCGCCACCGAGGGTCCCGAAGTAATGTAAGCAGTACTGGGTGGGCTGGCAAGGGACTGCCAGGGGTGGGCTCCCAAAGGGAGAGGTCGGGTTCCATTCTCTGGAAGCCCTGCGGGGAGGAGGGGAGGGAAGTCCCCACTTCGCTCCTTCCCCTGGATGTGGTTGATGGTCTACTGCATGCCGGGCAAACAGAACAACGGCGGGGCTTGCTGGCCAGGGGTGTTGAGAGGGTTAAAGGAGGTGGTGGGTGTCTGGTGCTCAGGACCTGGCCTGGCCACCGTAAGCACTTGACAGAGCAGCAGGGACACCCCTTTTTCCAGTCCCCGGATAAGGGCTGGGCTGGGTGAACCTCCCCGTGTCCACACGGGCAAAGTGAGGCTCAGAGAAGTAAAAATAACTCAAGAGGCCATGATGCTCGAGGGGATGAGAACTCGGGCTCTGGAGCCAGGCTGCCCAGGCTCGAATCCCAGCTCTGCCACGTGCCTTGCCATCTTGGACCAGCACCTGACCCTCCCTTGAGGCTCTGTTTCCTCGCCTGTGAAATGGGGGAGTTACGTTGCCTGCCTGGCGGCTTCAGTGAGCTCATGACATCTGGGGCTTAGTGAGAGTCTGTCACATTGTAGCCACTTGACACCTGGTAGCTGTTGGTTGTGTGATTGGTGCTGTCTTTATTGTTGTTCTTTTCTTCTTACACCAGGTCACATTGCTAATTCATTGGAAGGGGTCCCAAAGTTTGTCTCTTATGTGACATTAGCTTCCTCAGGTCCCCGGGCCTCGGTTTCCCCATCTGTAAAGTGGGGCTGGGTAGACCTCAGGTGCCTCTAGCTCTAACTGGTACTGACAAGCTTGCTTTCCTGGGCCCATAGGGATGGTTGCCCTCACCTGCCTGTGGTGGGGGGCTCTGTACTGGGCTGGGTGAGGGCAGAAGGCCTGGTGGGGAGGGGGCCCTTCTGCTGACCCAAGCTCTTCCACAGAGCCCGGACAGCAGGGGCAGCCCGGCCTGCTCTGCCGGGGGTCCCGTCCATCCTCTCCTCCCTGAGGGTGGGATGGAGCTGGGCTCTCAGGGCCTCCTCTTTCTCTGCCCCCTCCCCAGCTGAAGAAGCGAGCCCTGGACCAACTCCGGCTGGTGAAGCCCAAACATGGGGGAACCTCTGCGGGGGATTCTCCAGAGCAGCTGTTGCTGGAGCCCTGCTCAGGTGAGCGCACTCTGGCCAAGGCATGTCCTGTGCTGGTCACGGTGTCCACGAGTGTGCACATGTGGGGGGCCTGGGACCTTGGTGGTCCTTTTGGCTCCTCCAGTGGGGAACAGGGCGTCCAGGGACCTGAGAGGCTCCCTGTGGGGGGGACATGGGCCACCAGGGTGGAGGGAGCCAGTCGGAGGAGGCACACGTGTGCAAGTGTGATTGTGGGTCTGTATGACTTTGGGGCACACACGAGCACGGCTCTGTTCTTGTCTGGCAGAGTGGGTGTAGCTGCGCTTCTCACATGTGTGTGCTGGCGGGCGCCACGAAGAGCCCAGAGTGGGTTTCTGGAGGCAGTAGGGGAGGCCCTGGGTTAGATCAGGAAGAAGGGCCTGGGGGAGCCCAGATGAGGGGTTAGCAATCCTGAGAGGCAAGAAGATGGTGGTTAGGGAAGGCTTCCTGGAAGGGAAATTGAGGTAGGGTTTTCAGGGATGAAGAGGAGTTTGTTCCAGGCACAAGGCACAGCCGTGCAAAGGCACTGAGATATATAGCTGTGTGTGATGTGTGTGCAGGCCATTGAGTACAGCAAGTGCGTATCAAACGCCAGCTCTGTCATGAATTGTGCTTGGTCCAGGGGACATTGTGGCACTTCCCCTTGGAGCACACTGCCTAGTGGGGGCGGGGGGGGGGGGTGCAGCTGCCTGCCAGTCAGATAATCCTACCTGCAAATATGATTACAAAGTGTGGCACGTGTACTAGAGGAGAACTGGGTGCGTTGGGGCGCATGCCGGAGGCCCTGCACGGCTGGGGACCAGGGAAGGTATAACGTGGGCTCTGAAGGGAGAGTTGGGGTTATGTGGGCCGGGAGATGCTGGGGTGTGGCTAGGCCTCCCCAAGTCATGCAGAAGCCCTGTGATTGGAGGCAGTTGATCCATGTGTTGGGGCACGGGACTCGCTGCCTCTCTAGGCTCTGGCAGGGCTGGGTCACCCATGTGGAGGATGTGGCCTTCTTCCCGAGGGTCGTGGGAAGTCACTGGCACATTGAAAGCAGGGGAGTAATGCGATCTGACTTTCGTTTTAAAGCCTCTCTCTGGCTGCTGAGAGGAGAATGGTCTGGAATGGGCAAGGGTGAGGTGGGGGACGGGGCTCGAGGCTGCTGTTAGAGGTGCCAGCCAGGAGGGGGCAGCTCTGCTGTGTGTGTGTGTGTGTGTGTGTGTGTGTGTGTGCGCGCGCGCGCGTGCGCGCGCACGCCCAGGAGGAGCAATAGTAAGACTTAGGAAGGGAAAAGAGATGGGGGGCTTGAGAAGAGGTGATGGGGTTTTGAGTATCGAGGGGGCTGGCCACCCTCAGAACGGGGAGCTGGGGACTCTGCCTGCACCCTCATCTCCTCTGTACCCCATCCCCCTGCAGAGCCTGAGCGAAGCCTCAAACCCTACAGCCTGGTGCGCCCGCTGCTGGTGTCCGCCCTGCGGCCCGTGGTGCTCTTGCCCGAGTGCCTGGCACCCCGGCTCATCCGCAACCTGCTTGACCTGCCCAACTCCCGGCTGGACTTCCAAGTGTGCCCGGCGGGTGAGCCTGTGCCCGGGGACGGGAGGGATGGGGAGGGCTGGGTGGCACCCTGGGGCAGCCAAGCCCACTGGCCCTTCCTCCCTGCGTCTCACTTCTCTGCAGAAAGCCTCTCTGGGGAGGAACAGTGCTCATCCTCAGCACCTGGAGCTCCCAAAGCCCAGCCTGCCACCCCTGGGCTGGGCAGCAGGCTCCGTGCCATCCAGGAGTCCGTCGGGAAGGTAGGTGCTGGGGTGGGGGGCTGCCTTTCTGGGCCGGAGGGCTAGAGTCTGAGAGGCGCTGGGCAAGGCCCTGCCCTTCCACGGGCCTGTTTCCTCACCTGCGAATGGGAGCGCTGGGCCAGCCAAACGTGGGTCACCTTTGAGGTGTTTGGCTGGTCCGTCTCACCTGTCCATCCCGTCTCAGATTCGCCGCTCCCTTGGGGGCTGGCTAGGGGCTGCCAGGCATGGGGGTGGCGGTGGGGTTTGCTTCATCCTATCGATGGCCAGGCTGAGGTCCGGAGCGGGGATGTGACTTACTTCCCCAGGCCTCCCTCCCGCCTTCCCTGTGGCTCTTTCCTTGTTGCCAAGGCCCTCCTGGAGGGGGTGGGGCCCCGTGGGGGCAGGGAGGTTGGTGTCGCCGGGCCGGAGTAAAATGTAGCCTTGGTCTCCTGAGAAGAAGCACTGCCTGCTGGAGCTGGGCGCACGGGGCGTGCGGGAGCTGGTCCAGAACGAGATCTACCCCATTGTCATCCACGTGGAGGTGACAGAGAAGAATGTCCGGGAAGTCAGGTAAGGAAGGGTGGGGGTGGGTGGCACCAGCCCTTCCTCCTCTTTGGATGTCTCTGTCTCCGTGTCTTTTTGTCTCTCTGCATCTGTCCGCGCTCCCTCTGGCTCTCCGGATCCTGGCGTGTCTCTGTGTCCCTGTCCGCCCTCGCCCCCGCTCTGACCGCTGCCCGCCCGCTCTCTCGGCAGGGGTCTGCTGGGCCGGCCCGGCTGCCGGGACTCGGAGCTGCTGCGGCAGTGCCATCGCTCGGAGCAGGCGCTCTGGGGGCTGCCCTGCTCCTGGGTGCAGGTGCCTGCGCATGCGTGGGGCCACGCGGAGGGGCTGGCCAAGGTGGTGCGCGGCCGCATCCTGCAGGAGCAGGCCCGCCTCGTGTGGGTGGAGCGCGGCAGCAGCGCCGGGGGCAGCGGCGGCAGCAGCGAGGCGTGACGGCCCCTTCTGGTGCCTGCGGCCTCCTCACACACCTGCGGAGCCCCCGGCGCGGACCCCGGTGTCTGCAGTGGAGCTGGGTCCTCCTCGTCCTGAGCCTTCCTAGACCCTTGGCCTCCCCGACGTGGGGCCCCCAGCTCCGGGCTCTCCCCCGAGCGAATTTCCAGGAGCCCTCGGGGCGGAGCTCCCACCGCCCCCGTACTTGCTGCTCTGGGCCTTCAGTGCGCCCCGTGTCTCCGTGATTCCAGTCGCGGGCCCCACGCCCGTGCCTGTGTCCTTGTCCTCCTTGCCCCCCAGGAGCATCTGAGCTCTCACTCCTGTGCACTGGTTTACACACCCAGGTTCTCACGGCGGGCACATGAGGTCTCCTGGGTCCTCGTTCCCTTCTGTTCAAGGAACCCCCGAGCCCGCCCCGCGTGCCCCTCCCCCGCACCCCGCTCACATTTCTTGTGTATACCTCCGCGTGTGGGCACCGTGGCTTCCCTGGCCCACCGGGCCCCTCACGTCTTCTCGTCACGTGTATGTCTGTGGTTCTCTCCTGTGTAAATGTCACACCCCGCCCCGTGACACTTGGGCACGAACCCTCGTGTGTGCCCGGGGAGGACACCGAGGACCATGTTCTCACAGCGCCGTCTCCCTGCAGTGACCCGCCTCTCAGAGGGACAGTGGGGAGAAGGCCGGCTGCTCTGTCACCAGAATGTACGGCCTGTTGATTTTTAACGGGCCTTTTTCATTCCGATTCTGCACATTATGGAACATTAAACAGTTTGTCATAGAAGCTGGTGGCCTTTTGCTTGCTCGCCTCCCTGGCCCAGGGCTCCCTCTCCACTCCCCCGGCTCCTCCCCACCCCTAGATCAGGCTGATACCACCTCTCAGGTCCCCGCTTGCCCATGGGAAGGATCGGATTTCGTTCCTGACTCATCCCAGAGCCGCCCGCCATCTGCTGGCGTCACCATACCTGCCCCTGAACGACCAAAGGGCCTCACAGACGGGCCACCTCCACGCTCAGCCCTGCCTGCTGTGTCTGATCCTCAGAGGAGCAGCCCCTGGAGAGGGGACACTGAGGATAGCAGGGTATGGTCTTGGCTTAAGGAGTTCGGCTGCTGAGTCCAGGAGACCAAGAGCAAACCCTCTGTGTGCACTCGGGTCCTGAGGCCATTCCACCGGCGAGAGGATGGTCCAGGCAGGATTACCACAGGGGGTGCTGCTTCAGCTTAGGGTCTGGGATTCCTTCAAGAAGTATTTATTGGACCTCTGTGCCTAAGTGCTGTCCTTGGTCATCCTATGGCTGCCCTCTGTCCTAGTGATGAACTTGGGGGTCAGCCCCTGGAGGTTGGGGTGGGGGAATGGGTTACTAGGTGGAGGGAATCCCCAGAGTGAAGTCTCAGAGACAGAAAATGGGTTGAATTTGGCCACCTGGGGGGTGGTAGGAAATGAGGCTGGGAAGTCCAAGTTCAGGGGTGGGGGCTGCCTATATCGTAGTGTCTTTTGAGGTCTGGCTCAGATACCATCTCCAGGAGGCCTGCTTGATTCTGCCAGGCCTTGGGACTTTTCAATCACGTCTTGTGGCAGGATGGTGGGTCTCTGAGGGTGGCCGTGGGGTCCCTGGGTGTGGAGACCGGGTGATGCTCATTTGGGTAAACGGACCTCCCCACTTTCTTGCTGCATGCCTGGCCCAGTGCTTGCTCTATGGACATGAGTCTGGGTGACATTGCGGGACCTCAGTGAGGCAGTTGGCTTTGTCTGGTCCCATGGTAGGTGTCCCTTTACTGGGCAGAGAAGCCCACTAACCCCTTAATTCTCACCATGTCTTAATTTTGTCTCCATTTGTTAAATGATGAAATTAAAATTCAGAGAGGTGAAGTAACTTGACCAAAGCCACAAAACTGGTAAGTAGCCCAGTCAGGATTTGAACCCTGGTCTGTGTGGCATGAAGCCTGGCATCATCCCTTGGAGATGCCGTTCTGAGAAGATGGGCCATGAGGGGCCTTGGCATGGGGCTGGCCCACAGGAGGGTGATTCCAAAGGGTTGGTTCTCCTTTCCTCTCCCCCTAAACGCCTAGTACAGGCTTGGGCCACAGCAGGCCCAGTCCAATTCACCAGCCATCTGGTACTTTCTTGTGTTTAATGAATATTTCTTTAGTGGGCCAGGCACTGTTCTAGGCAGTGGAGATTCGGTGAATAAAAAAGAACCCCCTGCCCTGATATATTCATGAGAAAGACAGACAATAGATAAGTAAAATATACAGGGTGTTGGAAGATAAAAAGTGCTATGGAGAGAATACTGCAGAAAAAGGGGTCTGGAAAGGACAGGTCTGGGGGGGCTAGGAAGGAGGGGGGAGATGATAGTGCAATTTTTAAAAAGTGGCCTGGGAAGTCCTTGTGGAGAACATGACATTTGTGTAGGTCTGAAGGAGGTGAGGGAGTGAGATGTGCAGACCTTTAGGGAAAGGCCCAGGCAGAAACAGCATGTGCAAAGGTCCTGAGGTGGGTGTGTGTGCCTGAACTGGCCAGAAGCCCAGGGGGTCTGGAGTGGAGGGAGCAAGGGGAGAATAGTAGGAGGCGGGGTTGGAGGGAATGGGGAGCCAGTTCACACAGGACCTGTTGGCTGCGGTGTGATCTTGGGCTTTTGTTCTGAAGGAGATGGGAGATGCAGGGTTCTAACAGGAAGGATGAGATGTGAGCGACCTTGTGTCCAACCAGATGGAGGTGGTGGCTGGAGAATGCCCTCTGTCCCTGGCCTGGCTGGGAGAGAGGCAGCAATAAAGACTGCTGAGTGAGATGGGGTGCGGTGGGCTACAGCAGGACAGGCACCCTTTGGGGCCTCCTGGGGGCCAGGTGAGGCCCAGAGACCTGGGTTCCATTGGCTCTGTGGCTGAGCTGCTGGGTCATCTTCGATCGTTCTGTGCCTTATGTGCTCAGCTATCAACTGGGACTAGCAATCCTCCCGCTGTTGTGAAGAGCCAAGGAGCTGAGCAAACTACTGTGGGTGCCCTGGAGGTTGGGAGGGGGGCATCAGGGAAGGCTTTCTGGAAGGGGAGACCCTTGAGCTGAGCCTTAACGTCCAAGTAGGATGGAGCTGGGTGAAACGAACATGGGTGACGGTGGGGAGGATGGGGGAGGGCATCCAGGAGGAGGTACAGTGTGAGCAAAAGCTGGGAGGCTGGAGAGCAGGACACGGTAAAACAATGGGTGTTGAATGAGCTAAGCAGACAGTCTCTGGGGAGTGGGGAGGCTGTGAGGCCCCTCCCTTCCATGGGGCATGGAGGGTTTGTTGTTGTCCCCACCCCCACTGCAGCAGCTGGCCTGCCCGCCGGCTGGCCGGCCCGGGGCTGTCCCTTCGGCAGAGCCTTTTCCAGCCACCTCTGGGGCTCCCCGGGCCGGCCCCGCCCCTCGGGCCGCGCTGGAGGCAGGGGCGGGGCCAGGCGTCCCGGAGCCGGGCGGGAGCGCGCAGGGAGCAGGTGGAGGGCTGGCGGCGGCGGCGGCGGCGGCGGCGGGGCTGCCGGGGCTCGGCGTCCCCGGCCAGAGCACCAGCTCCCACCTCCCCCTCCTCGCCTGCCCACCCCCACCCCCCGATGCCTACCAGACTTTTGCCTGGGCCGGGGCCCCCGCCGAACCAGCCTCGCCTCCCTGTCCGGCTGGGATTCGGGGGCTGAGCTGTCTGGGGTCCCAGGGCCAATGCAGTGCCGTCTCGTCCGGGGCCTGGCGGGAGCCCTCCTCACCCTTCTGTGCATGGGGCTCCTCTCCCTACGGTACCACTCGAGCCTGTTCCCACAGAGCATGCGGGAGACCCCCGGGCTGAGCCCGCCAAGCCCTCTGTCCCCTGAGCTGCGGCTGCACGATGTCTTCATTGCAGTCAAGACGACCCGAGCCTTCCACCGCTCCCGCCTGGAGCTGCTGCTCGACACGTGGGTCTCCAGGACCAGGGAACAGGTGACAAGTGGGTGACTGCGGGCCCCAGGAGTGGGCCCTGGCCTGAGGGACTCCCGGAGGCCTTTCTGTTGGGCTGGGGTCCCTGGCGGCCTCCAGGGAGAAGCTGCCCGCCCACGTGCCCAGTCTGGGCTTGTCTTCCCACTCCTCCTTCCTCCAGGGACCAGGGGCTCCTGCTGCCCGGCCTGGGCCCCTCGCTGGTCCTGGAGCCAGGTGCTCCTAAGGCCCCCTGCTCCACGTCTTTCAGGGGCCAGCCCGGGCCCCTGCCCCAGGCCCCTCAGTCCCTCCTGGCTCTTCTAGCACAGGCTTTGCTCCTGCCCACCTTGGCCCAGCGTGGCGATGGGGACAGCGGGGAAGTGCGGGGCGGCCGGGTAGAGGCGTCTTCGAGGTCCTGACTCGGACGTGTGCCCAGGCCTGTTGTCCCGCTGCTCGGGCTGCTCGGGAGGAGATCAGGGGCTGAGCCGCTGAGAAGGCGAAGGTCTTGGGGGGGGGCCTGTTCGGGGAGAGGGGCGGGGTGGGGGGGCATCAGAATTCCTGGCAGCCCCCCCCCACCCCCGCTGCTAGCCGGGGTGTGCCCAGCGCAGCGGCGCCTCATCTCCTGTGCTCTTTTCCTGTGGGGCAGTTTCGGACGGAGCGGGGGAGGTCCACTGTGACGGTGTGGCCGAGGATGGCGGGGAGAGGTTAGAGGTCTGCCCAGCACGCGTGTGCGTGTGCGTGCGTGCGCGTGTGTGTGCTCCTGCATGGAGCCAAAGTGTCCTTGTTAGATGGGCTATGACAAAGAGGTATGGGGGTGATGGGGGCGTGTGGCTTATGTCTTTCTGGGGACAAGCTGAGTCCCTCTGGCTCTTGCCCTCCCCAGACCCAGTGCCCTCCCCAAGCAAAGTCAGTGATTTAGGGGTATTGGGAACCATCTCTGGGGGAGGTGAAGGGTTAGCTTTACACACACACACACACACACACACACACACACAGTCCCTACTGTGGCGATGGGCTCAATGGGAGGAAGTGACTGGACTTTTGGAGGGGATTGCAGGCTCCTGGGAGACCAAGGAGCAGGGGAGGTGATGTCTGCAGGAGCCCAGGGCCTTCTGGGGAGAGGGCACCCCCACTCCCCGATTTCCTGACCATGATGTCCTAGCACCCTATTTAACCCTTTCTCCAGGGGGAACCCCAGCATCCAGGTTCTTCCCTGGGCCCCCCCCATGCAGCTTCTCATCTTGGGGAGATTCTGGTTCCTCCTGCGGAAGCCACTGAGCCTGGCCCTCCCCGCAGACCTTCCTGTTTATGGCGCTGCGTGTACCCGGGAGCCTGCCTCACGTGGTCTGAGGCCCCTTCCTGCCTTGTCTTGATCACCATGGTGGTGCCCTTGCCCCGGATGAGGAAACTGAGGCCAGAGGGAGGAAGTGCTTGTCACCCTCACTCCGAAGGCTTGGGGGCGCAGAGCCCAGTGGGACCCAGCCCCCTCCTCCTGGCTGGGGCCCTTCTTTCTCTGCTGAGACCCAGGATCCCAGAGCTGCCTTGTCGCTGGGCTACAGGAGAGGGTCCTGGGGCCCCCAGCCTGGGTGGGCCTGGCAGGACCAGGTCAGCAAAGGAGAGGAAGCAACCACCCACTGTGTGCCTCAAGCTCAATCCCACATGCCCACTGCTCAGCACCCAAGGGGCTGCCCATCAGATGCCTCACTCTGTTTAACCCCCACAGCAGCCCCGAGTGGGAGGTATCGATAGGCCTGTTTTATAGGCGAGGAAACCGAGCACAGTGAAGCCGAGGTAGGAGATGAATTCACTCAGTTGCGCAACACCCCTCCGCCCCCAGCACAAGGGGCAGAGTCGAGAAACCTTGTCCTTTATGTAGGGCTGAGGAAAGGAAGGATGCTCACTTGAGTAAGAGGAGGGGAGACAGGGAGACACATTCTTACCGCACACTGCGTCTGGGGCCCCTTTGTCTCAACCCTTTGGCGCATCTCTTTCTGTGACCTTGGCTAAGACCCTCCCCCTTTCAGCCCTCAGTTTCCCCATCCACACAGGACAGGAGGGTCTCTGAGCCTCTCTTAGCTCTGCCCTCAGGAGTGGGCCTGAGCTGGTTAACTCCAGGGCTGGGCGCCCGCCCCAGCTGGTTAAGGGCGGCTGGGTGGCAGGTGGGCCTTTGTGGCAGCAGGCTGGGGCTCGCGTAGCCTTTGTCCCAGGCAGAGGGGGCGGGCTGGGGGAGGCTGGGTGGGGAGCCTTTCCCTTCCCCACAGGCCCCTCGAGGGCGGTGGGTGGGGGGTGGGGGCCGCAGAGCCCGCCCCACATCTTCCCTCCTCTTCACCAGATGGCCCCCAGTCCCCTCTCCCCTGACCCCAGCGGGCTGCCTATCCTTTTGTTTTCCTGTGAGGTTTTAACCATTGTCAGAGTCTCCTCCTTAAACAAATTAAATGCAACCTTTGGCTCAGAGGAAACTCTGCCCACCGCTCTGTCCCAATCTCAGGGTTCCCAGGGACTGGGACACCAGCCTCATGCGCCCCGCCCAGCCCCCAGCCCTGCAGCGGGACCCCCTCCTTCCCCCTTCCCCTACTGATTCTGGGCTTATTCATCCATCAGCAAACATGCCCTGGCCCATTTGGCCCATGCTCCAAACTCCAGAGAGTTCCACTATCTGGTGGCTGTTTGGTGGCAAAAGTTTCCCAGGGAGCCGGGCAAGAAAGGCCTGATTTACTTCCCTGGCTCCCTGGGGGCTGTGTTGAAAACAGACTTGGGGTGGGGGCAGGACAGAGCAGAGAGAGCAGAGCAAGGGTGACTGCAGCAAAGCAGGCAGGAGATGACCAGGGAGGGGCTGGGCCACCAGGGGCCGTGCAGGCTGCTTGGAGAGGTGGCATCCTGGGTGGTTTGAAGGTTGGGTGGGTGTGGGGTGTGAAAGAAGGAGAGGAGGCGTGGTGACCCCAGGGTGTTGGGTCCCAGCAAGATGGGGAGCCCCCAGAAGAGCACAGGTCTGGGAGGAGCTGGGGCACTGAGTCTGAGGCACCCGGGGAGAAGTTGTGGCTACCGTGGGGTTTGATGGCTTCTTGCTGAAAGCCGAGAGGCTGGATAGCGTCACTGGGGCGGTGACGGGACAGAGAAGAGGGCCAGCATCGGGCCGCCAACACTTTCTGCAGGGATATCTAGGGACCTCCAGTATTAGCTAAATCTGAAGGTGGGAGACACACCCAGGGAGGGGGCCCCAGAAGGTGGATGCTGCCCAGGTCTCCTGGACAGGGAGATCAATCAGACCAGGCCTGCGCCCTTCAGGATGTCACTGTCTGGTGGGAGAGACCAAAGGATAGATTTTCATAACTGAGGGGTTGTTGTTACTTACCATCAGGAGGAACAGGTGGCTGAGGGGCACATGGGAGGGGTGTCAGGGAAGGCTTTCTGGAGGAGGTGATGACTGAACTAGGAGTTAGGGGGCAAGAAATGGGCACAGCATGTGCAAAGGCTCAAAGGGGTGTGGATGTGTGCGGCATATTTGGGGAACTGAAAGACCTTTGGATTTAAGAGAAGGGGTGGGGCAGGAAGTGGTGAGATAGGCTGCATCAGGCACAGGGGCTGGGTGGCCCCTCATGGCCACACTTAGGAGGCTGGCCTTTATCCTGAGGGCAGTAGGGAGCCACAGAAGGTGTTAGGCGGGGTGGTGGGTATGGGTATTATCTGATTCTGGTCCTGACAGGAAAAGAGATCTGAAGGTCTTGCCCTAATCCATTGAAAGATAATGGCTCAGAAGGCCCATGGTTGTGGGCTCTTGGGGAGACAGGACTCGTTCCCTTGTGCCCCTTCCTGTGCCCAACCCTGGCTTCTGGTCTCCGGTGCCTCAGTTTCCCCCGAGATAAGAAGCGGAGCCAGGCTTCACTGCCACCTCTTTCTTCTTCTTTCTCACATTATCTCACTTTACTGTCACAGCTACTGCTAGTCCCCATTTTCCAGCCAGGTAAACTGAGGCTCAAAGCAGGGGCTGATCTGATCTGAAGGGCTGGTTCCTGAAAACCAGGGAGAAGTTTGTGGCTGAGCGGGGAGGGGCATGCAGTTGGAGGCCCTGAGTCTGGAAGGAGGACAGGGCCAGCCCCAGGGTGGCCCGAGTGAGGGATGGGGATGTAGAGGGCCTTTCACCAGGTGGGATGCTTTCTCCTTGGTCCTCCCTTGGAAAGAAGTCAAAATTGTCCAGGCCCTGGACAGGGCCACCTAAGGGTCAGAGGAGGCTCTCGCTGTGCTTGGCGGACGAGAGGACCTGCTCAGGCAAGAAAAGGTGCGTGTGCTGGGCAGGGTGTGGAATGGGGGTTAGACGGGTCCCCGGCTGTGGGTCTGTCTTGCCACAAGCTTCTTCTCATTTGTCTCTCATTCAGTTTGTGTTCAATTTATCTAGGGCTTGAGTGGCCTCTACCTGCCCGGGGCGTGGTGAGGAGAGGTCCAAGGCCTGTGGGTCCGAATCCCAGCTCAGCGATTGCCAACTATGCAACTGTAGTCTGTCCCTTAGCCTCAGTTTTGCCATCTGCGAGGGGGGGGACAGATCATGACACCTGTCTTGAGGTTCAGTGAGGTCATCAGGGACCAGGAACTGTGCAAGCTGCTGGTGGGCTCCTTCTGCAATCTGGGAGAGCTGGGGTTGGATCACGATGTAAAATTTCTGAGATTCGTAAGGACGCTGCACCTGCCCAGGGAGTCTGTGTGGCTGTGAAACCATGACCATCTCCCCAGGCAGGTGTGCTGTCCCCGGGTGTGGGTCTTTCCACGCAGAGTCTGTCTCCTGACAAAGTGTCTCAGGTTGTGTACGTGTGGTGATGGAGGGGCCAGGTGGGACTGCAGTGTGTGTGTGTGTGTGTGGGATAGAAGAGGGTGTGACTCTGGGAGGGTCCCCGTGGGCGCTGGTCTGCAAGGGTGCTCGTGCCGGTGACACGGTGGCTGGTGCGTGGTGTGAGGCTGTGTTGTGTGTCTTGTAAGGGGAGTAGCTGAGAAAGTCATGGTGTCTGAAAGGAGTGTGTGGCGCTGTTGGGAGGGGGTGTGTCTGTCGCTGCCGGAGGAGGACAGAGCTCTGACAGGTGCTTCAGCAGGGCCGTGCCTGTGGGCTGTCCTTGGCTGACTCCGGTCCCGACTCCTCTTTCTCCTTAGACGTTTGTCTTCACCGACAGCCCAGATGAAGGCCTCCAGGAGAGACTGGGTAAGTCCAGGTGGGGCCCCTCAGCTGTTTCCAGGGAAAGCTGGGGTGGCTGTCCCATGGCCTGGGGTCCCCAAGAAACAGGGCTGCCCTCTCTTGGCATGTGGGGATTCCCCTTTGCCCAGGAGGGGAGCAGGCTTCTTCCCTGGAAACGGGTGTGGGTGTGAAGAGGGGCTGTTCTGGACGGTACCCTGGATTCGTGGGTCCCAGCCCAGCCTCCCGTTCATTAGCTCTGGGGTCCTGGAGGGTCAGCCCTCCCTGGTCAGTTTCCCCATGTGTAAAATGGGAATGGGTGGGCCGCTCCAGGCTGAAGTCTTGCTCTGCATTCTCATGGTGTGCACGGCTGTGGGGAGGACCTGGGTAGGGTCCCCTGACTTGTCCTCACTTCTCTAGGGTCTCACCTTGTGGTCACCAACTGCTCTGCTGAGCACAGCCACCCCGCCCTGTCCTGCAAGATGGCTGCTGAGTTTGACACCTTCTTGGCCCGTGGGCTGCGGTGAGTGCCCCTGGGTCTCTGGGGCCAGGTGTGACCTTTGCCTCAGGCTAGTTCCCGAATAGGGTGTTGTGTCAAAAATGAAGTCAGCTGGGTCCTGTGAATTTAATCATGTAAGGGCCTCCTGGGGTCTGTCTCTGGGCAGACGGTCTGGGTTCAAGTCTTGCCATTTCCTGACTGTGTGACCTTGGCCAAGTGTCTTAACCTTTCTGAACCTCGGTCCCCACCTGTTAAGTGGGCACACTTTCCTCGGGAGCTCACACAAGATGCTGTCAGGCTCAGAGCATGGGCCTTCAGTGTTAGCTACTCTCACTGCCTAATTTTGCTGACTGATAATGGGGGGCACGGGAGAGTCTGGCTAGCTGGCAGCCCTTGGGAACCCTCCTCCAAGCTTACCATCCCCCTTCTGTCCCCATAGGTGGTTCTGCCACGTGGATGACGACAACTACGTGAACCCAAGGGCACTGCTGAAGCTGCTAAAAGCCTTCCCACAGACTCACGACGTCTACGTAGGCCGGCCCAGCCTGAACCGGCCTATCCGCGCTTCTGAGCCGAGGCCCCACAACCGCACGGTGGGTCCCTTCTTTCTCCTTCGTGCATTGGCCATGGGTGTTGGCTGTGGCCAGGCCGGGGGGCGGGGCCAGGCCGGGGGGCGGGGCCAGGGCCCTTGCGGAGTCAGGTAGGTTTTCCGGCTTTCTCATTTGGTCTCCTTGCTGTGTGTTTGGGTTGGTGACTTTGCCACGGATCCTGTCTTCTCTGAAATGGGGAGACTGAGATCATGCAGGCGAGGCGCAGACTCTGGCACGCAGTAGGGCCTCAGTCACTGAGGAGCAGGGGCTCATTCTGGTCACACAATTACAGGGGTGTGTGGGGTGGGGGTGTGTGTGGGGGGGTGAGCTGAGGCTGCCTGACTCCATGGCATGGCTCCTAGCCCCTGGTATCGTCATGTAGTCGTACAAGCTGTTCAAATGCCGGATACTGCTGGGCCACGTGGTAAATTGCACTGCCCCCCAGCCCCTGAGCACTCCCCTCCCCTCCGCACCCCTCCTTTCTCCAGACTTCACTGACCGGCAACTAAAGAGGTGACACCTGGCACAATGGGGTCCCTAGCACCAGCTTCATTCAGCTCCAGACCTAGATGGCTGCTAATGAGGGTTGTGAGGTTTAGGAAACAAATAAACCAAAAATCAGGATAGTAGTTAAATTGAACTTGCAGATAAACAGAGAAGAATTCTGTAGTATAAGTACGGAGCATGGTTCTCTCCTGGTCCCCAGGACCCACCAGGCTTCTGGTGTTGGTATGACCCAGGCCCCTAGGGGGCTCCCTTGGCCCCAGGGAAAAGGCTAGTCAGGGGGCCCCCCCTCCCTAGAGGCAGGACGTGGAGCAGAAGCTGGGCCTGCAGTGGGGCTCTCTGCCTCCCCGGCTCACCATCTGCTTCGTTAGGGAAACCAAGAGCAGGAAGCACACAACCTTAATTATCAGCGGCTAATCGGCCTCTGAGCCCTAATTAAATCCTCCTGGGCCCTGGGGGTGTGTGTGTGAGTTGACTCCAGGTGAGCGAGGGGTGCCCCAGGCCCCCACAGCGCCACATGCTTGGCGGTAGGGGTTGAGAACGCTGCTCTGGAGCCCGGCTCCCTGGCTTCACACGCCATCTGCCACCTCCTGGCTTCCTGACTTTTGCTCAAGTCACCCCACCTTTCTGTGCCTTAGTTTCCTCGTCTGCAAAATGGGTGATAACCATCCCCACCTAATAGGGTGGTTGTGAGCAAAAAAGGGAACAATTCAATGAGGTCACCTACCCAAGTGCTTGGAATGGGACCTGGCTCGTGATGACACTAGTAAGTGTCAGCGATCAGTACCCAACCCAGCTCCACCTGCGTCCCCCGGCCTCCTGCTTCCTGGGCAGGTTCAGCACCTGCTGAGTACACCCAGGCCCTGACCCCACAACGTGCACTAACACCCTCCTTGCACACACTCCATCGGCGGGATCCTTAGACTCTGCCCCAAAGTGTCCCAGCCTGTTTGGATTCTGGGATACCCCCCGGGTTGTGTAGTTGGGGGAGGGGACAGCAAAAGGGGGCAAGAGTTCCAGCTCAGGCTCAGTCCCAGCTCTGGGACCTCAGGCTGGTGACCTCCCTTCTCTGCACCTCGTCACCTCCTCTGTGGCACAGGACGCTGTGCAGCAGTGCTCAGGGTTAGGCCCTTCTACTGTTACTGCTGTTGTTCCTTTAATTATCTGGGAACGGAAGCCCTGGGCCCATAGGTCATCAAACGAGCATTCATTGGGCACTCCTGTGTGTCAGGTCCTTAAGAACCCGTTCATTCTGCTTAGAGGCCTGACCTCTAGCTAAGAGGGAGACATTTTGAGAAGTAGCTCGTAGAGGTCTTTAGGAGGAGGACACAGGGCCAGCTGAACTGCCGCAGAAGTGCTCACAGGTGACAAATCTGAGGCCCAGAGAGGAGCAGAGACTTTCTCAAGGTCACACAGCTGGGAGGAGTGGAGGAGGCGGAGGCCCCAGAGTCAGGCTTCCCGGTTTCCTGCCCTGGGTTCTTTTTACTGTTGCATCATGGGAGATAACCCAACCCCATGCAACATGCATCAATTAAGCACCAACTATGTACTTGGGAGAAGGTAACCGTAGGGAACTTGTTGGTCAAGAGATAGTACAGCTGAAAAGGAGCAGGGTTTGCCAAAAGCCTTAGAAAAAATTCATGAGCTGTGACTTCATGGGGCCTCACCGGCAAGGTGGGGGCAGAAAGTGATTTAAACCCCAAGGGAGGTTATTGGTTCCTGAGATTGAGATGTCAAGGGGTTTGCTGGCCTTGGGGGCTCACAGGCCTGCCTGTCATTCTCTCCTTACTCCGTGAGAGGCCTCGTTCTCCTTGTGCAGAGTCTTCTCAGTCCCAGGACCTGGAAGTGGTGAGGCCAGTGCAGGTGGCTGGGTATCAGTGGCTTTGGGACTACCGCTCCCAAGACTGGTGACTGTAGAAAGCATCTCTTCCTCCCAGGTAGCATATGGAGCTCAGGGAAGAACTCAGATTGGCTGGCCTAAGTCATTTCCCGTCACTGAGCCAATCACTGGGTCAGGGGGTGTGGCCTTGTGATCCACCCTTCCTCGGGCCCCTGCCCACCTCCTGTGGCCCCGGGGAGCAGGTGCTGCATTTGGCAGCCCCTCCTGAACCACCTGGGGTGAGGTAGAGGCATTCCGCTGGGGAAAGGGGTAAGGTGTGCTGGGTGGACAAATAGGATACATATTCTCTTTAACTGAAATCCAGCCAGACCGGGGTCTAATTGGTGACCCCATCACTCTTAATTAGCCATGTGACTTTGGGCCTCAGTTTTCTTGTCTGTAAAATGGGCATAATAATGTCAGGCTGTAGCAAGACTTTAGTGAAATGTGAAATAAAAAGGTTTTGAGCCATGCTGGTTGGGAATGAGGGAGGGCCCGGCCATTGCCCCCACCCCCAGGCTCACCCTGCTCCTTGGCCCTCCCCACCTCTCCCCCCAGAGGCCGGTACAGTTCTGGTTTGCCACCGGGGGTGCTGGCTTCTGCATCAATCGCAAACTGGCTTTGAAGATGGCCCCGTGGGCCAGGTAAGCAAAGCCCCACAGGCGGGTGGGGGAGAGTAGGGCCTGGTGTGTGTGGGGGGCTTCGCAGCAGGAAGGGCTTGAGAGTGAGCTCAGGAGAAACTGCCTCTCATTCATGCTGTGTCACAGAGTTACACAGTTAGTGGTGAGCATGCCACCTGCCATCCCGCCCTCAGGGCACTCTGCCACACACAGGCAAGTTGTGTAATCTCTGGGAGCCTCAGTGACCCCATCTGTAAAATGGACCTGATAATATGATAGCTAATGGTTGGTGTGAGGGTGAAATGGGAAAATGTTTGGGCTGGCACCCGGTCCCCAGTGTCACAGGGGAGGTGAAGGCCAAGTGTAGAGGCATTCAGAGGAAGGAAGTAGGGCCTTCTGCTTGGGGACAGGAGGAAGGCTTCCTGGAAGGGGTGGCCTTTGAACTGGGCTAGCCCTAGAGGCCCTCAAGTGAAGGGGTTCCTGGGGGTGGTGGAAGCCCCCAGTATGGGATGAGGGTACTGGTATTCTAGAGAGGAAGTGGCAAAGGCCTGGCCTCTCGAGATCTGCCTGGACAGGATGTTGTTATTAGCAGCAACATCCGTCTCGCTACCTCGTGTTGGGGGCTGACCCTGAGCCAGGGCTGCACTTCACCGGGGAAGAAGGTATGTCAGCCTTGTTTCCACAGCTAAGGAGACCGAGGCGTGAGAGGTTGGGCAAGTGACTGGTCCAAGGTCACCCAGGCCGGAGGTCACTCAGCTGCTGGGCTTGGCTCCAAGGCCTGTCTGCTTTGCCACTGTACCACCCTGGTGTGCTCTGACTTGGATGGGAGGGGTCCTCCAGAGGGGACCTCGGGCCCCAGTTGGGAGTGGTAATGCTGTCCTAGGACATGTCCACAGCAGGTGTGTACCCGTGACCAGGGGTCCTCCCTGTGCCCAGTGCCCCCATCTGGGCTTCTGCCCACCTTTATGGTATATTTGCGTGAATTGGAAAAAGGTACCCCCCTTGGGCAGGTGCAACCCTCGGGCAGAGCCTGGGGTGGGAAGGGAAGGCTGGGTTTCTGCACCCACTGAGCCCCTCAGGGAGGCGTTCTGTGCAGCGGGGCGGCCTGCCCAAACTGGCCCGCAGGGATGTTCATGGGGCATGTAGTCCCGTGATGCCCTTCCCCGGGACTCTGCCCCTTCCCTCCTCCGCATCTGGCTGAGTCCAGCACATCCTGTAAGACTCTATTTAAAGCCTGCCATTGTCATGATTAAATAAAAAGCAAAGCAAAAGACTGCCACCTCCTCTGGGAAGCCCACCTTACCCTCCCTGTGTCTCCCAGGCCTCATGCTTCCCTCTGACTTAGTGCCAGGCCTACTCTGAAATGACCTGTTCACTGTCTCCCCTCAGAATGAGGGTTGCTGTCGAGGGCAGGATGCTTTTCCTTCTCATCTCTGTATCCGCAGCCCTAGCCTGGTACCTGGCTCCGGGTAGCTCCTCGAGGCTCAGCAATGAATGAATGAGTGAATGAATGTAAAGAGAGGAAGGGATACATTTATAAAGGGCTTCTTCTTGCCATTCTTCCACTTAATCTTCACAATAGCCCAGTGAGGGCAGGGCCATTCTCATGCCCATTTCACAGAAGAGGATGCTGAGGCTCCCCAGGTTTGTGGCTTGCCCGAAGTCACCCAGTGCACAGGAGGCTCTGCTCTGCCCATGGGCCCCAGTGGAGGGAGGGCCTTCTGGGAGGCACGGGGAGCCCTGTGCCAGTGACCACAGCACGGCTCTGTCTCTCAGCGGCTCCCGCTTCGTGGAAACGTCTGCCCTCATCCGATTGCCTGACGACTGCACTGTGGGCTACATTGTTGAGTGCAAGCTAGGCGGCCGCCTGCAGCCCAGCCCCCTCTTCCATTCCCACCTGGAGACCCTGCAGCTGCTGGGGGCTGCCCAGCTCCCAGAGCAGGTGAGCTGGCCCGGGGCAATGGGGGAAGGATGCGTTGGGGGAGGGCTATCCCCTACTGATGGGGAAACTGAGGCTCAAGGTGGGAAAGGACCCTCAGACGGGCCCACAGTGACTCAGCCCTCTCCACCTCCAACCCGCAAGGGTTAGCGTTTGTGATGCTCAAATTCTTTGGTCTGGTCCCCGAACGCCAGCTGGAACGACCTGCACAGACCAGGTGAAGCTTGCCTTCAGGTTCAGACTGCTCCCCTCCCTACCTGCTCTGCTCCCTCTTGTCTCTCTGTTCCTTCTTCAGCCTTCCATCCCCCCACATCCCTCCAAAGGGGTCAGGCCTGCCCTTTCCAACTCTGCCTGTGGGTTGTCCTGCCTTCATCAAAGCTTACCTGTCTGCTGCCCCCCTGCTTTCTTTCTAACCCAGATGTTGCTGAGAAAGAGCAGGTGCTTAGTGGGAAACCTCAGGCATAATGTCTGGCTGGGGCAGGGGGACCCCATTCTACCACCTGGCAAGCAACGACTCCACGGAGTTCCAGCAGGCTCTGCCTTGCACACACGGCCCTCCTACTCATGGGTGGCCAGTTCCGTAGGGATCCTGGCTGGGAAGGCCCTTGGGATCCTTCACCCAACAGTGCGAGTCAGAACACTCTGGCAGCAAGAGACACAGATACAACACAGACCAGTCGAACAAACAAGGACATGTATGGGCTCATGAGCCTGAGAAGCTGGGGGCCGGCTTGCTGGTTCTGACTGAGTCTGCGTGCTCAGACTGTCCCCACTCTGGTCTGTCTTTCCTGACACTGGGCTTACCCTCAGGCGGGCAAGATGGCAGCTCCAGGTTTCCACCCCACCCACAGGAGGAGAGCTCCTCCTTCTGCCACATTCCGGGGCTGGTGCTCATCGCTTGGAAGGCCTGCTTGTGTCACATGACCCGTTTCCTACCAGGGCCAAGAGTTAGTGTTGATTCGTCAGGCCTGGAACTAGGGTGTAGAGTGGGCCCCAATAAGACCGCAGGGCTTGAAGCCAGGAAAAGGGGGCAGATTTTGGGCAGCCAAAACCAGGTACCCTAATGGCTGGATTTTCAGAATACCCACCACGCCAGGCACCATGCTGGTGGCTTTATCTGCTTTAACTCTGTTTCCTTCCAACATTTGCATGAGGTCAGCACTAACATTCCCATTCTGTAGGTGGGGAAACTGAGGCCCAGAGAGCTGAACATAGCACAGCTAACATAAGGCAGAGGGGGATTTGAACCCTGCCCCGGTGGCCCCTAAGTCCACAGTCTTTAACCACTGTGGTCAACTGCCTCTTGACGAGGAGCATTATCCCATGTCCTCATTGTATGTGGAGTAACCCAAGGCTCTGGGTAGAGAGGGAGTGTGAAGTCCCCATGGTGAGTCTCAAGAAACCTCTGTCCAGGCATGGACTTTACTGGAAGGGTGCCTTCCCCTCTTGAGACTCAGTTTCCTAGTCTATAGGCAAGGGACTCATTCCATCCTCTCAGGTAAGGTGGACAGCTGGGGAAATAGGGTCTGGGCACGAGAGTGCCCTACAAGCTTGAAGCACCTTGCAGAGTGGGGTGGGCTCCTCAGTGAGTGCTCAGGGTAGAATTTCAGGGGCCAAGGCAGGCTCTCTGCGCCCCCCAGAATGTCTTACGGACCATCCCTGCTTCTGGCCCAATACCGCCCCCTTGTGGGGTCCCCAGCGGGACACCCCACCAACCTTCACTTTCTTCTCCGCTTTTCTCTGCCCAGGTCACCCTCAGCTATGGCGTCTTTGAGGGGAAGCTCAATGTCATTAAGCTACAAGGCCCCTTCTCCCCCGAGGAGGACCCTTCCAGGTGAGTCTGGGGGCTCAAACTGTAGGATCAGAGGAGGGGGCTGAGTCCAGGCGTCCAAACATAGGGGAACCTGGAGGGAAGGTAAGCCCTGGAGGCTGACAGCACAGAGCCGGGAGTGGAGGGAGGGGATTTCAGTCTCTGCTCTGCCCCAGGATTGCTGTGTGACCTTGGGCAAATACCTTGCTTTCTCTGGGCCTCAGCCTCCCCATTTGTAACACAAGGAGCTGGGTGTCGTGGATCTGAAGGGCTCTCCCAGTCCTGATCCTCTGGGGTTCTTCAGGAGCCCCTGGAACACTGAAGTGTCTTCACTGGGCAAAGGAGATGCTCTAAGGGAAGAACTTCAGGCCCCGATGGGAAATTTTTATTTGAGCTTTTGTAGGCTCTCTGTGTCTCTGATACTCTTCAGTGGTTCTTTTCAGTAGGTAGATGGTTGGAAAGGGGGCTAAGATGGCGCCCGGGCACCTTCCGGTTCTGTCCCCACACAGGCCACAGGGAGGCTGGGGCTGTTCCGCTCAGGCCTGGCTGCTGTAGAGCATCTAGGCGCACAGCCTGTGACACGCTGTGGTGGGAGGACAGGCCCGCCGAAGGAAGTAGCGGTGGCCATTGTGGCTGAGATGCAGGAGGAGAGAGGGCAGGGGACTCCCCAAGGTCTTGGGGGCTCTGTCGGGCCTTCGGATTTATCTGGAGTACAGAACCCTTGGGGGAACTAGGACTCCTGGCTCTGAAGCCCCGCAGAGCTCTCTGTCGGGGGCAGAGGGCTCACGACTGTTTAAGGGGCCTGGGGCCAGGGCTGTGTTGAACAAGTTAGACATTACAAGGAGACAGAGTTTGGCTCAATATAGGAAAAAAAATTCACATTTCTGAGATGAAAGGAACCGCCTTCTGATGGAGTGAGCTCCTCATCAGTGGAAGGGCACAAGCTATGGCTAGACTGCCAAGAGGTTTAAGAGTGGATGTGAAATTCTCTCTGAGCCTGAAGATTCTAGAATCCAAAGGTTCCTGCCTAATAGGGTTGGAGCCGACTGGGGACTCAGATACATGTGATCAGATAGTCTGGCCTCAGCTGGGGTCTCTTCGTGGCATCTCTGGCCTTTGAAGTCTCTCTAAACTGGTGGTTTTCATGAGGGGCCACCCCCCTGGGGACATCTGGCAATGTCCGGAAACATTTTTGATTGTGACGACTCAGGGGGGTTCTCCTGGCTTCTCGAGGGTAGAGGCCAGGGGTGCTGCTAAACATTGGACAATGCACAGGACACCCCACGGCAAAGACTTATCTGGCCCTAAATTTTAAGAGTGCCGAGGGGGAGAAATCCGGCTCCAAACCATCTCTGTGACATGCGCTCCCCCAGGAGCCCGTGGAGTGAGCGTGGGAGTCAGGGTGACCATTTGTCCATTTCTGGTCTCTCCACAGGTTCCATTCCCTCCATTGTCTCCTCTACCCAGATACTCCTTGGTGCCCACAGCTGATGGCCAGATGAACCCTGAACGGCTGGGCAAAGTTTGGGCTGAGGCTTCTGGCTGTCCTTGGCCTCCCCAGGCAGCCCTGGGGACTCATGGCAAGTGCTCTTTGGTAGGGAGTCCCCGGCAGGGCCTCTGAGTGGTGGGTCAGCCCAGGATTGGATGGTGGCTGGCGGTGAAGGCGTCCTAGGCCCCTGGGAGGTCGGCTTCTATGGGCCTTGGGTGGACAACCCAGAGGAGGGCCAGAGAGGCCCCAGGGGCTGGGCTTCTATGGGCCTTGGGTGGCTGAATTGAACAAACATGGAGGGCCCTTGAACTGGGTTGGGGCTCAGGGGTCCTAACCCTCCAGAGAATTACATGGGCCCTTGGGTGGGGTCTGGCCTCCACCCCCAGCTCTGGTCTCTGTCATTCCCCTGGGGTCAAGCACTGGGCCACCCACTCCTGGCTCCCTTGGCTGGATCCCCAACCCCTGAGGGGACCCAGGTGGAATAAGGGCAGAGCCCGGGGTCTGTGGCAGGGGCTGTCATTGCTGACCAGTGTCCAGCTCCTTGCTCCGACCCCTTGCTAACAGATCCCATTTTGCTTGGAGTATCAGCGTGCCCAGACCCTGATGGTGGATCATGATGGATCCCAGCCCATGGTGACGATCCTTTTGCTCACTTTCCCAGCCTCCCTTGCTCAGTCTGTTAGTGCGAATTAAACAAAGCCAATAGAGAGGCTTCTGGGGAAGACTTTGCAGTCCCGTACCCCATACCTTTATGCTGCGAACGTGGATGTGATGTCTGGATCTGGGGCAGTTGTCTTGTTATCATGAAGGAAAGGCCATGACAATCAGGCACACCTGTCCCTTTTGGCATCTGGTTCTGTGAGAAAATTAAACCCTTACTTGTTTCAACCTCTCTTGGTCCAGTTTTCCGTTACGTGCAGCCAATGTGTTCCTGACTGGGGCGGGCTCTTAGATTGGCCTGTCACAGTGGTGATGGTGGTGTGGATTTGGGTCCTGAGCTAGATGTCCCTGCTCTGCCTTTGCTGGCTGTATGCGTGACCTTGAAGCATCCACTCCGTCTCTCTGGCCTGTTTGCCCATTTTATAGAGGAGGGAAGGAACCCCTTCTCTGTGGCTTGATATCTGGGTGAAATGATAGAGTGTTCGTGAAGGGCTCGGCACAGTCTGGCACGGAGAAGGAAGGGTTCTGTGAGCAGTGAGTCTTCCAGCGTGGGCTTGAGTCACGGTGACCCGGGGTGTGTGAGGGTGTGCGTGGCTGTGTGGTGTGGTGTGTCCCCTTTCTACACAGGTCTGTGCATAAGGACACACGTGTGGTGGATGTGTGTGTTGGTGCTCATGTCACACACGTGTGTGTGCAATGTATCCACGTGTGACTGGGTGTGCGCATGCGGTGCTAGTGGGCCGGGAGCTACTCCTCTTCTCTGCCCTCGGAGCCTGGGTTGGGGTAGCCAGAGAATTGGGAGAGGCAGAGTGGAGACACAGGTGAGGGAGTCAGCCTCTGGTGTGTCAGAGAAAGCGACAGCTTGACAGCCGCGGTAGGAGATGAATCAATGCAGACATGCTTAGGATCGCAGGTCCCAAAGAGGCTGCCTGAATGAATGAAAACCGTCATGGTAGAAGTTCAGGAATGCTGGTGCCAAGGTTGGGGAGGCTTAGGGATGGGATGCCTCTTCTCCCCTTGCATCTTCCCAGTGATGTGGGAAGTTGGGGCCACCATGGGGCTCTGGGCTGGGGGTAGGAGGGAGGACAGAGGAGAGATCCCGAGGGATAGAGGGGCCCTAAGCCAGGCAGCCAAGGCTGGGGGCTCCTTGAGCGCACCCCCTCCGGCCCTTGGATACCCCAGCTAATGATACCCCACCTTGTCCCTCATGCAACTCTGTCTGGCGCAGCTGGAACCACAGAGCCCCAGAGCCTCAGCCCTGGTTTTCCACAGAGGGACTTGAGGCCCAGAGAGGGACCACCATGTGCTTGTGGTCACACAGCAGGTCAAGTGCAGAGTCGGGCTGCTTGGGCTCTTGCAAAGCCTCCTTTCTTTCTGGGCTAAGCTGATGCTGGGTTTGTGGGCCATGAACGGAGTAGGGGTGGCCCTGGCCCTGCAGCCCGGGTGGGGGATGGACTGGTGTGCTCCACAGCTGTTGTCCTCTCCACCCTGTATCCGGAAGGCTGCCGGCCGGCCTGCTTTTAGAAGCAACAGCAGGAGATTTGCGGGTTGTTCCCAGATCCTGGGGGTCGGGTGGAGGGAACAGGACTCGGGCCATCTGCTGCCTCCATTGTCCCAGAATAGCTGTGGTAGGGAGGGGGAGCAGAGTCAGCAAGGATCAGAATTGGGATGGAGGAAGGGGGGGGGGTGTCTGGATTTAACCCTTTGCGGGTCTGTATGGGAGAGTAGAAAGCTGCCTGCTCTGTGGACTGATGTGACCCACGTGGGCCCCACAGGCAGGGCCGGCCATGGGGGGGAGGGACAAGGTTGGACCACCCTGTACTGGTCTTCAGGTGCCCCTTGGGCAGGTATTATTCCCATTTGATAGATTAGGAGACTGAGGCACAGAGAGGGAGAAGGCCCATGGTCCAGGTCACAGGGCTTAGAAGTGCCAGAACCGAGGCTTGAGGCCACCTGGCTCTGCAGCGGTCACCTCAGTGTGGGACGACTCTGGACGGTCGGGAGAGCCCTACTCTCCTTTCCAGGCTGGCTCTATGCTCTTGGGCAGGTTACTTCACCATTCACCGGCCCCACCAGTAAAATAGACACAGTGACTTCTATGTTGTGCGCTGTGCAGTTTTGAGATGCTGCACAGGAAGCTCTTGGCACCGTACTACTTGTCCAATAAACCACAGCTCCCTGGTCTCTCTCTGCTGTTAAAAGGGCTGGACTGGCCATCCCCTCCACTCCACTGGGTCTGGACCACTGTCCGCCTCACCTGTGTCCCCATAGCCGCCTCCTTGCTCACTGGTGGTGGGTACACTGGCCTCCTTGTTTCCCCTGGTGGATGCCCAGCTGGTTTCACCCAGGTGGGTAATCAGCCTGGGGACACTGATCATTTTTAGTATCACCCCAAAAGGGAAAACCTGACCTTCAGTGCTCTTGATGGAATGCAATAGGAAGGACACGGCACCACCCAGGAAGTCTGCTTGCCCAAGTAATTGGCCCTGCACTGGCCACACTTCTAGATCTAAATACCAGTATCCAGGAAATGGGGGGACAGTGGAACATGTCCAATGACACTGTGAGGGTTCAGCCCAGCATGTCAACAGGGAGATCGTTCTACAGGACGAAGGACATGGTTTCTTCAACAAGTACGACGGCATTCACAAGGCAGGAAGGAAGGACCGTTAGAGATTATAGGAGATTTGAGAGGCATAGCAACCAAATGCAACGCATGGACCTTGTTTAGACTCCGGTTTGAATAAACGGTCAAGAAAGGTCATTGTTGAGAAAAGTGAGGAAATTTGAACATGGACTTTGTATTAGATGGTATTAAGAAATTTTTCATTTGGGGGCGCCTGGGTGGCTCCGTCGGTTATGCGTCTGCCTCGCCCTCTCCTTCTGCCCTGCTCATGCTCTCTCTCTGTGTCTCTCAAATAAATAACTAAAATCTTAAAAAAAATAAATTGTTAATTTTCTTAGGTGTGATAATGATATTGAGGTTCTTTTTTTAAAAGTTTATTTATTTATTTAATAATGTGTCTGTACCCAAGGTGGGGCTTGAACTCATGACCCCGAGATCAAGAATTGCATGCTCTTCTGACTGAGCCAGCCAGGCACCCGCGGGGTTCTTTTTAATAAGAAATGTTCTCGTATGTAAGAGATACATTCTGAAATATTTATGGCTGAAATGATATAATGTCTGGAATTTTCTTTAAAAAGGAGCTTGAGGGGAGGAATGAAATAAGAATAGCAAAATAAGGGTGGTTGTGGAAGCTGGGTGATGGGCACATGGGGATTCATTACGCTATTCCCTTTACTTTAGGGTGTGTTTGAACATTTCCATAATAAAAAGTAAAATAAAGAGGGTCTGTGGATATTCCATTTGTTGGCTGTGGCCTTCCCCTGTCTCTTTCTCCCTCCCCTGCCCCCTCCTCCATGCCCCACATTCAGGCCCAGATAACATCTGTTCTCATCAGACACTGCAGTCTGGTTCCACATCCTGTTCTCCCCAAACAGCTGGAGAAAGGAGAGGCAGACCTTGACCGGAAGCTGGCCCTGCCTGAGTGACATTTGGCCTCTTGCCTGGTTTCCCCAAGACCTACCCTGATTCTTTTGGTTCTGAGCACTTGTTCCAGCTGCTTTGTAACCCAGTGGCACTCTCCCTGTGCACAGTCATTGGACACATTCCTCCCCCCCACTTACCACTCCCCCAATCATCCGTCCAATAAGAATGTACTGCTCACCTCCTCTGGGTGGGGGGAGGCATCCCTGTGTGAGAGGTTACACAGATGCAAGACCTAGCCTCAAGAGGGAGCTCAAATCCCAGTCCGGACATATTGAAAACATGGCGTATCTTGTAGCGATGATGAAACAAAGCCATGGGGCGAAAGGAGGAAGGACTAAAATCTGGGGGGCTTACAGCGCAGTACAGATCAGGAAGACATGATGTGTGAGTTGATGGATCTGGGTCTTGAGCTGTGAGGAGATCAGAAGGAGCAGCATGGGTGACACACTGCCTTGCAGATAGGACTAGGGAGACCCTAAGGAAAGGTACAAATGCTGGTTATGGTTATGGATACTACTGTTTTCAGGTACCCACTTATCTCACCTTGCAGGATAAAGGTGTACCCAGCACGGTGTCCACATAACACAGAGGGCGTACTTTTCCTCCTTGCCTCCCGACATCTCCTCCCGAATGACTTTGTAAATTTCTCCCGGAGCAGAGGCTCTGCTAGATGCATTTCTGTGCCTCCCAGGATCTAGCACAGTGCTGGACACATAGCAGGCCCTTCATGAAGACCAAGGACCATTTAGTTGAATGAGTCAATTTTAGGCCAGTACCAAGATGGCTGCATTAAAATCTTGGGTGCTTGGTACAAAGGGATTCCAGGGCCCCATCTTAGATCCTCAGAATCCAAGTCTCCAAATAAGGGGCTAGGGAGTCTGTATGTTCCCTTGGTTTCCCAGGAGGCTATGAATTGCCGCTGGGTTAGAGGACGAAGTGGGGGCTGAGGTGAGTTCAGCACCACGGACAGAACCCTCCCTGCAGCCTCTGTCTCCGGAGCAGAGGCTTCCTGGCTCTGAGACCTTAACCATGGGACGGACTAGCTGCATGGCCTTGTGCAGGCTGCACAGCTACCAGAGCCTCAGTTTCCTAATCTGAGAAACGGGAGTGATGACACCCCCCCAACTCATTCCAGGGCATTTGGGCACAGGGCACCCAGCCCAGTGCCCACGACATAGCTCGAGCACCACTAATTTGCTCACAGACTCCAAATTTATGCCAGGCATGATACCATGAACCAGGTGGTTGAGAGCTGGCACCCAAGGATCTTATCCTGGGAGTGGAGGGCAGCGGTGGCACTTCCTCTCTTCTTGCTGGCCCCCAGCTGGACTCCACTTTCAGCCTCCCTTGGGGTGAGGGCGGCCATGTGGCTGAATTCTGACTGATGGTTGTGCTCTGCTTGTAATCCCCCCCCTCCCCACCACGAGAGGCTCTCTCTCTGTCCTCATCGCTGGCTGGCTGGTGGGGACTGTGGATTAGGGGAGGGCAGAGCATGGAGATGGGCAGAACCCTGGTCCCAGAATCTCCCCATGGAAGTCTGTCCACCAAATGGCTGCACTGAATTGTCAGAAGAACCAGAAACAAACTTGTGTTGGGTTGAGCTCCTGGGTTTGGGATGCTGTTACAGTGCTTACTGGATGCTGACTAAGACAGGGAGATACAACAAACAGGTGAACAAGCAAGCAGCAGTTCCAGAACATGATGGTGCAATGAGGGACACACACAGGGAGGAAACAGTGGAGGATCTTTGGGGCCACACATTATCCCTTTGTTTTTAACTTCTTCTAAGTTCAACTAATAAACCTTTTGCCCCTCAGTGGTCCGGGTCTGAAATTCTCTTGCTTTGGACATGTAACTTCCACCTCAAGCTTCAGAAGCCCCCATCTTGTGTGATATATACATCACTCGTATCACTCCCCCATATTCTGGATTTTATTTCAAGGACCTGCTGGCCAGGTTTATCTTTCATTTGGCCCTGCTGGGTTGGAAACCTGTCCCTTCATGCTATGCACCCCCAGTGAACTTTGTCTTTCCCACCCATATCCTCGCCTTCTGGGGTAAAGATCCGAGCCTGGGTATGTTCCCAGCCAGCTATGTCTGCAGCCCACTGACCCCCAGCTTTGTTCAGTATTCAGGTGAAAGTATCTTTGCACCTTTAACGACTTTATAGAGGCAGGATACAGACCATGAGAGAGGAAACACCCAATTTACCAGTTGGTTTGCAAGAGATTTATGTAGTCTAAATCTGTTTTATTTGTATCTGATTATTCTAAAATTAAATTGAAATAAACTCGAATACATAAGTAATATGTTTACTGTTCCATTTACTCATTGCTGCTAAGAGACTACCCCAAAACTTAGTGGCTGAAAACAGAACACCACTTATTTTCCTCACGAATCTGCAGTTTGGACAGGATTCATGGGACAGTTTGTCCCTGCTCCACTGGGTATCACTGGGTATAAACTCTGGGCTGGGGCTACGGTCATCTGAAGGCTCTCTCATGGGTCTGATACCTGGGTGAGGAAGACTCAAATTGTGATCATTGTTCTCTATCTCTAGGAGGTCTCTCTGGCATGACTTTTCTGGGTAGCTGGGCTTCTTACATGTTGGCTCAGGGCTCCCAGCCAGGGGAGCTAGGTAGAAGCTGGATTGCCTCTTCTGACCTGGCCTAGGAGGGGATGAGCATCACTTCATTAGAAGCCAGTAACCAAGGCCGACCCCTAATCAAAGAGGATGAGTTAGATTCCCCATACTCCTTTAAAAAAGTACATTATTAATTTTAAAAATTGTGTTAAAACATATATAACATAAAATTTGGCATATTAACCATTTTAAATGAACAACTTAGTGACATTAATCATATTCATGATGTTGTGCAACCATCACCAAAACTTTTTAAAAAGATTATTTATTTGAGAGAGAGAGAGCACGAGCAGCTGGAGGGGCAGAGAGAGAGAATCTCAAGCAGACTCCCTGCTGAGGGGGGAGCCTGATGTGGGGCTCGATCCCGAAATCAATGAGATCATGACCTGAGCTGAAAACTGATGCTTAACCACTGAGCCACCCAGGTGCCCCAGCAAAACTTTCTCCTAATGTTTAAGTATAATGCTTTCAAGTTTCCTCCATGCTGCATGCATCAGAACTTTCTTCCTTTTTACAGCTTCAGACTATTCCCTCATCTGTGCACGTCGTTTTGTTTATCCATTCATCCATCCATGGACACTCGGGTCGCTTCTGTCTTTTGGCTCTTGTGAATAATGCTGCTGTGAACACAGCAGGTGTACAAATATCTGTTTGCATCCCTGATTTCAGTTCTTTTGGGAATATGCTCAGGGTGGAATTGCTGGATCATATGGTAATTCTATGTTTAATCTTTTGGAGGAACGGCCATCCGTTTCCACAGCAGCTGCGCCACATTTTACATTCCCACCAACAGTTCACAAGTGTTTCATTTTCTCCACACCCTCCCCACACTTGTTATTTTTCTTTCTTTCTTTTAAAAGAATAGTAGTCCTCCAAGTGGATGTGAGGTGGTAGCTCATTGTGGTTTTGATCTCCTTTTCCCTAATGGTTAGTGATGCTGAGCATCTTCTCACCTGCTTATTGGCCATTTGTACAGCCTCTTTGAAGAAATATCTTCTCAAGTTCTTTGCCCCATTTTTAATCAGGTTATTTTTTCTGTTGCTGATGGGTCCTCATTCTTTTTTTACAGCCATGTAGTGTTTCAAAGACTAGCTCTCCGGTGTTTTATTAACCCGTCCTCTACTGATGGATATTCAGGTTGTTTCCAGTCACCTGTTCTTCAAAAAAAAATGCTACAATGAATTTTCTTGTACATATGTTATTATGCTCATGTGCTGAGTATTTTGGAGGATAATTTCCCAGCAGTAGGACTGGTGAATTAGAGAGAAGGTGCATTTATCATTTAGGTGGATACTCTCCAATTGCCCTTGAGAGAGGATGTACTGATTTATATTCCCTGTAACCCATGTAGGAGAACAAGGCGCAGCTTTAAAACTAACACATATGTTTTCGGCATTGTGCCAAAGATTTCTTCTTCCTTGGGGATGCTAATCTGACATTTCCTAATACCGATTAAAACATTGGCCCAACGCTCCACTCTGTTAAGGGATTTGCAACTTAATTGCATTTGTTCATGAAATGGAATTAATATCAAATAACTCGCCATCAACAGGACTAATTTTTGACCCTGGGCTATGACAAATCTATTCACATTTTATATTTTACAGATCCGTTCAAAGTTAAAAAAAAAAAAGCCACTATCTGAATACCATTAAACTGATATAAAAAATCAGACTCAAAAACCTCAATGCGTATGCCAGTCTTTGCAAATAATACAGAATTTATTTCTATCAATTCTTTCCCAGAGGTATAGCCATGAAAATTCACAACTGGAAGTTCTCTTCTCTTATTAATAGTATCTAACAAGATAACAACTCACATCAGATATTAACTCAACCTGCACTTTCTAGACTACATGCAGATTTAGAAGCAAACAGAACCTCTTTACAAAGCCCACACCAAACCACTTGCTCCTTCAACTTCTACTCGAGAAAGTAACTGAAAATTGTTAGGAGCAAACCAGGATCCAATTAAAACAGATAAACAAATTATAACTACATTAACCACTTTATGTTAATACATGTTCATAAGTAACTAGTCACAGTTTTCAGTAAGGGAAAATTGTTTTAAGGGGAGAAAATTCCAATAAATGAAGAACTAACTTGTAAATAAACTCAGGACAGAAAATCCTATATGTTCTGAGCAGCAATTAATGTAATACTTATATTAACTGATAGTGAAGACATGTGGTAAATAAAACGTGATATGCAGCGTGGATAAATGGGAAATATTTAACCAATATGTTAAAATCAGAGTAAATGCACATCAACTTTATACCTTGTGTTACTTTGAAGTAGTTTACGTAAATATAAGCTCACTTCTCTTTCCCTGCGTATCTTCAGGTTCATTCAGTTCAGCCATTCACCCAGTGTGGGGATCCCAGGGCACCAAGCATGGCTCACTTCCTCCGATGATGGTAGTTTCACAGGCTGCTCCTTATTCGGTGCCCAAATTGAGTGTCCAGGACACAGGGGCTTCCTCCTCAGCCACCGGACAGTCAGGGACACATACCTGCCCAGAGATGTTTTTTAAAGCTCCCCAGGTGATTCCAACATACAGCCACGTTTGGGACCTACTGCTGTCTAAAGACCATCCACAGTCTGCCTGACCATCTCTTCACTCATTCATTTAGTACACTAGCATTTATCACACACCCTCTTTGCTAGGTCCGGAGGATACCCACATGTTATTTACCCTCTGTTTTTCCTTACATTGGCTCCCTTGTACCTAAAGACATTTATTTTATTTATTTTTATTTTATTTTTTTAAAGATTTATTTATTTGAGAGAGAGAGAGAGAGAGAGAGAGAAGCAGAGGGAGAGGGAGAGAGAATCCCAAGTAACTCCATGCAGAGTGTGGAGCCCGACGTGGGGCTCGATCTCACAGCACCGAGATCACAACCTGAGCTGAAACCAAGTGTTGGATGTTTAACTGACTGTGCCACCCAGGCGCCTCAAGACATTTATTTTAAAAAGACATTTTATATAATCAATTGGATGGGCCAGGTGTATTTTAAGTAACACACATAAAAATAAGCATATCAGGGGCACCTGGGTGGCGCAGTCGGTTAAGCATCCGACTCCTGGTTTCAGCTCAGGTCATGATGTCAGGGTGGTGGGAGACTCAGCGCAGAGTCTGGTTGAGATTCTCTCTCTCTCTCCCTCTGTCCCTCCCACTCATAATCTCTCTCTAAAATAAATAAATAAATCTTAAAAAATGAGTATATCATTTTTAAACAAGTTAATATTATCTAAAAAGAACCTTACGTATTGCCAATGATATTCACACCACCTTTTAGGAAATCATGAATTCATTTATTCAGACATTCACTCATTCTTTTATTCATCTGTCCCACATTTCCTGAGCTCCTGTGATGGGCCCTGCACGATACTGGGCATCCTTCCTGCCCTCTTGCTGGGCTATGCCTGGTGTCCACCCGTCACCCAGGAGCCTCCATGCTCCCTGCTGCTGGAACAGGAACGAAGTCATTCTCAACGTCTTCAGGCCTCAGGACTTTGTGCTTCTTCCACAGATGCCCACTCTTCCCTTCGCCCAGACAGGCAGTCCTGGAGGTGTGTGTGTGTGGAGTGGGGCTAGCTACACCCCTGGGTGGGGTCCCCGTGGGCAGGGCAGACTATCACCACCAGGGGGCACTCCTGCGCCACTGCTGGCTTCTTGCCCCCGCAGGCTCAGGGCAAGGTGGGCCGGGCAGGAAGGTGAGGATGCCTGGGGAGCTGCTGTGGGGGACCAGGCCAGGCTTGGGAAGAGCCTCATCGGAGAAGGGACATGACAATGGACCCGCTGCACTCGGATTCTGGGAAAACCTCCCCTCAGTACGCAGCATATCTACCAGGCTCAGCAGAACATGACCAACTGGCGACAGCAGGCATCAGGGAAATAATTCTGCCATTTGGTGAAGGGCAAGGTCGCCCCACGTGCAGATCCGAGCCCACCATGAGCACCAGACAGCACGCCTGTGTACCTCAGTCCTTTGCTGATTATTTTCAGGGAGAGGAGAAGAGCAGAAAACAGGATGGAAGGCCAACGGGGACCTCACCTGGGGGCGGGGGCCGCCCTCGTCCCCAACTTCAGCCAGGAACACTGGTCCTGTGGACTGGGCCCTCTGAAACCGTTCTTCCCCAGTCCCCTGGGCCACAGTTTTCCCTTCTATAGAATGGGACTGAAATCGTTTCCGACCCGTCTGCCTCTCTTGAGTGCATTGAGGAGAAGGCGGCCGCAAACAGCAGAGAGCAGGTTGAAACAAAAACAAGAGAAGCTAAAATGGAACTTGGCTCCCCCGTCCTGCCCCTCCCTGCTGTGGAATTTGTGCAAATCTGTCATCTGTGTGAGTCTGTGCTTCACCATGCCTTGCTGGAGCTGGTAATTAGGTGCGGTGGTGGCTCCTGCCTTGCCCTCTGATGACTTTTCTCTAATTGCTCTAATCTCTGTTTTCATGTGCTCACTGGAAAATGAGAAGAGCCTCCAGCGGCTCCCCAAGGAGGGGAGGTGAAGGGTGCACCCTCGGCAAGGGGAGGGGAAGGCTGCCGCCCTGCCCCTCGGTGCGCAGCCCTGTGGTGTGGGCTGTGGGGACAATGGCAGACGTGGTCCCTGTTCCTGGGTTCTTATAGTTCCAGGGCTAGGAGGGACATTAATGGGGGAAGTACAGGAGGGTGAGAAGTTTCCTGGGGGGCCCGGAGTGCTGGGAAAGGGGATGGGGGGGCAGAGAAAAGGACCCTGATTGGGCTAGGCTCCTGGGGGGAAGACGTGGGGGCTCCTGTGGAGGAGGGGAGCTGAGAGCCTCGGGGGGTGGGCAGAGTGCCTGGCTAGGGGCAGGAATGGGGGGCTCGGGGTGGGGGCAGAGAGACCCCGGTGGTGGGGAAGGACCTGGTGTGAGTGTCCTCTCTGTGCCGCTCCCTTGTTTCTGGGAGCGCAGGGCTATAGCTTTCTCCAAGACAGGATGATTCTGTGTGGCTTCTCCGGACTTGTCATACCTTTGGGAGGACAGTTCAGTGTGTGTCCGTGTTTAGTATGTTGCCTCCGACTGTGTGTCTGTGCATGTGTGTGGGGGGGGGAAGGGAGGGAGAGAGGGAGGGCGGTTGTGTGTTACCACTGGTAACTGCGGGCTCTGATGAATTCAGCTTCCAGCCCTGAAGAGTCTCCTTGCTGAGCCTCTGGGAACCCCGCCCTGGGACAGAGGTGGCTGGTGCAGCTGGGGGGGGCGGGCTAGCCTACATAGCCGCTTAAGCCCCGACTGCTGGGGTAAAGCGATTACTGGTGTGTGGTGCGTGCGTGTGCGTGCGCGCGCGCGTGCATGTGCGTGCATGTGCGTATGTGCGTGTGTGTGCGCGCGCGCGTGCATGTGCGTGCATGTGCGTATGTGCGTGTGTGCGCGCATGCGCATGTGTGTGCGTGTGCATGTGCGCATGGGTGTGCGTGTGTGCGTGCATGTGCGTGTGCATGTGCGCGCGTGTGCGTGTGCGCGCATGTGTGTGCGCATGCGTGTGTGTGGTGCGTGCGTGTGCGTGTGTGTGTGTGTGTAGGCGGGTGAGACTGAGCTCACAGCCTTTAGCAGCTGCAGGTTTCTCAACTGCCCTGAGAAGATCCAAAAATTTGCCTGTGGCGTTTCCCTCCCTTTCCCTGCTGAGATTCACTCCCCGCTGCTGACCTGGATACGTGCATTTACTCCCATCTACTCCAAGATGCTATGCTCCTAAATTGCTTCTCCTCCTAGGGCCTCTCTGGCTCTAATGGTGGGATTTCAGTCAGTGTCGGAGGGGAGATAGTTTGGGATGTGGGGAGCTCCCCGGCGCTGCCTTCCTGGCGCTGCCATGGACAAATTGAGATTTCTGACCTTGTGTTTGACAAATGACTCACCTGTAATCACACTTATTTTTCCTTGCATAAACCAAAGCAAGAGGAAAAGCGTCGGGTTGCACCCCTGTGCCAGGAGGCTCTTCATAGCATAGGGTTAATTCTAATAAGAGCAGTGAGTGTGAAGTCAGGGGATGAAATGTTCCAGAACTGGGGAGTAAATTCAGTTTCCTGTAACACACATGCCTAAAGAAAGGAAGTTCTCAGCACGAACATGACGACCGTGGCTGAAAATCAACAGCCCCTCCTGTGTGCGTACTAAGCACCACTGCAAGCTCTTCCCAGGTCGGCCTCTGGAATCCTCACCTGATGGTGCCCATTTTACAGATGAAGAAACTAAGGCACAAGGAGGGCCACAGTTCGTGGAGCAGGGATTTGAACCCCGGCTGTCTGGTGCCCTTGCTGAGTCCCCAGCCGCTGTGCCATGCACTGTAGGACAGCGGTGTAGGGTGGTCAGAGCGTGGCTGAACGGTGCCCCTTCTTTTTTTTTTTTTTTAAGATTTTATTTATTTATTTGACTCAGAGAGAGAGAGAGAGAGCACAAGCAGGGGGAGCAGCAGAGGGAGAAGCAGGCTCACCACTGAGCAAGGAGCTGGATGCGGGGCTCGATCCCAGGACCCTGGGATCATGACCCGAGTGGAAGGCAGATGCGTAAACGACGGAGCCACCCAGGCGCCCCAGCAGTGCCCCTTCTTGCAGGAGAATCACAAACCTTAGTTTCCCTGGGGAGCATCTTGCCAACTACCCCATTTCACGTGGCAAAGACGGAGGAGGACAAGCTCAGAGGAGAGTTTTACCGCACCTCGCTAGTGTTCCGTTGGTTTGTTTGCTCTTTGTGATTTGTAAATATTCCGGCTTCTGCTTTATCTCTACAACAGGCTTGCTGTCCAGGTCAGCGCTCCGCCGGCTCGACAGCACTTGTGTGACGAGCTCTAGCTGCAGTGATCCGCACGGAGCGCCCCGGACGCCGGGCTGCGGGGCCTGCTCCAGGTCAGGCCAAGGCTGATCCACAGTGTCTGGGAGCTGGGATTTGACCACTGGGCTTTGGGGCATCATGGCTATCTGAGAGGGAGGCAGGGTGTCTGGGGGTGTAAGAGGTTGGGTTGCACGATAATTGCAACCTCAGGAGGCTTTCGTGTATCAGGTCAGGATTGCTTCCCACTGCAGATAACAGAGACTGGAAGTAATAGTGGCTTGAACCAGATTGAGGCTTATTTCTCTTTCACACAAAGGATGTCAGGAGGTAGGAGGGTCCAGGGCTGGTGGGGGGCTCAACAGGGTCATCAGGGACCCAGGCTCCTTTTTTCTCTTAATCCCACCAACTTTAGCATGTGGCTTCCATCCTCAAAGTTTCCTCATGTTCCAATGTGGCTGCTGGATCTCCATCATCACATCTGCTTTCTGGGGTGGTGGATATAGACCGGCTGAATGTTTCCCTCTGTCCCAACCTAACAATTTATGCTTGCCCTCATTTGCCTTGCCTCACTGCAAGGGAGGCTGGGAAATGGAATCTTTCGGCTGGGCATATTGCCATATGAGTTTTTTTCCTAAGGAAAATGGAAGACAGGACATAGTAAGGGTACTCTGCATTCTCTGCCCCAGAGTACTGTAGCATCCTGTGCACCCTAAAGTGAAGGCTGTTGCTTTTTCCAGGTGCTGTGACTGTTTTGGACCGAATAGCTGGAGAGGGTTAGGGGAAGGAGCCCTAGCAGCAAGTGCCAGCACCCAGGCCCTGTAGGGGCTTGCTAGTTTGGGGTTTTATCTCCCCTTAGTGTCCTGTAGTAGTTCCAACCTTGCAGGAGGGGCTCTGCTGGACAACCACGGCGGGGTTGGGGGGGGGAGAAGAGAAGGCTGCCAAGTAGGGGACTCTGTGCCTTGCAGGTATGTTCTGGAAGGAACCGTGATGACAGCGGTGATGGTATAGCTTGGCACTGGGTTGGAGGTCTGGGTGGTCCACCCAGGAGGGCAGGATAGGGGTAGCTTGGAGTCTTGAGGATGTGGATGGCCAGCAGATGGTAGCCTGTCTAGGAAGACCTCTTGACACTCCTGTAGGGCCAGCCCCAGGTGGCCTAAAGGTCCACTGAAAAAGTTCATGTACACACCCCCTCCCCATTCTGCCAGGCCCTGAGAGGGGGTCACAAGGGTTGTGACAATCCAAGGGAACATTTCACTGCCAAACGCATCTTTGCCTCCATGTCACACTGATCCTCCCCACAGACTGGTGAGGTTGGGGGAGATTCTTTCCTTTTTACAGATAGGGAAACTGAGGCTGAGAGTGGGTAAAAGATGGGCTCAAAGTCACACTGTGGCAGAGCTGGGTTGGGCCCTGGGTCCTTTGAGTCCCAAAGGGGAGGGGGGATGGTCTGAGTAAATGTTCTAAATGTAGTGTCTTTTCATTTCTTTTTTACTTTAACTTAAAAAAAAATTGACGTATAATTTACACACAGGAAAGGAAAGTGTAGATTTTAAGTGTACAGTTCAATGAATTTTACCTGTTTGTCAAACATTCCCAGCACCCCAGAAGGCTCCTTATGTCCCTTCCTAGTCACTAACCTCTCCTCTCCTAAAGGGCAACCACAATCCTGACCTCTATCACTAGAGATTGGTTTTGCCTGTTCTTACACTTCATATAAACAGAGTCATGCAGTGTGTTCTTTCTCTTTTGGCTTCTTGGACTTAGCGTAATGCCTGTGAGAGTCATCTGGGTTGCGGCATGTATATCTGTAGTTGATTCTTTTTTTTATTACTGAGTAATATTCCACTGTGGGCTATGCCACCCTTGTCTATTCATTTATCTGTTGATGGACATTTGGGTTGTTTCCTGTTTGGAGCTGTAATGAGTAAAGCTGCAGTGAGCATTCATGTTCACATCTTTGTGTAGACACATGCTTTCACTTCTTTGGGGCAAATACCTAGTTGTGGAATGGCTGGGTCAGAGAATAGATATATGTTTAACTTTGTAAGAAACTGTCAAACAGGTTGAACCATTGCCACTCCCACTAGCTGTGTACAAGCTGTGTATCCTTCCTATATTTGATATTTTCAGTCTTCTCAATTGTGGCCATTCCTGTGGGTGTGAATGATAACTTGTTGTGGTTTTAATTTGCATATCTCTGATGGTTGATAATGTTGACTGTCTTTTCATGTGCATATTTGTTATTTTGATATTTTCTTTCATGAAATGCCAGTTTGTATCTTTTGCCTATTTAAAAAAAAGTGGGGTTCTTTCCTTATTAATTTGCAGTTCTTTATATATGCTGGATAGTAGTCCTTTGTCAGATACATGCATTGAGATATCTTCTCTGCATCTGTGAATTGGCTTTTCTTTCTCTTAATGGTGTCTTTTGATGAATATAACTCTTAATTGTAATGAAGCACAATGTATCATTTTTCTTTTATGTTGTTTTGTGTTGCATTTAAGAAAGCTTCACCTCCCCAAGTGGAGTCGGTTTAACACATGACTCCACGTAGCCTCACGCCATCTGTTTGCTCTCTCTGCCGCCTCATCTCCTATTAGAAGCGCCTCTCAGAAGCAGGGGGTGAGGAAGGCAGAGATGGGATGAAAGATCTCTGATAAAATGCAGGGTTAAAAGCCTGGATTACTCGCCTCCCCAGGACATGAGATTTGTGTCCCTCGCCCCCTTCCTTCCCCTGTGCGGATTTGGGTTTAGGCTGTGCTGCAAGATTAAAACCAAAGAGATTAAAAGATTACCTCTGGCAGGGAAGGCAAATTCTTCCTCTTTGCTCCCTGAGTCAGTGGGGGAGGTCGGGGAGGAGGTAGGGTGCTAGTGACAGAACCACTCCACCTCTAGGGACTGGTTCCTTCTTCCTCCTCCTCTGGGGAGGCCTGGCCAGGGCCACCCTCACCATGTGTAGCCTTGGGCACACACACACCTCTCTGGGTCTCAGTTCCCAAGTTGAAGAGCAGGTGCGGGAGCTGAGCTGGATAGGGAGCACCAACATGAGCTTTAGTGGGTTCTCAAAGCCTGGTGATGTGTTAGAAATGCCAACTTCAGGCCCCTCCCAGACCTGCTGAGGAAGAAACTCTGGGGAGTGGGGAGGAGGGGCAGCAATCTGGGTTTTAAAAGCCCTCCAGGGCAGGGGCGCCTGGGTGGCTCAGTCGTTAAGCACCTGCCTTCGGCTCAGGTCATGATCTCAGGGTCCTGGGATCGAGCCCCGCATCGGGCTCCCTGCTCCGCGGGAAGCCTGCTTCTCCCTCTCCCACTCCCCCTGCTTGTGTTCCTTCTCTCTCTGTCAAATAAATAAATAAAATCTTAAAAAAAATAAAAGCCCTCCAGGGCATTCTGATGCACACTAAGGCCTGGGTACCGGCACCTTAATTATGGTAACAATGGCTAATTTTTAGAGCATCTAAATGTGCTCATCAGTGACTTTTCTAAAGAGTATGTACCCGCTCACCTGTGATGGAGGTACTATTACTCACTCCACTTTACCCCAGAGGGAACTGAGGCACAAAGAGGTGAAGCAGCTTGCCCAGGGTTACACAGCTACTAAGCGGCTGAGCCTGGATTTAGACGTGGGGAGGCTGGCTCCAGGCGCTGAGCTACCAACCACTGTTCATATGGTTTTGAATTCCCAGCGCTGTGCATCCTGGACCTTCACCAAAGTCCACGGTCTTTATCAGCTGCTCCAAGGAGTGGTTGCTCCAAAGGGCTGACTGCCCTGGGGATCCCTGGCTCTCAAGGTTCTTTCCCTGCCTCTCCCCAGGGTCCGCTGAGTCTGCTTTGACCACGCAGGGCAGCTTCCCACTTCCTGCTTCCTGGGGAGCTGGCGGCTGGGAAACCCCTGGGCTGAGGTTGAGGGAAGAGGATGTTGTGAGCTGACCCCAGCTGCATTGTCAACCAGACCCAGAGACAGAGGCCTACAGCACGCTGGGTGAAACTCGTTCATGTCTTACGTCATTTCCTCGTTCAGTATTTAGTGATCCCAACCAGAGAGAAGTCAGAGCCTGCAGAAAGCCAGAGGCAGATAGAAGGGGACGAGGGGAAGAGGAAAACTGTCCATTCATTTTACGATTCTTCCTACAAGTCCCCTCCTGCACTAGGGATGGTTGACGATACCAACCCTGATGCTGGAAAGTGATCAAGGGACAGCCAAGGCCCAGATGCAGAGGCTGATTTATGGGGGCTGTGCTGGGGAGCTGGAGTGAGCGTGCCGGGTGGGAGAGGGCAATCCATCACTGCTTCCTAGGGGAGCGGCAAGTCCCCCCCACCGCCTGCCTGGCCCCTACTGGGGGTGAGCCTGCCTTGCCCTCCGCCATGTCACCAAGGCCCCTGCTCTCAGGGGCAGGTGGCATTGCCTAGGAGTTTGGGGAGCTCTAGCACTCCCCCCACTTTTCTGCCCCAGTTTTCTTGGGTCTAGAGTCCCTTCGAACCTTTGGGTGGGGGCAAGGGCGGTTGCGGGGGGGAGGAAGGACCCCCCCCCAGATAGAACCCTGGTCAAGTCCCTTCTCTGTGACTCAGCTTTCTCCTCTGTAAATGAGGGCCTCAGCCCAGCCGGGCCAGCCGCACAGGGTGGTCGTGGCGGTGAAGGGGTATGGCCAGGAGCTGCCAAGTTCTGTCCCACCTGAGACAAGCGGGAGGTCGGAACGAGGAACTTGCCTCTGACGACTGCTCCCAGGCGTGTGCTGGGCTCTGCGTGGGGAGATGTGTGTCGGGCACCCAGGGGCGGCTGCAGCCCAGGGCCTGCGCGGGCAGGCGTGTCCACCTGTGCAGCTACGTGATGGATCCAAAGATCCATCACGGGTACATGCGTGGTGCATGCGTGTGTGTGCACACGTGCGTGTGCGGGCCTGTGCATGTGCAACCACACTGACGGCCCGAGCTGCCTGTGATCCCTTTACTCCTGCCAACTGGGGAGGACCCCTCTGGGGCGGTGGTGGGGGTGTGGCTGGGTGCTTATGCCCAGGCCCCATCCAGCTGGTTATTTATTGATTAATTCTGCTGCCAGCTGATGGATGCCAAGCCGGTGCCAGGCGCAGGCCCTGGGCTGATTTACATAATTAAAAACCATCAGTAACAGAGCCAGGCCTCACCCGCCAACTGCTTCCTCTGGCATGACAACAAGCTGAGCCTCCCTCCTCCACCCCCACCCTTGCCTCTGCACCCCAGGTCTTCCTCGCCTGCCTGACCCCCTCCCTCTCCCGGCCCGCCCCGGGTCAGCCTACCGGCCTGGGCCACTCCATATCAGCCCCTGCCCAGTCTGTGATGGAGAGATTGTAGTGTTTTGGGATTCTCGAGTCACTGACTCCAAGATTCTATTAGTCCATGGTTGTAAGGTTCTTTGATGGAGAGTCTCAGATTATAAGAGATTCAGCTGTGATCCTCCAAGTATGTGATTTTTCAAGAGTCTATTACTCTACGTGACAAAGGGGAAAAATGTTTGCTCTCAGCAGTCCTGCCCGCTCTCAAGGAGGTGGAGCTGCTCTCAGGAGAGCCTGGCTTTGCGCGGAGGCCACCGTGGTGGGTGGGGTGTGTCCGTCACTGCTTTACAGAAGGAAGGAGCCATTTGTCACGGCCGAAGGCTCAGGGCAGGGGCAGGTGCTGGGGAGTCTGGGCAGAAGGAAGGAGGACCCAAGGACGCCTCGGGGAGGGGCGGGGAGATATCCCTGGTGGAGGCCTCCCCTCTAAGAGGGGCTTCAGGAAATTCTGGATTCAGCAGAGCGTGTGATGTCAGCCCCCTTGCTGGTGTTGCTTCCAGTGTCTTCAGAAAAGGCTCTCGCATCTAGAGAGGCAGTTTGGGGTGACCAGCGTGGGCTCCTCCACATCCCAGCTGTGTGATCTTGGGAAGCTACTCAGCCTCTCTGAGCTACAGTTACCTTCTCACCTGTGAAATGGGGCTTGTTGTAAGGATGAAATGTTAATCTGTGCAATGTGCTTAGTAGTCAGCCAGCATGTGGTGAACCCCTCATGAATGGTGGCTGTTATTGTGTGGGAGTGGGTGTTTTGGGGAGACCTTCAGCGGGCTCGTTAGACTTGGTGAAAGCAGAGACTCACTGGGGTCTCTACACAGGAGGGCTAGGTCTGCTTGTCTCCGTAGGCCGGCTCCCAATGAGGCAGGTGCTCGGAGGATGTTTGTGGAATGAATGATTTTCTCTTCTCTCAGCCCTTCCCGAACACGGGCTGGCCTCAGCCAGCCCTCAGCCACTTCCCCTCCAGCTGCCCTTCCTCCAAAGCTGTTTGGGGAAGACACAGCTGACTGACCCCACGCCCAACACAGCGGCCTGAAGGTGCACCCACAGACCCTATCCCACAGTGCCCCACATCTTAGTCTGAGCACGACAGGACCTCAGCATCTCAGTTTTCTGATCCAGAACTGCAGAACTGAAGACCCACAGAGCAGTCTTGCACCCACTCATGACACCTTGGTCTACATCATGGCACAGGTGAACCAGCAATCTTAGGTAATTAAGAAACGATTTGTCATAATTAAAAAAAAAATCTAAATAAAATATGTTTAAAATTAATGGTAGAATGTAGGATGGTACAGCCGTTGTGGAAAACAGTTTGGCAGTTCCTCCAGAAGAGAAATATTGAGGGGCACTTGCGTGGCTCAATCTGTGAAGCATCTGACTCTTGGTTTCGGCTCAGGTCGGGATCTCACTCACTGGTCATGGGATCGAGCCCCGCCTGGGGCTCCACCCTGGGCAGGGAGTCTGCTTGAGGATTCTTTCCCTCTGACCCTCCCTGCTACTCGCACATGGTCTCTAAAATGAATGAATAAATCTTAAAAAAAAAAAAAAAAAAGATTCTCTCTCTCCCTCTCTCTGCCCCTCCCCCTTGTGCTCGCAAACTCTCTCTCTTAAAAAAAAAAAAAAGTAAGCATAGAATTACCATGGGATCTTAGCAATTCCACTCCTGGGTATAAACTCAAAAGATTTTGAAAGAACTCTGAAAGCGGAGCCTCAAACACACCCCAAAATTCACAGCTGCATTGTTCACAAGAGCCCAAAGGTGGAAGGAACCCAAGTGTCCATCAACTGATGAATGGATAAACCAAATACAGAACATATATACACATATCAAAAGTGTAAAACAAACATATACAATGGAAGATTATTCAACCTTAAGAAAAGGAATGAAGTTCTGATCCATGTTACCACATGGATGAATCTTGAAGGCGTAATGCCAAGTGAAAGAAGCCAGACACAAAATGGCAAATTCTGGAGGATTCCGTTTAGGTGAGGCACCTGGAATAGTCAAATCCATAGAGACAGAAAATGGAATGACCGTTAACCGGGGGCTGGGGACAGAGGAATGAGGCGTTAGTGTTAAATGGGCACAGGGGTTCAGTTGGGGAGGATGAGCAAGTTCTTGAGATGGATGGGATGCTGGTCGCATAAGGACATGAATGTGCTTGATGCCACTGAATCATACACTTAAAAATGCTTAAATTTCGTTATGTTTCTCTTGCTACAATTAAAAAGTGACTTCATTTCACTGGAAGAGGTCATTATGTTTGTAATCCCCGTCTTTTCTATTTTTTATTTTGATTTTCCAGGCCCCCGTGTTCCGGGCACATAGTAGGCCCTCCATCATGACTTGCCAAGTGTGTGAAAGAGCCGGGCCTCCCCATCTAGCCCGATGACAAGCTAGCTCGTCCAGCAGCTCACGGCTCCCAACCAGGCAGCTGCTTCTCTTGATTTCACCAGAGCAGACAACCGATCGCTCAGCCACAGGTTGGTGGGGACGGGGACAGGTGCCTGATGGTGGGCAGGTGGTCCTGGGCTTTGAGGATTGGACACAGCCCCTGAGCTGATGAAGAAGCGATTTCACACAGAGGCCTCTTTCTGGTGCCGTCAGAAGGCAAGATGCCACGCTCGGCACACTCCGGAGCTGGAATGCTGTCAGGCCCAAAGGCCCAGACCCTGCTTTGGTTGCATTTCACGCCGGAAGACATTCCTTCTTATGCGACAGCAGCTCTTGGATGTAGCTTTTTTTTTTTTTTTTAGATTTTATTTATTTATTTGTCAGATATATAGAGAGAGAGCACAAGCAGGGGGAGCAGCAGAGGGAGAGGGAGAAGCAGGCCCCCCACTGAGCAGGGAGCCGGACGCGGGGCTCGATCCCAGAACCCTAGGATCATGACCCGATTGGAAGGCAGATGCGTAACTGACTGAGCCACCCAGGCGTCCCTTGGATGTGGCTTTTAATATGCTCATTGCTGTGTCATCGCTTTCTCCCCCTGAGCAGTGGAGAGAATTGCCAAGTACTGGGACCGTCAGGCTGTTGGGGGAATCAAGAAATTTGCCCCCCAGTCAGTCTTTCAAAAACCCTGATATCTTTTTATCAAACGTGAACATTTGATAGAGTCCGATTATTCCACGTGCTGACTGTATAGACAAGTCAGGTTTCTTAAAATCAAAGGAATGGTTTTCATTGGCATTATTGTATCACAGAGAAAGACTGTGAATCTTGGCCCTCATAAAAAAAAAAAAAAAAAAATTGATGTGCACCTTCATTCAACAGCGAGAGTGGCTTAGGTTGGAAAAGCAGACTTTTGTTCAGCCCATCTCTTTTGACAGCTGGCTAAAAAGACGTCCACTCACTGGCCTTGGCTTGATTGCACTTGTAGTATTCTCCATTTCTCTCGGCACTGAATGAAGATTTGGAAGCACATTGTTGTCTGCTAGCTGCTCACTGTGAATAAGCTTTGAACACTGGCATCCCAAGCAAGTGCCTCCATCCACATAGCGGTGCCCTTCCTAGCAGCCTACACGGCAACGGAGAGTCGGTCCTGATCTCCGTGGCCCCTTCCGGTCCACGTTGCGGCTCACAAGTAATCATCAACTTAACCAAAGAACGTCCTCCTCGGCAGCACCAATGTTGAGTGATGGACAGGACCAGATACATCGTGGAGGACATTTCCTTCATATATGTACAGATCAGGCTGCGGCTGTTGGAAAAAATCCAACCACCAATGTTTTAGTAAATAAAGATGCATTCCTGAGAATATAGATCTGCTATAAGAAAAGCTTGAATGACAGAGATTTAAGTAAGATAGACGTTTACTTCTCTCGGATATAGAAATCTGAGCATGATGTGACCGGTGCTGATCGGTTGCAGTTTTTCATCATATTACCTGCCTCCCTCAACTTGTAGCTGGCTCCACTGTCTGGTTTAAGATGGCTGTTCCAGCTCCTGCCATTGCAGCCACATTCCAGCCTGTGGGAAGGGCAGAAAAACAAAGGAGAGGTATACACTTTTCCTTTAGAGGGCATGAATAGGAAATTGCACTCCTTGTCTCTGCTCTCATTTCATTGGCTAGAGTCCAGTCATATGGCCACACCCATCTGCATAGTAAGCTGGGAAATGTAGTCTTTATCTGGGCAGCTATGTATTCAGCAAAATTTCTTTTTTTCTTTTCTTTCTTTCTTTTTTTTTTTTTTAGAGAGAGGGCACGTGGGAGTGCGCATGTGAGCGGTGTGTGGGGGGGCGGGGGGGCAGAGGCAGAGGGAGAGAATCTTAAGCAGGCTCCATGCCCATCGCAGAGCCCAGAGATCATGACCTGAGCCAAAATCAAGAGTCGGACACTCCACTGACCGAGCCACTCAGGTGCCCCCAAATTTCTATTTCCGCAGAAGAAAAAGAGAGTAGATATTAGGGGACAACTGGAAGTCTCTTCATTCATCCAATGAATGGTGTTGAGCCCCCACAGCAGTGATGGTTGAGCAGTGAACAAGAAAAAGAACATCCTGCTTCTCATGGAGTTGACACTCGAATGGGAAGAGAGCAAGAGGAGAGGGTTTCAAGGAGGAAGGAGCAGTCCGCTGTGTCCAATGTGGCTGTTTTCCTCACCCGACAAGAAGCCTGGAGGTGGGACAAGATGACTACCACAGCGGGCTCCAGTGCTATGTCAGTGTTCCAGGCGGGGAGAAGGTGGAAGAAAGGCCCACCAGTTGCCTCTGACTTCTTTTAAAAGAAAAAAAAAAGCTTTCTTGGAAACCCACCAGCTGCTTTCTGCTTCGATCTCATTGGTCAGAACGAGGTTGCATGGTTACCCCTAGCTGCAAGGGAGGCTGGGAAATCAGGATCAGAGTTCTCAGGACGGGCTGAGCGCTGGGCACATTGCCCATCAAATGCAGCCGGGTTCAGCTAAGAGAAGGAAGGAGGCTTGCCTGCCACACCCTTCCGTGCGCGTGCCAGGGTCTGAGCTGCCCTGCACACCGGTGGTTTTGTGCGTCTGTACGGGGAGGTACCTGCCAGTGCATCTGTGGGATAACCACCCACCTTCTACGTTGTTGGTCGCTGATTTTACGGACCGCCCCCACACTCCCGATGGTGTTATCGGATAATAGAGAAAATAATTTTGCCAGTCGCTAAACCTGTCCGCTCTGACTTGTCACTCACCGTGTGGCTGGCTCTGTAACTGTCTCAACAATAGAATAGCTTCTACCTGGCTTCTCTACGAGGCAAGCACCTTTGAATAATGCCTCTGTGCTTCTGGTCCCTTCTCCGCCTTTAGGGACGGAAATCATCAATTTTGTATTGGAAAGCTTTATTTTCTGCTTGTTCTAGAAACACTCCAATGGTTTCCCAGAGCGATGCTCGATTGTTTTGTTGGGGGGAAGATGTGCAAACTTCAGAGGCTCCTCGCCGCCGCCAGACGAGCCGACATGAGAGACCCCACACTGGTCGTAGGTATGACGTGACTTTGGTTTCAGCTATTTAGGTTGTCCTTTCTATTTTTACTTTTCCTCTCCCTTGTGCAAAATCCTACCTCTCCAAGCCAGCACATTCCACAGGCACATAAAATCCTCTTCACAGTGGATGTTTATGCCTTATTCTGAAATGTAAATTTCCGTTAATATTCTCATCCCTACTTTAGTGGTTCAACAAGCCATTTTTGTCTTACCAATCCATTTTCATTACTCGGGGCGATAACCCAACAGCAAATGCATTTAATGGCTTCCTACGTGCCCAGCACTATTCTGAGTGCTTTATATACGTTGTGACAGTTTGAAAACATGCTCCCAATTTTGGGGGACACTTTTTTTAAGAAGTGGCATCTATGTCCCTTCCCCGTTAATCTGGGCTGGCATTAGTGACTCACTTATCACAGTGGAAAGTAGGGGAAGTGATGACTTGTGATTTCCAAGGCCAGGTACGAAAAGGCCGTGTAGCTTCTGCCTGGTTCTCCCGGGACGCTCGTTCTGGAAAAAGCCCAGCTCCCTGATTCTGCCATGATGGAGGTGAGCACTTCGGTCACCAGCTCCAGCAGAGCTAGCTGCCAACCTAGGGCACACGCCAGGGGCCAGTTCTGTGAGTGAGCCATCTTGTACATGCTGCAAGCCCAGATGGTGGCAGCCCCAGAATGTATCTGACTGAACCCCCACGAGAACCCCAAGCGTGAGGTGCTCAGCTGAGCCCTTCTTGGATTCCTGACCCATAAAACTATGAGCAGAATTAAATGGTTGTGGGCTTTTTCCCCACCACTAGAATTTTTTTTTTTTTAAGATTTTTATTTATTTATTTGACAGAGAGATAGAGAGAGAGCACAGATAGTCAGAGTGGCAGGCAGAGGGAGAGGGAGAAGCAGGCTCTCCGCTGAGCAGTGAGCCTGATGCGGGGCTCGATCCAGGGCCCTGGGATCATGACCCGAGCCGAAGGCAGACGCTTAACCGACTAAGCCACTCAGGCGCCCCCCCCACCACTAGAATTTTTAAGCCAGAACAGGAACCCAAGACATAGAACTAATTTAGTTCTTGAATTTTCAGATAAAGACGTTGAACCCCAGAGAGATTAAGCAAGTTGCACAGGTTTTCACGGCAGAGGGAAGAGATGTGTGCAGGCAGGCTGATTCTAATATTCTGCCTCTTGACAATAAGGGGGTGGGGAAGCAAAGTTAACAAACGAATAGTAACACACAAAATGCAAAAATGTGTGCCAGGCAGGCTGACAGCACCCTGTTGAGGGAAGGTTGGTCCCTTTGGACCCACCATCCCTGACTGATGGACTTTGGAAAACACATGCCACTTTTAAGAACCCAGCGATTTCTACAAAAATTGCCATTAATTTTACATTTCAAATTTGCACAATGTAAGTGGATGAAATTCTTCCACCTGTTATTTTCTCCTCTAAAACTTCCACGCTGCCTGGGGACGGCAGGTTTTGAGACCGCATGAGGGAAACCCTGACCCCTCGCCTCTTGGCATCTCAGGTGTGGGAGCTGGGAAGCTTCCTGACAAAAAAATATTAAAGCCATAAAATTAAAGGACATCAAATTTAACTGTTGGAAGCACCTTGGCTTTCATCTCCTCCAACCTTCCACCCAGGGCAAGACAAGGACAAGCCACGTGAGAGCAAAGCAGCTGCTTGGTAGGATGGCCCCAGCGGTGCCTGGAGGCGGCTGGGGATGAATGGCCAAGGAACCGTAGAGAAAATATGGCCGTCAGATTGCAGGGTCCGGGTGATCACCGAGGGCTGGGAACTGGGTCAGCTTCATGGGCATGTGACCCGGGCTGTCACCCCTGCCTTGAAGGACCCCACACTTTAATGGCCTGCTTCACTATCTTGAAAGCCTTAATCATTTTTGAAAAAGGGGGCCCGCAAAGTATGTAGCTGGGCCAGGATGGAGAGGTCTGAGAGCTGGCGCAGGAATGAGCATTTCAGGGGAGCAGGGCAGGCAAAGCCTGGGAGCCAGGAAGCCCAGAATCAGCTCGGGAAGCGGTCACTTACCCAAGACCACTGGGCAGGCAGTGATAGCACAAGAAACTGAACCCAGTCTGGTTGGATTTCACGGCACCTGGTCTTAAACACTTTGCTCTCCTGTCGCCTGGGACGGACCTCTCACCGGAGCTGCCTTCTTGACTATTCCTACAATCTCAGCCTTCTTTTCCAGGGAGCCTTCCTGGATTGCTCTGGCCTAGTCATACTTGCCATTCCCTCCTTCCTTCATACTTCCTACCTAGCTGAGCCATGGTCCTTGTGTCAGCCTGTGTCCTTTCCCTGCCCCTCCTGGCTAGAGTCTACTGTGGCTTCCGGGCTCCCAGGCCAGTCCGGAGAGGGCCTTGCACGTGCAAGAAGAATTTTTGGGCTCAGTCTTCTTGCTGCAAACCTCACGTGTAGATTCCGTGGTGCAGTCTTTCTCACCTTCCCATCCCTAGAGTTGGGCTCCTGCCTCAATTTTCCCGTCTAAAACTCCAAGGAACTGTGGGATAATGGGAGTCAGACAGGCCTGGTTCATATTCTGTCTTGCTACTCACTGTAAAGCAAGCAGCTCAGCCTCTGCAAGCCTCAGTTTCTGCATCTGTTAAATGGGAATAAATCCCCACCTTACCCAAGTGCTCAAGGTTGGCAACACCAGTCATGTGGATGTCACCTACGCCCTGATATACAGCGACGGCAAGGGCATCACAGCTCTGTGCTCTTCTCCCCTTCCCGGGACCCATAATGTGAGAAAACATCAGACAAGCCCCAAGGGACAGGCTACAGAATCCCTGACCGGTACCCTTCAAAACTGCCAAGGTCATGAAAAGCAAGAGAAGAATGAGAACCTGTCGTAGAGCAGAGGAGACTAAGGGGGCAGGATGACTGAATGTGATGTGGTCTCCGGGACGGGATGCTGGAACAGAAAAAGGACGTTAGTGGACAAACGGGCGAATCTAAGTGGAGTCTGGAGTTTAGTTAATAGTAATGTACCAGTGCTAATTTCTTAGTTCTGACAAACATACTGTGGTTATGTAAGGCGTTAACATGGTGAGAAGCTGGGTGAAGGGTACACAGCCAAACGCTCTGAGGGAGCTCTACCTTTGCCTTTTTTCTCGAAACCTAAAATTATTCCAAAATAAGATGATTAAAAAACAAACAAAACCTGCACTGCTGTTATTGCTTTTGTCTGCCCAGTGTCCCTCCCCCATTCTTCGGCTGACAGGCCCTCCCCTGGTGACAAGGGTGGGGATACCTGTCCCAGGCTGGGCCATTAATTTGCCCTCATCATCCTGGCCACAGTGATTGGTCCAGGGGGTAAGCATGTGACCCAGGCTGGGCCAATCAGACTTCTTCCCTAGAATTGTTCAGCTTGGAACAGGAGGAAAAGCTCTCTCAGTCTGCCGGTCAGTCTGGGAGGCTGTCAGCCCGGGGTTGTGGGTGCTCCTGGTTCCATTGCAGAGGGACTATGGCCCGAAAGAACTAAGCCAGAGAGAGAGAGACGGAGAGAGAGAATGAATGCTGATGGCATTCAAGATGGCCTCCTTCTCCTTCCCAGTCTTCCTCAGGCACAGCCTCCCCAGCCTGCCCTGTTCTGGGAGCCAGTATATCTTCTTTTGAGTTTAAGCCAAATCAAACTGGGCCTGAGTTGGGTTTCTGTCACTTGCAACCAATGAGTCCTGATTAATACCTTCCTCTCAAGTTGCTGTGAGGATTTGACGGGTTGTATATAACAGGGCACGGAGGCAGGCCCCCTATAAATGGTGAAGGATGTCGGTATCCTCTCCAAGGAGTCTGGGGCCTGCCCTGCTTGAACTCCAGCCTGCTTGGCTGTGGCCCGGACACCTGCCTCATTCCCCTCCTGGTTTGCACACAGCCCCCTGACTTCACACGTCCTCCCACCCTCAGGCCCTGCCTGGGGACTCCTCCTCCTGGTGCTGGGAGCTGAGTGTGCTGCTCATTGGGCTCTGCTCTGGGAAAGGCACCAGAGGGGAGGAGGGGGATCTGGGCCTCTGGCAGAAAATTTCCTCCGCAGAAGTAGGGGGGGAAACCCCACATCGGTCTGGCCGGACCCAGTGAAACCAAGAGGTAGCTGGTGTTGGGAATGTGGAGGCTTGTCTAGTGCTTGTTCTGAGGATAAAATGATGGAGCTGTGGGGACCTGGTTCCATGGGCCCCAAGCAAGAGGAGCCGGGACGGGGGGAGCAGGAGATTTGAGAGAAGCTTGAGGGAAACCACAGGCAGAACAATCAGAAGGATTTGCGTGCATGAGCAAGGGCAGAAGTCGCTCTTTTATCTGAGGTCTGGGCTATGGGCCAGGAAGGGAGAGACACCACCGGGGAAATCCAGGGGATGTAGACAGGGCATGCTGCCACCTTTCCTGGGCACCTGAACTTGGGCTGGGAAGGACCTTGCAGAGCCTGAGGAGGGACGAGACAGGGTCCTGGGTTGCCCCCAGCTGCTCTGGCTATGTCACGCGTCTGTGCCTCGTTCCTTCTGGGTGTGCTGCCTGCCTGCCCCTCCGCACCTGTCAGGCTGGCAGGGAGCTGGGGCATCTCTTCCTGTGCGCACTCTCCTTCTGCCCAGGGCCCCCACCCTGGCCCCCGGGGCAGAGCTGAATTCACTCACCTTCCCACTCTCCCAGACATTTGCTTTCCTCCTCGCATGACTCTTCCTTCCTTCCTTCCTTCCTTCCTTCCTTCCTTCCTTCCTTCCTTCCTTCTTTCCTTCCTTCCTTCCTTCCTTCCTTTGTTCCCTCAGGCGTGAACTGGATCATTTTATTCCACAAACGTTTTGGGAGTGCCGATTGCATGATGGCTTCTGATCGAACAGAGGAGAAGAGGATGGACCCCCACCCTTGCTGGTGTGGCAGAGACGGGGAGGGATGGGGCTGGGTTTAGGGTACACTTTGGAGGCAGAGCTCATAGGAGTCGTGGATGGCTCAGTTTTGTGGGGAGCCCGGGTGCCATCAAGGTGGCACCTGGGTTGGGGTCTGAGTAACTCGGTAGCAGCCATACACCCTCCATTCCCCACAGAACCTCGGGAACACACAGCTACTCTCCCGCCCACAGGGACCTTCAGACACCCAGATTTTAGAACGAGAGAACATTAAGTATAAAGGCTGAGAATGGGACGACCAAGCATCCTGTGGCTACAGCATGGCTTCCTCAGCAGGAAAACCTGGGTGGATCGTGGCATTGCTCCTTCCCCTCTGGGCAGTCTTGGTCAAATTGCTTAGCATCTCTGAGCTTCATCAGTGAAATGGGTATAAGAGCAGTAAGTACCTCGTAAGATAGCTGTCATTGCTCGCTGAGGCTTTAATTCATGGGAAACACTTGGCATTGAGCCTGAAAGAAATAGTAAACGCCCCAATTTTGAGCTATTATTATGATCCTAGGTAGAATGTGGCCAGGTTGCAGAAAACTCCAGATGCTAGAGTAAGGAGGTGGCGCTTTATCCCATGGAGTCAGAGCCGGGAAGATTTCGAGCAGAGAAAGAACAGGAGGAAACCAGCCAGTCAGCGTCTCCCCGGTCCCTGCAGCATCCTGAGTCTTGGGGCCGGCAGCAGGAAAACGGTGGCGAGCCGGGCCACGAGGCTGGTGACCTCCAGCCTCCCAGGAGCCTCCGGCTGCCCCAGTTCTGGACCCAGGCAGTAGAAGGGAGTCTACCCCCACCCCCAGCATCCCTCTGGGCAGAGCCAGATAGATGGTTTAATAACGCAGGCTGCCTGGCTGACCTTGTGGCCGCTGAGCCAGCAGAGACTCACGCCACTCCCCTGCTCTGGCTGCAGGGCCCAGGCCTGAGGTGCCGGCAGAGTCCCTGGACGGCAGAATTCTGAGGCCCCGTGTAAGGGTGCTTCGACCCGAATGGCAGACACCTTGACAGTGTGGGGCTCAGCAGCCTCTGGCTAGTGGGCAGCAAAAATCCGGTAGAGGCACAGTGCCTGGGCCCCCCTTATCCCCTTCTGGATCTCCCTGGGGGGTGTCTCAGAAGTGACTCCTGGCTCTGAAGGCTGGGGGAGGTGGTCTGTCGCATGCATGCAGACCCTACCTGTGTTGGAGCCGCCTCAGCCTCTCAGTCTGACCCTTGTGCCACTGGGTGGGGCGCTCCTGAGGGCCCTCCCTCCCGGAGCACTCCCCTCCGTGCCTGGTGACTGCCTGGGCACCTGGGGCACAGACCAAGTCAGACATGGCCGGATCTGGGAGTTGCTCACCTTCCAGTGGAGACACCAGGTAGATCAATGGGGGTGGAGGGGTGGGGATCTCATTTCTTTCCTGTCCCAGGGTACCCTCTCCAGGTCTGCTTTACTGAGACTGGTGGGGAAGCAGGCTGGCCAAGCTTACCACCCAAGAATCTCAGCTCCAAGCCAGGCAGGCAGGGTGCCATCAGCACCCTTAATGAACTTCCCTGGGGGCCCTCCCATAACTTGATCTGTGGGTCAAAGGGTATTCCCGTGGATACTTCAAAATATCCCCTAGAGTGTGGCCTTGGCCTCTAAGCCTCATAGGCACCCTCTCCTGGGGGCTGCACACCCAGCCAGCCTCTAGTGTAGCCTCATCAGGGACTTTATGTACATTCTTCCTGCCCCATTAGCCTTGAGCTGCCCTTGATTCATGGATACGAGGACTAGAGACTCTCGGAATCATAGAATCCTATGGAATTAGGTTCTCCAGCTCCGGTATCTATACTCCTAATTCTGTTTTCGCCTCTGCTAGTCTGGATGCAGAACACAGAACTTTCTCAATTTCCCCCCAATATAATTGATTGACCTCAAGCCCATTGGCTCCCAAGATGCCTTCCAAGGATACCTTCCTCCCAGAATTCATATCCTGTGTCCTTCTCTTCCACAGTGAGCAGGGCGGACCTGTGTAACCAATAGGAAATTGCAAACATTGAGGATGTGTGACTTCGGAGGATAGGTCGTACAAGACACTGTGGCTTCCTCTTTGCTCTTGCTCGGGGGGGAAGCAGCCGCCATGCTGGGAGGACGCTCATGCAGTCCTGTTGAGAGGTCCATGGGACACAAACCGAGGCCTCCCGCCCACCGCCCGGCACCAACCTCCTCAAGCCCCAGCCCAGCCTTCGGATGAGTGCGGCCCCAGCAGCAGCCTGACTCAATCTTAGGAGATTTCTCAAGCAAGAATCACCATCCCCAAATTCCTGACCGCAGTAACAGTGCAATAATAACTGTTTTTTTTTTTTTTAATTCTGATATAAGCCACTGAGTTGAGGTAATGTGTTAACACAGCCACAGATGGCTAATATGATAAGCATGTAGATTTTTCTATTTTTTTTTTGGCGGTAAATAGTGTCACACCTTTCATAACACTAAAAGGAAACAGCCGATGACCTAGAAGTCGATAACCATCAAAAAATCTCTTTCACAGCTAAATACAATGAATTCAGATAAACAAGAGTAGAGAGTTTGAAAATAGCAAACACTCACTAAAGTAAATTGCTGCAAAATATCCATGAGCAAAGTAATTCTGGGTGAAAACATGAGAGGAAAGAATTAATGCAATATGATTAATATGTAGGTAATTGTAAATTAATACTGACCATACAAAGAAGAGCATGTAGACATTTCTAGAGGAAGCAGGGCAGGGAAGGTGTTTGGGGAGGCTGAAGTGGGGAGGGGGGATTATATTGCACACTCCACAGCAAAATGACTTAAAAATCCTTTTTGGAAATGGGTGTGTTCTCCAAAATCCATTCATGACCAGGCCTCCTCTGGGGATTTTGCTGCATCCCTCCTGTCCTGACCAGCAATCTCCTCCCCCCCCCCCACTTTCTCTCAACCCCCAGCTCTGCATCCTCTCATCCTTATTAGGACTGGGTATTTGCCCCCTGCCTTCAACCTTGCATACCCTGACCTGTCACAGTACCTAGCAAAACAAAACCCTCCCATGTAAAGGACCCCCCCTTCCCGAGAACCTCAGTCTCCACATCTTTATATTCCATTGGGATGGCTCTATGGTGGGCAAGGTGCAGAGATTTTAGGAAGGGGAGCTTCAGTTTTCCCTTCTGGGTCCTGTGTCTCATTACTGGGTCTTGTCTCCAGTGATTGTAGCCTTGGTTCCAGCATCGGAGACACAGCAGAAAATCTGCTTTTTGGTTTGGATCTCAAACAGGAATGTGATGCCTCATACATACTCTGCTATCTGTGTGTTTCACTAAAAGCATCGCTTAACCTAATTTTCTTAATCAACTCAAAATGCCATGTAGACCAAGTGAAAAACAATTCATCCAAGTACAAAGGGTGGATCTTGCTGTTCACCTTAAACAGCGTGGGCAGCTTTTAGCATTCCTGTGTTCTTCTGGCTCTTACCGTTTCACTCTCTGAGCCCCGCAGAAAGGAAGAGCTTCTGGAAAAAGTGTCCTCGTGGTGATGTGGCCAGGGCAGGGGGCTCATTTGGATGTGGTCAACTCAGGGAGAAGGGGCACTCGGTGGTGGGCTGTTAGAAGCAGCTCCCAGGCACCGACAGGAGATTCCAGAACAGACAGGGTCTGGGGTCCAGGACGGGGGTCCAGGCAGCTGGAAACACCTGTCTGTCATCGGGCACTAAGGCTTCTGGGATGGTTCTGCTTCGGTGGTTTTTCCTGTCCACGCGTCACTCCACCTATGGCTCAACTAGCCCAGCAGGGGCGGGGGGGGCATCTGGATTCGCATTCCACCAAGACCCCACATGGCGGTGGGGAGAGAGGCCATTGCGGCGTTGGCGGGAAGGGAGATAGACGCTGGGTTCCCAGAACAAAAGCCCCCTAATGTCCACTTCGGTGGCTTATTAGTAGGAATAATGTATGAAAAGTGCTGGGCACGGTGCTTGGTCCTGAGTGAGCCACCATACACGGTAGCTACTATGATGGAGGTGATGGGTGAGGAATAAGTCGGGGGAGGACACACGTGAGAATGAATAATAGTACGATATGGTGCATGCTGTCGTTCAGACCTACACAGTGTTCCAGGAACCAGTGGAGGAAGAAGTAACTTGGCCAGCTCAGCTTAGGGGTAGTCAGGGGAGGCTTCACAGAGGAGGTGGCCTTTGAGCAGTACCTGATGAAAGACTGGAAGTAGACAGGGGGGAGGGAATATGAGAAGAGGGAAGGCGTCCAGGCTGAGGGAACAGCAGCAGCAAAAACACAAATGGTATGGAGATTATGGGGTGAGAGTTTCATGGCATGTTCTGGAAAGGGCAGGGATTGGTGTCGCTGGGACCCAGAGCGTGTGTGGGGTGATACGAGAGGATGCTGGAGGGGTAAGTAGAGGCCCGACTGCCAAGGGTCTTATTTGGGGAAGTTAAGGAGGTGGGGTTTGATTCCCTAGCAGAGAGGACATACCACTGGTGCCTAGGTCTGCACCCAAGGCAGACATCGCCAATTGATCATGACACTTCCTGCAGAGGGAGAATCCAGGCAGCTGTTGCCAATCATCTGGCATCGTCATGAGAAATGAAACCTACTGCCTCCCTGTGTGGGGGCTATTGGAGGGTGAGGAGGAAGGTTGTCGCAGGTGTCCAGGTGAAAGACAGCAAGGCCTGACCTAGGACAGTGACTATAGGGATGGACATATTGCTGCCCACGTTTGTCTCAACCTTACCTGTCCATCTAGAGAGATTCTAGGCAGTCTCCTTATCACCCCTGCTCCCTAGGCCTGGCCAGGGTGCTGGGGGAGCTGCGTGTATGTGTGAGCTCCCTATGGGCTCTATTTTAGTGAGGAGGTTGCTGTCTTTCTGGACCTGCACTATCCAACATGGTAGCCACTAGCCACATACAGCTATTTAAATCTAAATTAATAAAGCAAAAATTAAAAATTCAGTTCCTCGGCCGCACCAGCCACAATTTCAAGCACTCCACCGCCACATGTGGTTAGTGACGTTGGACAGTGCAGGTAGAACATTCCCACCATCACATGGCTCTCTCTCTAAAGTAAATAAATAAATAAATCTTAAAAAAATTTTTTTAAAAGGGGCACCTGTGTGACTCAGTCAGTTGAGTGGCTGACTCGATTTCTGTTCAGGTCATGATCTCAGGGTCATGTGATCAAGCCCTGCGAAGGGGCGGGTTCCACACTCAGTGGGGAGTCTGCTTGTCCCTCTCCCTCTGTTCTTTCCCCTGCTTGTGCGCACTCTCTCTCTAATAAATAAATAATCTTAAAAAAATAAAACATTTCCACCATCACAGAAAATTCTATTGGACAGTGCTCATCTAGAGAATGCCCAATCAGGTGTCCAGATAGTGTGGTCCACCATGACCTTTCGGTGAGCCCAGGCCAACTCTCTCTTCTATTTAGTGGCAGTGACTAAGTTAAGAGTTTGAAAGTCTTTCTGGTCTATGTCTGCCTAGTAAGGACCGTCTCCAGGGAGAGATTCTTAGAACATTTTAGAGCTCAAAAGCACCCCAGAGCTAAACCAGCTAGACCTGGAGGTCCCAAGGGGTAAGGGAGTGCTCATGTAGTAGGCCAGCATTGTGTTGGGGACAGGGCTGCTTTTGTTATTCTCATTTCACCAAAGGGAAACTGAGGCTCAGAGAGGGGTGTGACCTGTCCCTTGGCAGATGGCTGGGAAAGTCACCCAAGCCGAACCAGAAGAGGTTGTTTGGCCACCCACTGCTTGGTATGCCTTGAGATCATGGCTTAGTTCCTTGGGCCGGAGCGGATTAGGTGGGCCTCACCATGCCCACCTCTGAAGAGGGTCTGCTCGCAAGAGCCGCACGGGGGTAATACTGGGGCTGGGGGTGCGGTGTGGAGCTCTCTGCAGTTGCGCACTCCATCCGCCAGAGGGCGCAGGGGTCGCCGTGTCTCCTCCTGAGGTGAGCGGGGCGGTGGGGGAAGGTTCTTCTGGCAAGGACTTTGGCCTGGGACCCTGCTTCTTGCCCCAGCTCTGTACGGGGAACATGCAATGCGTTCCGAACAGCCCTTGCCCTCTAGGAGGGCTCAGTTCAGAGGGCAGAGACAGCGTAATGACTAATGACTTGTAGGATCTGCAGTGAGGGGCCTTGAAGGGTGGGTAGGAGTGTGCCAAGCAGCCTGCGGTGCAATTGTGGAGAGCAGAGGTGCAACCCTGTTGTCTGTCTCCTACTTGGGGAGATGAAGGTGGCCTGCGTCCCAGGTCTTCTCTGTCCTCCCAGTCTCATCCTGGACCTGCTTTCCTGTTCTCTCGTAGACAGGAGGGAGGAATTTCTTTTCTTTCTTTCTTTTTTTTTTTAAATATTTTATTTATTTATTTGAGAGAGAGAATGAGACAGAGAGAGAGAGCATAAGAAAGGGGAGGGTCAGAGGGAGAAGCAGACTCCCTGCTGAGCAGGGAGCCCGATGCAGGACTCAATCCCGGGACTCCAGGAACATGACCTGACCCGAAGGCAGTCGCTTAACCAACTGAGCCACCCAGGCGCCCCTGGAGGGAGGAATTTCTGAGCAGACGTTCTTGTTTCACCAGTGATGCCCACAGCTCTGTGGAGTTCCCTGTACACACACACCAGGCTGTTTCACGCCTCTGTGCCTTTGCACAGGCTGTTCCCACAGCCTGATACATCCCTCTCCACCTTCTTCAGCTGACCAACTCTTACTCATCGTCAAGATTCAGCTCGGGCAGTGGCTCCTTCTGGGGAGTCGCTGCCGTTCCTGACCTGGAGGGGATGCTCCTGCTGCGAGTTCCCGCGGCCCGGACCTCACGGTCTGCTGTGCGCCACCCGAGGACAGGCACTGGATGGATGCCTGTCCTCAGTGATGGAGACGCAGAGGCCCTGCTCCAGTGTGTGGGTTTGCGGATCGCGGGGGCCGAGAGAAGGCGCGCGTTTCTTCGTGTACACGGGACACAAGCCGAGTCTCCCCACCAGGTGCTTGTGTGCCCAAGTGCAGGAGTACCGGCCCGGATGCCAGAACTTTCTGTCTGAATCTCCTACCTCCTCCCCTACCTTCTACCCTTCTGTGGGTGGCGCAGGTGTGTGGGGGTGCTGGCCAGGGAGGGGCTAGGGCCGAGGAAGAGTCTCCGGGGTGGGGGGTGAAGGGTAGTGAGCCGCTGCCAAGAGCCCCTGCACAAGGGTCGAGATCTGGAGTCTAATACTGTCTCTGAGGTCAAGTTCGCTGCGTGACCTTGGGCGAGTCTCTCCTCTCCCCCGAGCCTCAGTTGGCTCGCCTGTAAAATGGGAACGCAGTTGCCGCACTTCTCGGGTTGCCCGCGGTGGAGCACCGGCCGCGGGCGGCGGGGACGAGGTGAGGCGGGGGTCCACCCGCGGAGGTGGAGTCGGGGGTGGGGCGGAGGCCGCGGGCGTCCCCGGGCGGGCGCTGGGGGGCGCTGCGCACCTCGGGCGGCCCGCCCCGCGGCAAGTTTGCCTCCAGCTGTTGAATGCGCTCGCGACGGCGGCGGCGGGACCCGGAGCCCGCGGGGTGAGCGGGGCTGGGGGCCGGGGCGGGGCCGGGGTGGGGGTGGCGCGCCCGGCCGGGGCCGGGGGCTCCGGGGTCCGCGCGGCCGCCGCCGCCTCCCCGGGCGCTGCAGCTGCGGCGGTGGAGCCGGGCGCGGCCCCCGCCCCGCGGCCGCGTGTCTGTGCGTGCGCGTGTGGCCGTGGCAGGAGCCAGCCGCGAGAGGGGGCGGGCGGGGTCTCGCTGCGGACAGGCCTGCGGAGGGAGCCGGGCGCCGGGGCGGGCCCGGGCGGACGGACAGACGGCCGGCCGCGGCCCCTGACGCACGCTGCGCCCCGGCCCCCTCCCGGGCGGCGGGCCCCGCCGAGGCAGAGGCGCGGCGACGGGGAGGCGGGGGTGGCGGTGTCTGCGCGCACACGCTCGCTCGCAGACACACACACACACACACGCACACGCGGGCCACGCCACAGACACACGGCACGCACCGAGCCCCGGCCGGGCGCCGCGCACACTCGCACCCGCGCTCACACTCACACTCACACTCGCGCGCAGGCCCCGCAGCCGCCGCCGCCGCCGGAAGCGGCGCTCGGCCCGGATCCCGGCTGGGCTGGAGGTAAGTGAATCCCTCCGGATCCGAGCGCCCGCGAGCCGGCGGAGGCGGTGGGAGTGAGGGCTGGAACCCGGAGGGCACCCCCCTCCGCCGGTGGGGGTGGGGCTTGCCGGGGGACACAGCCTTGGGGGGGGGTAGGATGAGACCGGGAAAGCCACCCCCAGGGGCTCCGGGGTCTGGGGATCTCTGTGAGACCCCCGGGGGACCACCCAGTGCGGGGGGTGCCGGTGGTGGTGGGCGGAGGCGGGGTGTGAGGACGCGGAGGACGGTCGGTGAGGTGAGCATTTTTGGGGGGTGGTGCGGAGGCTCGAGGGTGGACGGCTGTACCAGTCAGTGCCACACCGCACCTTATTGCCCCCATCCTGGCGAATCGGGGACCCTAGCCCCCTCTCTCACCGGGTGCTGCCGGGGTCGAGGAATTCATCTTCGTAGCTGGTAAGGGGGGTTTGATTGGTGCTGCTCCAGGGGGAGGGGGGCAGGGTGGGGCTTTACCCCCTTTACCCGCAGGAGGGCGATGGATTTGCTAAGAGGACCAGATGCGGGGAATGGGGTCCCCTAGGTGGGTGGGGACCCTTGCAAAGGCTTTGCCCCCTTCTCCGTGGTGCTGGTGTGGGGCAAGCGGGGAGGCAGCCCGGGGAAGCAGCAGGAATCGGCGTAGACTGCAGCTCTGGCAGGGAGGGCCACTGCCGGGCTGCGTGTGTGTTTGCATGTGTGGACTCCGGCAACTGGCAGAAGATGGGGGCAGGGGGGTGGGCGTGTTGCCTGGGGGGGCGGTGTGTGCACGTGGGGAGGGATGTGTGTGCCCTGTGTGTGCACACAGCGCTGTGTGCACGCGTGGACCCTGCTCGCTCTGTCTGTACACACACACACACGCACACACACACATACACACACGCACTGTCTGTGGCCCAGCAGGATTTTCTTGGAATGTTTGGAGGGGACAGAGCTGGTCTGCATGTCTGTGTGTGCACTCGGGGAGCGTGTGTCCAGGACAGAGGCAGCCACAGTGTGTCAGGCATGCCCAAGGAGAGGCTAGAAGGGGATGGTGGCGCTGGCCCTCGGCTGAGCTCGGGAGGAACATGGGACTTGAGGGCACTTTCTGTCGCTGTGCGCTCCGTGCTGTGCCCCTTTCCCCGAACCCTTCCTAGTCCAGTGGCAACCTCTGGAGGGCGCTGCCTCCATCCCCCTGCCCCCCCTGCCCAGACAGGTGTTGGATTGGAGTATGTGTGTGTGTGTCCGGGTTGCGGATGTCGCTGTCAGCAGGCCAGGCTGTCGGAGGAGGAGAGAAGCCGGCGGGGGGGGGGGGGGGGGGGGGGGGGGTGTGCTGGCAACACCTGGAGGAATGTGGTAGAAGCTGCCAGCCCTGGGCTGCCTGATTTAGTCATTGAGGGACATTTTCATACAGGGAGCCGCATCACGGGGGTGGGGCGGGGAGGATTTGCCTGTGACATGTGTGTCCATGGCTCACACACCTGCGCCCGTGGCCTGCGGGGCACCTGTGGGACAGATCGTGTCTAGGCCCGCGGCAGGGCACGTGGGCCTCCGCATGTGTGTAAACGTGTGTCCTGTGAGGAATGCACACACGCGCACATGCACACTCAGACCCTGTCTGTGAACGCCTGTCCGGAGTGACTCTCGAGCCGTGTATGTGGGTGGCGACCTCTGGGCCATCTGCCCCTGAGCAGCAAGAAAGACGAGTAATCGTGGGGGGGGGGGGGCTTGGGGAGAGGTGTGCGTAACGTCAGCATGGGCCTGTGGGTGTGACGTCAGAAGCTCTGGGTGTGACGTCAGCTCCAGGCTGCCAGTGACGTCACTGGGACAGCAGGGTGAAGGGTCACCCCCAGCAGCCAGAGTGTGTGATGTCAGTGGGAGGGCGTGTGGCTGAGTGTGGTTCCGTCCCCTGTGTTGTGAGCCGTGAGAGGGGGAGGAGGATGGAGCCCCTGAGTGAGTGGTCCCTCTCCAGATGCCCCAAGTGGGTGTGGGGCCCCTCTCCTGATGGCCTCTCCTCTGCCCCCCACCTTTCAGTGGGGCGCCTCTTCCCCTCCCCCGACAGTCCCTGTTCTCCACCAGCCCCAGCCAGGTCATGGAGATACGTGTTTGTGAGCGAGGCTGTGTGTGCAAATTCATGTGACAGCACAGCCGGGGGACGGGGCCCGCTGGTTCCAGACCACGTGGCCACTCTGTGCTTTGTGATTTAGGCCTTCCTGTCACCTCTCCGGGCCTCAGTGTCTCATCTGTAACCTGGGGCAGGGGTGGTTGGAAAGGTGAGGGGTGTCACGGGAGACGGTGAGCCTCCGGGTCCAGGTGCCTGGCCCATGGTGGGGGCTCGGCCCACCGTGCCCCTGGCCTCCTGTCCCCCAGCTCAGAGTCTAACTTTGTAAAGAACTTCTTTCTGCCTCCTCGGATCCTCAGAGCCGTCCTGTGGGGCGGGCCGGCCGGCTGCTATCATGTGACACTTGACAGATGAGCAAACTGAGGTCGGAAGGGTAAAGCAAGCTGTCTGTTGATTCATTCCTCAGCGAGCATTTGCCCCCATCTGCCTTCCCCAGCTCGGTGGGTGCGTGCTGGGAGACACACTGGATTGGCAGGTCCCTTCCTGCAGGGCACTTTCATTGTTTTTATGGAGGGACACGGAGCTCTGTGCAGTGGAGGTGGGGAGTCCCCAAGGCGGAGGGTCCACTGGCCACTGTAAGAGGCTGCCTCGACCCCCAGTCCTTCCACCCTACAAGCTTCAGCGATAGGCAGGGTGACAGAAATGGGTGCTTCTGGCCGCTGAGCCTTTTCTAGCACGCTCCATACCCGCTCCCCAGTGTGGCTTCCTTGTTCCCTGAAGTCTGCGGGACTTGTGCTTCGGAAGCAGAACCGGTTCCAGTGACAGCTTGGCTGAGCGGCTGTGTGTGACACGGGGGTCAGCCCCGCTCTCCTCTGTCTGCGAGGCGGCGGCTGCTGTCTTGCAGGCTCAGTGAGCGAGTGTGAAAGTGTGGCATCCACGCGCAGGGCCGGGAGGTACCCATCACAGTTACCGTCCCCGATTCCAGCTACAGTGCCCCCCGGGCCCAGCTCTGTCCCCCCACAGTCGGTGGTGGTGCCCTGGGCCGTGCGGAGCAGAAAGCCAGGAAGCAGGATCAACTGGAAGCCCGAGCCTCCTTAACTGGTAGTCCAGAAGGTTAACTCAATCCTCTGCCTCTCACTGCCCCGTCCAATCCCCTATTAAATTAACCTTCTCGTGGCTCAGTTAGCACCTGGGGCAGAGTCACTGCCATTATTACCGGAGGTCCTTATTCCTCAGGGGGTGGGGGGGGTTCTGGGGGTTGGAATAATAGAGCCCCTCCCCCTCTTCTCTGCAGACAGTCCCCAGGGAGGCCCCAGAGAGGCCCTGAGGGCTAGGGAGCCACCCGGGCAAGCCCAGACTGCTTGGTGACACTGGCAGCAATAATTACAGTGATAATAATAATAATAATAATAATAATAATAATAATGATATGAGCTAATATTCACTGAGCCCAAGAGCCAGGCCCAGGGTGAAGCTCTTTGTAAGTATTTAATCCCCACAGAACCTTCTGCAGCACAGCTATTCTTATTCCTCATTTCCCACACAAGACACAGAGAGGTTGCAGACCAGCTCAGGGCCACACAGCAGCGGAACCGGGACTGGAAGCTCCACATCAGCACCATGAATCGGTGAACTCCTCTGCCAGGGGACCTTTGCGGGGTGTCCCTGAGTGAGGGGCCTCTCTGGGCCTTGACTTGTTCATCTGTCAGCAGGAGAAGCAGTGGGTGTGACAGTGGCCGCAGGGACAGAGGGGCAAAAAGGCTCTAGGGTCTCAGGCCTGGTCCAAATTCCTTCTGTGTCCCCTGTCCCCCCAGGGTGACCTCTGACATCCCTGAAACCAGCAGCACGCTCTCTTCTTGTCCCCCAGCACTGAGCAAAGTGCCGGCACCCAGCGGGTCCTCTGGAGGGGGCGCCCCTGGGTGATAGAGGGGATGCTGCTCCCAGATCAGTATCTTCCCCAAGCTCGGAGGCTGTCACGGTCTCAGCTGCAGTCCCCCTGGGCCACTCTACCATCCTCTCCCTCCTGTCTCGCTCGCGGAAAGATTAGGGGCCCGGGGTCCAAATTCCGTCTCTTTTTAACGGTGTGTGTCTTGGGCGAGTAAGTTCCCTTCCTGAAGGCCCTGCTTCCTCAATATAAAGTGGGGATAACGATGCCGGGTTCCTAACTTTTCCAGTGTGGTTACATAAGAGAATGTCAAGTGTGGAGCATTGTGTCTGGCACGTAGTAGGTGCCAATTAGATGAGTTCCCTCCCCCTTCCCATCTGTCTCCCTTATTCATTCCTGGTTCTCTGGAGTGGGTCCTGGGCTGTGTGTTTGTGTGTGTGTGTGTGTGTGTGTTTATCCCTCCCTCTCCTTTCAGCTTCTACGTTCACCCCCTGAAATACCTAGAAACTGTTTCAGGAGCCAGGCTAGGGGGCCCCGCAGAGGTGTGAGTGGGGCCTGGGAGCTGCCTGTCCCCGCAGTTGGAACGTGCAGAGGGGCTGGGAGGGGGCAGGGCATGTCTGTGTGTGCACCTGTGCGTGTACGTGACCGTGTGTATGTGTGTGATGCCGCATGGGCCTCAGCACGCTGGTCCTCGCCTCTCCCAGGGGGGAAGGTGGGGAGCAGTTCTGAAGGGCTGCCTGACCAGCCTGCTCAGGGCCCAGCCCCAAGACTCAGGCCTGACTCAGTTTCCCTCCTTGGCCTGTCATTGTCCTCTGTCTCTGAAACTCACCTGGGATGGTGGAGAGACACAAGTGATGGGGTTGGCAGCCCACCTCCCTTGCTTTCTGTGCTTCTCACTACCAGGGTCGGGGTGGGGGGGGATGTTCATGGTTCTGCTTGTTTAGCTGTTTCCTGTCTGTCTTTCCTTCTAGTACATCAGCTCCACACAGGTGCAGACTAGTAGGCCCTCAAAAATGACCTGTGCAAGTTCTTCTTTTTTTTTTTTTTAAAGATTTTATTTATTTATTTGAGAGAGAGAGTGAGAGACAGAGAGCACGAGAGGGAGGAGGGTCAGAGGGAGAAGCAGACTCCCCGGCTGAGCAGGGAGCCCGATGCGGGACTCAATCCCGGGACTCCAGGATCATGACCTGAGCCGAAGGCAGTCGCTTAACCGACTGAGCCACCCAGGCGCCCACAAGTTCTTCTTATCTACATGCTATTGAGGATGGACTGAGGCATTTTGCATTCAGTACACACACACACACACACACACACGCACGTGCGTGCACAAGCATATCTCACCCGGGGATAACTGCTGGGCCCGGGGCTCAGGCAGGAACGCACACAGAGAGGAGTCACATGGAACATCTGGAAGAGAGATGAGACACGTGAAACATCTGCCAAGGGCCCAGCGTGGGGCCCACACACAGTAGGGCCTGGGTGACAGGGGGTTCTTGGTTGTCTGTGCCCCGACCCCGAGGCGCTGGCCAAGCAGGCTGCAGGGCAGGTGCTGAGCCAGCCTGGGGAGCAGGGTGGGAGAGGCTGGGCCCACTTGTGCTCAGGGCAAGGCCGGATTCCCGTGACCGCACACATGCCGTGTGCCAGGCACAGGGCTCAACACCGGCTATTATCTTGTTTAATTTTGGCTGGAGGAGGGCGAAAGAGGGCCAGCCAGTGTCTGGGTGGGGGCAGGCCGGGTGGAGAGACCGTGGGAGCCAAGGTCTGGAGGTCGGAAAGCGTGGAGTGGATTTTGGGAAGATGAGCCTGGAATGCAGTTGGGGGATCCATTACACAGGACGGGAAACTTTGGGCTAAGAAAGGGAGCGCCAGAGTCTCTGGGTGTTTGTTAAAAAATGCAGATTCTTGGGCCTCGTCGGCTGAGATTTTGATTCAGGAGGGTTGATGTGGGGCCCGGGAACCTGCATTTTTAATGCACTTCCAGGCTATTAATTCACCCATGTTTGCTGGTTGGAGGGCAGCTGAGGGGTGCATCTTCCGGGTTTCCCACACAGGTAGGGGGGCAGCAAAGGCATCTGCCTTTTTCAGAGAAGTCTGGGCTCAGAGAAGTGTGGCCCCTTGTCTTCGGCAAGACCAGGCCAATACTGACTAATAATCTCCACGGTCACCGACTGCTGTTCTAAGCTTGTTCAGTGCCCTCCTTAAACCCTCAGAACGACCCTCTGCTTCATTCCCGCTGCACAGACGAGGAAACAGAGGCAGAGTCTGCGGTCACGGGTTCAAGTTCGCACAGCTGGTAAAGGCATGAAGTGCGGTGGGGATGAAATGAGACTGGAGGGGGCCGGCCTGGCATCTGGGAGAGACCATGCCCTCCCTCTCCCTTCCTTTGGTGCCAGGGTCCTGGTGGAGCTGAGCCTGGAGTTGTGCATGCGAGCAGAGGCCAGGGGCCGCCAGGCGGTGGAGGTGGGAGCAGAGAAGCCCGAGGAGGGCGGAGAGCCGGGAAGGCCTCCCGGAGGCGGCAACGCAGAGTTGCGTAGCTGTGGCCCGAGGCCGGTCATCCGGAGGGCGCTCTGGCCGAGGCAGGTCCCGATCCCGCGGGCGGTGAGGTGTGTCCATCCCCGGTGCGCGTCCCGGGCGGGTCCCCAGGGCGCACCCGCGCGCAGCAATCCCCGCCCTCCCACCCCAGCGGGGCACGTGCACGCCGGCGGGGTGGGCGGGAGCGCGCGCACGGAGCGCCCCCCGCCGCCCCCCCCCCCCCCCCCCCGGCCCCGCGCCCGCGCCCGGGGCCGCCAGCCCCCC
>NW_022589722.1:24036856-24244236 GCF_004348235.1 Phoca vitulina | reverse complement strand
GCCCGCAGCCCGCCGGGGTTCTGCCGGGTTTCTGCCTTACTTCCCTGTGCTTAGAATTTGCAGCCGCATGCCTTGCCGCTCGCAGCCAATTTCACGGCCTCTGGGCTCGGCACGGTGCGCGGGATCGTAAACCCGCGGGGGCCAGGCAGGGGCTGGCGGCAGGCCTCGGCGCGTGCCCCGGGAAGGGGGCGGAGGGGCGGCCCGAGCGAGGGCCTGCGACTTGTTGGGACGGGGTGCGTGTGTCAGGTGGGTGTGGATGGGCTGGGAGGGCGGCGCCGCGGGTGTGCAGGCGTGGCCCTGCGTGTGCTGGGGGGGGGTCTGGGAGTGGTTCCCCGCGCGTTGGTGTGTGGGGGGCCCGTGCAGGGGCCTCTGTGCCTGTGGGCATGTTTGTCTGGGTGTGTGGTGAAGCCCGAGTGCGTGTGGGGGGCCGTCCACGGTGAGTGGGCGCCAGTGCGTTTCCATGAGTGTGTTGAGGGGCGTGTGTGCTGTGGCCGCGGGCATGGTGGCACAAGTGTGAGTCTGCGTGTTCAGGTGGGCACCGCTCTATCGGGGTTCTGTGGGCAGCTGGGGACAGCGCCTCTGGGTCTCTGTGCACACGGCCGTCGGAGGGGCTGTGGAATTCGGGTGTTAGTTGCTGCCTGAGTGTCCTGGGGGGTGCTGGTGTGCGTGAGGGTGTCTGCTGGCCACCGGGCTCAGGGTCCAGTGTGGAGGAGGGATCCCTGGGGACCTGGGCCTGGGAGCCCTTTCCAGGAGCCAGCTGGTGCGTCCTTGTCCTCTGCCTTGGAGCGGGGCAGCGCAGGGCCCCGGGGCGCACGTCTGTTCTCTGGCCACCGGCTGCCAGCCCTGGGAGGGTCTAGTATGTTTATGAATGGCAGTGTGGAGGGGGCCAAGGCCTCCTGCCTGTGCGGGAGGGCTGGGAGGACTATCTAGGCTTGTGGGGGGTGCGGGCCAGGCAGGGAGAGGGGCCTCTGGGGGAAGAGAGTGAGTGTATGCGTGTGCACGCGTACGCACAGATGGGGGAAGGTGGGGTGGAGTCCCGTCTGTCTGGAAGTGTGTGTGTCTGTGCCCCTGGAGGTCAGGCAGGGGCATTACTCTTAGGGTGTGTGAGTGCATAGGCAGCATTGCACCCAGCAGGGCACGGGCTGTGGGCACACTGGGAGAAGGGGTGTGTGCCCGAGTCATCAATGGGAGATGGTAGGCTGGGGGTGGGGTGGGGAGGTGGGGAGGTGCTTGTTCCCTGAAGCGGAGGGGCTGGGGCCCAGTTGTAGAAGGAGTAGGTCAGGTTGGTGTTGGGGTGACCAATACGAGGGTGGTGTGGTTGCCCATGTGAGGAGGGAGGGGCTGTGTATGTGAGCACCTGGCCACGGGGAGTGGGAGGGTGTGGGGGGCATCCCCCCTGGGTATGCTGTGTGTGTTCGTGACTGAGTGGGGTGTCTGGCTGGGATGTGGGAAGAACCTCCAGGCCCTGGGGCTCTGCAGGGGTCAGGAACATGGGCTAGGCTGGGGTGGGGTGGTAGGAATGGGGTCCCTTCAGCACCCAGAAAATCCACCCATCGTGGCTTGCCCCTCCTCCAGGAACCAGGGAGGGATTGAAAGAAGTCCTGTGGTCCCGGCCCCTTCCCTCCTCTCACTCCTGAACCCAATGGGGTAGGATGGGGACCCAGACTTCCATCTCTCTTTTCCATCATCTTTCTGTATCCATCTCCCAGCCTCCCTCTCCCCCACCTCCCAGCCTCTATCTCTTGCACCTCCCACCCTCCATCTCCCAGCCTCCCTGTCCCCCACCTCCCAGCCTCCATCTACCCCATCTCCTAGCCTCCATCCCCCTGCTTCCATCTCTCCATCTCCCGGACTCCATCTCCTCCTCCTCCTCCCTGCCTCCATCTCTTCCATCTCCTCCATCTCCTAGCCTCCATTTCCCCCATCTCCCAGCCTCCATCTTCTTCACCTTCTTGATTCCATCTCCCCCATCTCTCAGCCTCCACCTCCCCATCTCCCACTCCTCCTTGCCTCCTTCTCCCCCTCCTCCCTGCCTCCCTCTCTCCCATCTCCCTGCCGCCCTCTCCCCCATATCCCAACATCCATCTCCCCCCTTCTCCTAGCCTCCATCTCCCCCATCTCCCAGACTCCTCTCTCCTATTTCCCAGCTTCTATCTTCCAGCCTCTATCTCCCAGCCTCCATCTCCTTGCCCCCATCTCCTCCTCCTCCCCACCTCCCTTTCCTCCATCTCCCCCCATCTCTCCACCTCCTAGCCTCCCTCTCCCTCATCTCCCCACCTCCATCTCCTTCATCTCCCAGCTTCCATCTCTCCACTTCCCAGCCTCCATCTCCCTCACCTCTCTGCCTCCATCTTCCTCCTTTCCCAGCCTCTATCTCTCCACCTCCCAGCCTCCATCTCCCTGTCTCCATCTCCCCCAACTCCCAGCCTCCGTCTCCCTGCCTCCATCTCCTCACCTCCATCTCTCTACCTCCCAGCCTCCATCTCCCCCATCTCTCTCCATCTCTGCCTCCATCTCCCTCCATCCCTCCCCTCTCTCTGCCTCCTCCCTCTCTCTCACACTGATATTCATTTGTGGTATATTCGGTTGCCATGGGAAACCTAAGAAAGAAGTGAGTGTACCCTTCAAGACTTCAGCATTTTCCCTCCTCCCTCCCTCCTGCTGCCCCCCTCCCCCTCCTTCTCTCCTCCTCTCCTCTCCCTCCCTCCCCTTTCTCCCCCTCGCTTCCTCGCTTCCTTGCAGAAGGAGAGGACCTGGGTGAGAAGCTGCTGCCGCCCGAGCTGGACCAGGACCCGAGACCCCTTTGATTTTGCTGCTGCCGCTGGCCGCCGCCCAGGGGGCCTCCCTGAGACCAGGCCAGGGATAGAGGCTCGTGGGCTGGAGGGCCCCCTTAGCCCGCAGACATCGGTAAGGACAGGGTCCTTCTGACCGTGTGCGAGTGTGAGCAGGGCTCACATGACCTGGCCTTGCAAACTGTGGTGTAGCTGGGCCTGTCTGTCTCCCGTCCGGCCCTCCCTGCCTTGCCGCCCCCCACCCCGCCCCCAGCTGTGGGCGTCCCCACCTGCCCCTCCCCAGCTTCCCTTCCTCGGGGCCTGTGAGGCAGCTGGCTGAGTGGCAGGCCTTTCTGGAGGCCGGGACAGGCCCACCGTGGTGGGTGGGAGGGAGTTGCACTCCTGCCCCTTGGCCCGCCAGGGCCTGCCTGCACCCCAGCGGGGTCGGGGTGTCTGTGCCCGGCCTGGGAGAGCACGGTCTCCTCTCCTCCCTGAGGTGGGGGGGGCTTCCCACTGTAGAGAGGGGCAGACCGAGGGGCTGGGAGTGAGCTGGGAGCAGAGACACGCGGGGCAGAATCGATAGCGGGTCTGGTCGGGCGTCTGGAATTCCGTCGGGAGGGCGGTCAGAAAGCTGGAGGCCGCAGACAGGCTGGAGCTGTTCCGTCTCGGCTGGGGCTGGTGGCTGCCTCCGAGGGGAGAGACTGTCACAGTCACCGCGGCTGTGTTGGTGGTGGCCACGTGGAGGGAGCTGTGGTCCGGGCGGGTGCCGAGTGGTTGCCTTGGCGAGGGAGCTGCCTCTGTGGCATCGTGGTCTCCATGGAGAGAGGAGGAGACGGAGGGAGGAGGCTGGCGGTCTGGGCACGGTGTTGGTGGTTGCTAAGGAGAGCGAGATGCCGTCTCTAGGATGAGGTGGTCCCCACGTGGAGGGCCTGTGGCTGCCGAGGTGTGGAGGGCCCCGGGGAAGGGCCGGTGCTGGGTGCTCTAGAGGGGCCGTGCAGGGAGCGAGGGGGATGGTGGGGGCTCCGTGGGGGTGGGGTGGGGGGGACAGGGAGGGACTGCGGCCCTGGGCTTGGTTCTTTGGGGAGGACAGAGGCACAGTGGGTGGGTCTGAGCTGTGCCCTTCACTTCCAGGCTCATCCTGCTCTTCACTCCCACTTCTGCGGCCAGGTGCCCCCACCTCTGCCTCCTGGAGCCTTCCTCCTCCTCAGGGCCTTTGAGCAGACAAGTCCCCCCATCCGGATGCATGTTCTCTCCTTGTCCCCAAGTGACTTGGTCCCCATCCCTCAGGTTTGCTGTGCTCCAGGATACCCGGCATTGATACCTGCCTTTGAGGCACCAGATAGGGGAGGTAACTTGCCGCAGGTCGCACAGCAGGCACACGCGCAGCGGGGCTGGGATTTGACCCCTGGGCACCTGTCTCCCCAAATGTCCAACTCACCCATCCTGACTCCTCCCCTGGGAAAGCCTGCCCCTCTGTGACTGCCACACTGAGAGTCGTCTCTCTCTCCCCTCAGTCCCCAGGCACTTTTCCGAAGCAAGCATTTCGCTTCAATAATTGGAGTAGGAAGCAGCATGGGACGGCGGAGTTCTGGGTTTGAATCCTGACTCCGGCACTTACAGCTGTAGGCTCTGGGGCCTCAGTTTTCCGATCTCTAAAATGGAGATGACGCACATGCGTCTTGGGCTTGCTGTCTCTGGGGATCGCGACGCCCCTGGTGTGGTTCCTGGCGCATCGTAGAGCCTCCATAAGCATCAGCCACGGCCACCGTCATAATTCCTTCCAAATATGGTCTAAAAATGATTTTCTGACGTGCCTAGGGAGGACGGTGGTGACGTCTCACCGGAGGTCTGCCTCGATGAGCCCTTCCCTGTGACCCTTGAGCCCTGGAGGCAGTGACCTGACAGCAGGAAGTGGGGCTGGAGAGGAGAAGGGCCTCCGACAGTCACGCAGCACCCCGGTTGCTGAGCCAGCGTAGAACCAGGTGTTGCTGGCTCCGTGTTCCATGCTACCTGCCTACCTGTTCCAGGGGCCCCCCAGCTGCTGCCTGAGCCCCCTGCCCCCTGGCTTCCTTCACGGGGCCCGAGCGTCCCTTCACGGGCCTGGGGCACGGCATGTCAGGCGAGTGGCTCGTGGTGTCCTGGGAGTAACAGATTCAGGGCGAGTCCTTCCCACCACCAGGGGACAGGCCAGGCAATGGACGGAAAAGGATGTCCAAAGGGCCAGTTGAGGGACTTGGGGGATGAGCGGCAGGACGACTGTCTTTCTGAGTGACACAGACCTGAGTTCAGAGCCTCCCTCTGCCACTTTCTAGGTGGGCGGCCCTGGGCATGTTTCTTAGCTTTTTGGGGGCCTCAACTTTTTTCTTTGTACGATGCGTGTGATAGGGACTCAGCTTCACCTCGCCTGCGAGCGGCGGGGGATGACAGTAAAGCCCAGGGTCTGCTGCCTGGGAGGGGCTCCCTGGAGCGGCAGCTGCTCTTTCGAACCCGTGAGTCATTCTCACCGTTCCAGTGACCTGCGGGAAGTGGGGGGAGGTGTGTCCTGCGTGGCCCCAGATGGCAGAAGGGGGACCAACCAGGCACAGACCTCCGTTCATCCCAAGAGACTTTCTGGTGGTCAGCGCCGTGTTGGGATTGCCTGGGGGGGAGAGGCAGTGAGCGCTCTGTGACCTGTGAGGCCACACAAGGCTGGCAGGACCTCGGGTTGGGGATGGCAAGACCTCGGGCTGTGGGGTCTTGGGAACCTCAGCTTCCCCACCTGCAAAATGGGAGGAAGAGGAATGAATCCACGTGTGTGGAAGAGACAGGCTTCCCTCGAAGCTGCCTGGCATCCTGTTTTCCAGAAGAGGAAAGCAAGGTGCAAGGAGCTCATGGGGTTTATAGCAGCAACACCACCAAGCTGCTCTTTCTGGAGCTTCTGCTGTGTGCTGGACGCTTCCCCCGGGCTCCCCTTTGCACTGAATTCCTCGGCCTTTGTACTTGCTGGTCCTTCTGCGGGCGGTGGGGGGGTCGTGGCCCCTCCTGTGCTCAGCGCTGCTCCCCAGTGGGCTGGCCCCTGTCCCTGTTCCGGTGCCGTGTTGCCTCCCCAGGGAGGCCCTTCCTGAGTGCTCTGTCTGTGACCCTGGGCCTCTTCCCTCTCTTTGTTCCTTTAGTCCCTAACACAACCGGATGCTATTTTGTTGGTTTTTTTGTTTTTTTTTGTTTTTTGCTTATTATCCACCCTTCCACCAGCGTCCAGTGTCAGCTTATGAGGGCAGGAGCTTTCTCGATCTTGTTCCCCGCTCTATCCCCAGTGCCTTGAACGCGGCCTGGCACAGAGTAGGCGTTCAGTAAGTACGTGGTGACTGCATAGGTGGTTAATCCTGCCGGCCACCGTGGGACGCCAGTCTTGTCACGCCCATCTTACCCACAAGAGCAGCGAGGCTGGGGAGGGAGGCCTGGTCATATCCGAGGCCATACAGCGGGAAGTGTGTGGCAGAGCCGGCCTCCGAGCCCTGACTGCGCGGACTCTGGGTCAAGGGCTTTTTCTGCTGCGCTACATCACCTTCACCACCTTGCTGGGGGCCTGGCCTTTCAAGCTAGGGGAGTTTGGACTTCTCTCTGACCGCAGAGACAACATAGCAGAAAGGCTCTAAAGTGGGGAAGGCTCCCGCCTTAAGGAAGAGCTTTTGGTAGCGGCCTGAGTTCGTTCAGCGCTCACTAGCTGTGTGCCTCTAGGCAAATTACTTAACCACTGTGTGTCTCAGTTTACTTGTTTGTAAAATGGAGATGACGTCTTGGCTTATCTAGACGGGCTTCTGGGAGGCAGTGGGTTTTGGAGCTTCGATTTGCAGGCTTGACTCCAAGGCCCTTTCCCCGGGGTAGAAAAACAGCCTCTGCTCAATCACCCCTATTTCAGTCCTGCGAGGCCTGGGAGGCCCCAGCGCTCGTTCCTGAGGGGACTTGAGCTTCTGACTTCTGAATAGGAGATATTTAAAGTGCTTGGAAAAGGCCATGCCCTGCCTGTCCCACCCCCCAAGAAGAGAAAATCGAAGAAAGTAGAAAACTGGTTTTCTTTGAGCACTTACTGCATGCCGGGGACATTCCTGTCTGCGTCCGCGTTCACGGTCACAGTAGCCCAGGCAGAGTAGGGCTTGTTATGCCCATTTTACAGATGACCTGCCTCAGGTGTGGGGAAATTCTCTATAGGGCAAGAGCTGGGATTTGGACCTGGGCTCAGAGGCTCCTACCTGCACTGTGTCAGGCAGGGGAGGCACGATGGAGGCGTCTGGGGTTGGTCTGCTCTGGGGTGACACAGGGAGTGGGCTGCTGATCCTAGCCTCACCAGGACCTAGCTTGGAGAGCCCTGGCCCTGATTTTGGAGGCTGGACCTCGAGAGAGGCTGTGGCATGGACAGCCTGCGCCCCCCAACCCAGCCCGGCTCCCCCGCCCCCCCACCCCGGCCTCCTGTTGGCAGTGACATTAGCCCAGGGAATAGATCTGGCCTTGTGTGTGGTCCCAGTGGTTCACTCAAGACCCCATTTGTTTGGGGAGGAGAAAGGGGGGTCTGTGGTGCCCAACAGAGGTGGGATTCATGGACAGGGCCCGGGGGAGGGGAGTAGGCTGCCTGGTACAGGCCAGGCCTGGAGGAGTGCCAGGAGGGAGAGGGAGAGGAGGGGGGGTCCCGCTTGTACCGTCGGGGCAGAGGGTTATACTCTGAGTGGGGGGCTGTGTGGGTGGAGGCTCAGGAGGAGGGAGGTGGGAGTCTCACCCTCCTTACTGCCTCCCTCCTTACTGTGAAGGAGGGAGAGCATGGTGGCCCTGTCCTCAGGGAGTCCCTAGTCTTCCAGGGGTGGGGCGGATTCTAGGCCATCAGTATCCTTATCTGAGGGAGCCATAGCCATGACTTCAGGGAGTCCCCCGTCTCCCAGGAGCCCTAGTCTGAGGGCAGAGGCTCAGTCTGCTTCATGAGTGTAGGAAGAAAGCTCAGTCCCTCTGAGTGGAGGCTCCTTGACTTCTGGGAAGACTTCCTGGAAGAGGCAGTCCCTAAGGATTGGGAAGGGGTTAGATTTAGGGCAGGGGCTCCGGATTGAGGGTGTGTTCTGTGGTTGGAAGCAAGGCACAGTGCGTTCCATCCTGATCCTGAATGTCCTGAGTCTGTTTGCTCATCTGTGAAATGGGCACATTGCCTGCTTAGCGTTGGGCTCCTGCAGGGGATGGCATGAGACAGGGCTGCCGAGAAGACTGTTTACACGTAGCAGGTCCACAGGGCTGCTGGGGGCTGCATGGTTGGTAAGGCCCGAGGCATTCTAGAAGTTGCTAAAGATCCATCCCCCCCTCCCTTGCCTCCACATGGGGTCAAGTTCAACCAACCTAGCTTCAAGGTTTACAAACACAGGAGGGAGGGCAGACTCTGTGCTGAGCCATGAGGGGGAGCCAAATGCCATAGTTCTCCTTCCTGCCTCTGACTTGCTGTGTGACCCTGGCTCATCCCACACCCTCTCTGGGCCTCAGGCTAAGACCCAGGCTCCTCTTCCCGAGGATACCATCTGAGGTCTGTGGGGAGACAGAGACCTTCCCCTCCCTGCTCAAGGCTGCACTTTAAGGATGGAGGTGGGAGCTCGCCAAGGATCCCGAGCATCCTGGGAAGAGATGGGCCATGGAGGGGTTGGCAGAGGAGAGCAGGTGCCCCAGATGATGGCGGCTTAGGAGCCCTTGAGCTAAGCAGAGACTGGAGGAAGGAGGCCCTTCTTGCCTCCGTCTGACACTCCAGGGTGTCGGCTTGGGGGTCGGTGGGTCAGAGCAGAGAAAGTCCCGGGGCTGTTAGATGGGGTGACACAGTGGTCAAGCGTGGGGGCCCAGGCCTGGGTTCAACTCCCCATTCTACCCTAACAAGTTGCCACGCCTCTGCAAAATGGGAATTAAAATAGTACCCGCCTCCGAGGATTGATAGTATAAAGAGCTTGGCCCTGCTCCTGGCATACAGTAAGTGCTCAATACATGCAGACTCTGCTTGTTGTTGGGGTTCCTGGTGGCAGGAGCAGGTAGGCAGGACTTCAGCGGCCCTCCCAGCCACCCCCTCTCAGGCTGTTGGGGATAGGCTGTGGCCTGCGGAGTCCTGAGGCCTGGGGTGCTGGGTTAGGAAATGTTGGGGTGTCTGCCTGTCCGGCCCCTCCCACTCTCCCCAGTGCCTGCCGGACAAGGTGTGGACGTTGCTGCTGTGTTTTGGAGCAGGTGGCCTGGGCTCCCCGCCAGCTCATTCATCCCCTTGCTGGCTGCACGGTTCTGGGCAGGTCATCTCCAAACCTGAGGTTCTTCATCTGCAAAATGGGATCAGGGTTCTTCATGAGGATTAAGTGAGACGAAGCAGGCAGGCAGCATCATTCACTCCTCTACAGGCACGCGTGACATGTGGCACTTATGGTCCTTGTCACTGCCCTGCTCCTCCCCTCTCTGATCCGTTGGCCTTGGTGGCTGCAGAGGGGGAGGGGGCTTTGGGAATGGGGTTCCTGGCTTGGCTGAGATGGCAGCTGACCCGGACGCTCCGTTCTGGATTCTGCATTCAGGGGGAGCTCCAGGGAGGAGGAACGGGGCTGTCCTCAGAGACCGTCTGGGCCCGCGGGGCAGCTTGCGGACAGTGAGGGGCCTGGGGAGAGGTGGGAGCCGGGCCTCGGCAGGGCATCAGGACCCGAGAGTGCTGGACGGTCAGACCCCACAGGGTCTCCATCCCTTTGCCCTGCCCTCCTGGGCAGGCTGACACCCAGAGAGACACTGGCCCAGGATTGGTGAGTGGCTGGGCTGAGGGTAGAACCCAGAACTTTCTCCTTCTGGGGCCCCTGGGCCGCTTCTGAGCAGATCGCCCCAGGGCCCGAGCGGAGCTTTCTTGGTTCTGCCTCTGTCTCTCACTCCATCTGTGTCTCCCCGTCTCCTCTCTGTCTCTCATCTCTCCACTCTGCCCATCTCTGGGGCAGCTTTTATGTCCCTTCCTCGGGCCACGCAAGGAAGGTGGCTGGCTGGGTGGGTGTGTGCACGTGCGCACTGGGTGATTTTTGTGTGTTCGTTGAGTGTTGCAGTGTGTAAAGGGGAGTGTGTGAGTGTATACACCCGCTTTCTTTGTTTCTTTCTTTTTTTAAAGATTTTGTTTGTTTATTTGGCAGAGAGACAGAGAGCGCGCACAATAGGCAGAGCGGCAGGCAGAGGGAGAGGGAGAAGCAAGCTCTCGCGGAGCAGGGAGCCCGATGCGGGGCTCGATCCCAGGACCCTGGGATTATGACCTGAGCCGAAGGCAGACGCTTAACGACTGAGCCACCCATGCGCCCCTATAACACCTCCTTTCTAACTAAGGAACTGACCCCGTGCTCTCTGAGTAGAAAACGGAGGGACGAGCTGGTACCCCTGCCCCATCACTGGTGGGGCCCTTCCCCGTGTTTCTGGGCCCCCGCAAATACACGTGCACCATCTGTTCTTACTCCCATGGGATTCGCCTCGCAGCCTCTACCCCTTCATGTGGCCCCTGACGCTACACTCTGGGCCTCTCCCCTTGGGGACAGAGCGGGGGCCTGCCTTGGTCTGCCTTAGCGGAGGGTTCCCCTGCAACTGTTGGCTGAGGGCTTCAGGGACGACCCCCAGTTGTGGGTGGGATTCCTGCCGGTGGGGCTCCCTGGGACCTGGGCTGTCCCTGGGGCAGAATGCTGAGGACTGGGAATGCTGTAGCAGCTGCTGGGAGGCTATAGTGCCCTTTGCCACCCCCTGCCTACCGTGGCCCAGGACCATTGGCCGTGGGCCCTCGGCACCAAGGGGAGCTGCTTTGGTACCTGGTGGCCCAGGGCCCCTGGGTGGCCATAGGAGTGCCTGGGCCTTCTGGAGCTGGGGGTGGGGCAGAGAAGGTGGCGCAGGGGCTGGCTCCCAGCCTCTGTTTACCTCCCGGGGCCCGAGCCAGGGTCAGTCCTGGGACGTCTTCGTTCTCTTGGCTGAGCTGGAGCTACTTCAGAGCTGTAGGGAGAAAGTACCGGGCAAGGAGTCCTAGACCCAGAGTTTGAATCTCAGCTGTACCCTTTGCCCTCTGGGGGACCCACTTCTCCGGCTGTCCATAGAGTCAAAGGGAATCATTTATTCTTTTTTTTTTTTTTTTTTAAGATTTTATTTATCTTTTGACAGAGAGAGAGACAGTGAGAGAGGGACCACAAGAAGCAGGGGGAGTGGGAGAGGGAGAAGCAGGCTCCGTGCTGAGCAGGGAGCCTGATGCGGGGCTCGATCCCAGGACCCCGGGATCACGACCTGAGCCAAAGGCAGACACTTCATTACTGAGCCACCCAGGCGCCTGGGAATTGTTTATTCTTTTGATTTAACAAAGCCCAAGGAATGCTTACTACGTGCCGGGTACCGTTCAAAGAACTTTACAGAAATTAAATCCTCACAACAATCCAACAAAATGTCATGATCCCCGTTTTATAGATGGAGACACTGAGGTGCAGAGAGGTTAAGGATCCTGCCCATGGTCCCAGGGCGAGTCAGTGGTGAGACTGGGATTTGAACCTGGGCCCTCTGGCTCCCGGGGGCCCCCCTCCTAAGCAGCTTGCTGTGGGAGCCCTTGAGAGTCTGCAGAGAGCAGTGCTCCAGCAGGGTCTGGGCCAGCCTGGTCCCCTAGTCTGAGCCTTAACGGTGGTCCAGGAAGGTGGTCCTAGGGCACGGAAGGTGTGGCAGCTTGGGATCAGGCTGGATTTGAGTGTCCAGCTCATCACTTACCAAGCAAGTCACTTGACCTAGCTGAGTCTCAGTTTCCCCATTTGTCAAACAGGGTAACAGTACTTAGTGGCAGGGCTGTTGTGGGGACACCGGGTACGCTGCTGGCTCTCAGGACGTGGTAGGCAGCTGTGAGGGCTCCATGAGGGGAGGGGGAGGCAGTTTCAGGGCTGGCCTGTGCCAGCAGAGGTGAGTGTGCGGCCTTGGGAGCCTTGACTGGGAGAGGATGAGCCTCGGGGGGGCGCACGGGTAGCCCCTCTCATCGCTGGGCGCACCTGTCCATCTGGTGCGTCTGTTGTGCTTCTGGACCCAGGGCCGGGACAGTCAGCTGTGTGTGCGTGCGTGTTGGGGGCATACTGCTGCCCCTGGTGTCACCCACGTACACGTACCCACGATGGGGAAACAACCGAGAATCCTCGCTGGTGAGGGCTGGGATACACCCTGGAGTCCACCTCACTCTGCTCCCTCCATTGTTGCAGATGGGGAAACTGAGGCCTAGACAGGGGAAGGGATTTGCCCTGGGGCCCACAGTGAGTTCCAGTTATCTGAAGTTTCATTGCTGGGCAGGACGTTTTCTAAGAAATACAGTGACAAGCCCTGCCTTCGGTGGCCCGTCCTGGTCACCCTGGCCCATCTCACAGGGTCAGTGCCTTGCAGGAGGCTTCTCTCCATCCCACGCTGTGTTGATTGGAACAGGGGACGCTGAACAGTGGAAGCCATGGGGACAGAACCCTTGCCCAGCAGGGAGCCTGGTGCGTGCATAACAGGTGCTGCCGTGGTAGGTCCTGAGTACACGTTCACGGACTGAGTGACCCTAACAGTCAGCCCTTCCCCCTCTCTCATGGTACAGTCTGAATTTCAGAGGGGCAGGGACTTACCCAGAGGAGAGCAGGTAATGGAGCCCAGATGTCCTGGCTCGCGGTCCCAAGCCCTCTTTCTCGTGCACTCATGGATGTGTGTAGCAGCACACACACACACACAGACCTACAGGTGCACACGCACACACATAAGTGCAAAGACACACACTCAATACACTTACTCTAGGCCACGATCCAAAAGCTGCACTCTGATCATTGCTCAGTTTTCTAGCTTAAAATTATCCATCTGTCCATCTCTCTGCCAAGGCCGTGGGCTGGACACCTAATGGGACACCTGTTCTGGGGCCTCCCCCAAGTCTGTGGCTGCCCCCAGGATGAGGCAGGAGTCCTGGAAGGGGGCTCTGGGAGGGTAGGACCTGCCCCTGGCACATTCCCTGCTGTGTCCCCTCCTTCTGGCCACAGCCACCAAGTCCCACACTGAAATCATTGCCCAAGCATCCTGATTCCGCCCCCCCCCCCCACCTCCAGCCCCGCCATTTCTGGGCCAGCTCAGGCTTTGGGGGAAGGGGGTGTCATTCCTGGGGACCAGCCTCCCCCGCCTCCCCCAGGAAGCCTGCCCTAATGCCCGGGAGGATGGTAATTAGCATGAGGCAGGCTGATTAGCTCAGAAATTAAGTCTTTGTTTCCCTCGCTCCCCAGTTTCCCTAATTGAGCAGATGCGGAGTGGGGGGAGGGGAGGGGCTGCGGGTTGGTCACGGGGCTGGGTGGGGTCCCATGTGGCTGTGTGCTCGATGCAGGAGGTGGTGGGGGTGACGGGTGGGGGTGGATAGGGGCATGGTTGGGGTACGGTCGGTCCGGTGGTGGGGCTGGTGGAGGAATGCCGGGGTGGGGGGTTGCACCTGGGGTGGACCTCTAGGCTGTAGCCCTCTGGGGATGTGCTTGCTTGGCTGGCGGGCGGGCATCACTCCCAGGACCCCACGAGAGTGCTTGTGGGCCATCATTCTTTCCTTCAGGTCTTCTCATCCGATCAGTAATCACAACTGCTGTCCTTTATCTAGCACCTGCTGTATGCAGTCCCTGGGCTGAACACCTTTTGTGTATCTCCTTATTTAGTCCTCAGACGATGGTACAGGGATAGGACCCCTCATTTTTTAGGGCAGGAACTTAAGGCTCAGAGAGGTGAGGTGACGTGTCCAAGGTCACACAGCTCAGAGCAGCTAGGGCAGGGTTCAGACCCAGGCAGTCTCACGTGGCCCTATCCTGGGCTGAGATGGCCACTTGGGCTGGGCGGCGGGGAGGGCCCTGTGATCAGATGGTGGCCAGTCCAGGTCCTGGATGCGAGGGTAAATGAGGCCTTCGCCCTTCACATCTGTTACACGGGATCATCACATTTGCTTTCTCAGGTTATTGGGAGGAATGTTAGCAAAGATGGTAATGATGACCACAGTGATGATTTAGTTAGTGCTGGCTGTATGCTGGGCAGGTGACACATGCTCACGTGTTTTCACATTTCACGCTCACAACAATCCCACGAGCCATGGGCAGATACCCTCCTTATCCCCATTTCACATTCCCAGAAGCTGAGGTTGGAGGGGAGGCGAGGGGCCGCTCCCGGTCCCCTAGTTAGTAAGCAGGGACCCAGGGTTCAGCCCCGGACCATCCTCCTTGATCACCACTCCGGATGGTCTGTAACAGCTGTCACGCGGGGTGCTCGACAAAGGTTAGTGTCCTGCCTCTTCTCCCGGAAGGAGCGGGTTCCCTGAGATCCCACACCTCTGGGGGACCCAGGGGGAAGCCCCCCCTCATAACAACCTGTCAGATAGGCATTGCTTTTATTTCCGTTTTAGGGAGGGGGAAGTTTAGGCTTGCTCAGGATCTCACAGCTGGTGAGGTAGAGGGGCCCAGATTTGAACCCAGGAGGTCTGGCTCCGAGTGCTGCCTTGTGGAGGGCATGTCTGTCCCTGGGGAGTGAGCTTCCCAGCCTGATCGACAGCCTCGGCTCTTGGGGGTGGCTCTCTTCTTCCCTGGATCCTCCCAGCAGCTGTGCATAAGGGAGGGGGGTGCCCAGGCTTCCATCCTCCACTGTGCCCTGCCTCTGGTTGGTAGGCATTGGGTAAGGCCAGTTGTTGTTTGGACACGTCTTTTGTGGGGTCCCTCTCCCCCCATAAAACTCAGTTTGTTCCATCCTGGACTCCTCTCATCCAGCATCCTGACCCAGTTGCTCCTTCTCTGAGCCTTTCTGTTCTGGGGTGGGCATTACCGTCTTTCAGTTCCCCCCTGAACCCCAAGAGTCATCCCTGAACACCATGCTCAGCCTCTTGTCCACGTGTTGAAGGGGACCTATGCGTCGTCGGGCCCTGCTTTCACATCCTCCCATCTCCTGATCACCTTGTCACCGTCATAGCAGCTCCTCAAAGGCTGCTGCCTCCACCCCTGTCCCCCCAGTTCATTCTGCACCCTTCCATTGGCAGGACTCCCTAGCATGTCCCTGGCTCCCCACTCTCCTTGGGCCAAGATCCAGAATCCTTACCCTGGCTTTTGAGACCTGCAGGGACTTGGCCCAGCCCCAGTGCTCCTGCCTGGAGGCACCCTCTCCTCTCACATGCCATGATCCAGTCCTCCTGGCCTCATTCCAGTTCCTCACACTGCCACCCTCTGGATCCTTCATAGGTGGTTCCATCACCAGGATCTCCCTCCACAAAGCCTTCCCTGATCCCAGGATAACGAGGTCCCCAGGTGCACTGGGGACATCCTTTTAATTCTAAGAGCCTTTTGAGGGGAGTGGTGTTGCCCATTTTGCAGATGGGGAAGCTGAGGCTCAGAAAGCGAAGCTGGCATCTGATCCCAAGGCTCTCTCACTGGAGCCCGTGTTCTCCGTGTGTGTTCGTGTGTGGGCTCGTGTGCGCACACCGGAGGCCCTGCTATCTGTTGTCTGTACCAGGCAGTGTTTGGGCTGGGATGAGCCGCCTCCCTTGGGAGAAGGGTGTCTAGGATGGTCTCTGGGGACCAAGCCTGCCTCTTCCTTTGCGGGGTGGGGATGCTAGTGTGCACGTGGGGTAGGGCCTCAGGCTCTCTCCAGCCCCGGACCACAGCCTCCCAGCTCCTCCCACTAATCTCCCCTTCGCTTCAAAACGAACACCCGAACACCCGGAGCCCAAACCGCCCATCCCACCAAAGCACAGATGGAGCTCCAATCGGAATTAATTAGTCCGGTTGCCAAGGCAACCGGGCCCAGGATCCAGCCTTACCTCTGGGAGGGGGGGGACGGCCCTCTACCTGCCAGGCCCCGCCCTGCCTCTCGTGGCCCTGCCCCCCCACCCCAGGCCCCACCTCTCCTCCTGCAGCAGCTGGGGGTGCCTTGGGGACTTTTCCGAAATCAGGAGGTGGTGGGTGGGAATGTCCAAGAACTGGGTTTGAATTTGCATTTGGCCACGCTTGGCTTGGTGGGAGCTTGGGCAAGACCTGCAAAGCTGGGAGCTGAGCTTGGTTCAGTAGGAATGGACAATGGCTGGACCTGTCTGGGGAGGGGCATCTAGGGGGCCATTTGAGACTGGTGAGAGAGGAAGAATGACCAAATGACTGTGGCCTGAACTTGAGATCCCACTGAGGTGTGCCACCATGGGAGCCGTTAGGAGCGGCCAACCTCTATAGTCCACAGCAGTTATAGGGCGGCCTCCCAGGCCCCGGGCTCTGGACTCTGTCCTCCTCCTCCATCCCCACTGTGTTCCTCTCATCCTCTGCCTCATCTGGGCACCCGTAGCCAAGTTTGGGTTCTCCATCCTTGCTCCTTGGTCTGCCCATCAGTCCACCTGCTCTTTCTTCCCAAGTAGCCTTGGGCAAATTACTTAATTTCTCTGTGCTTCTGCTTTCTTGTCTGAAAAATGGGCATAACAGCACCCATCTAGTAGATTCTGTACCCACCTAGCCCCCAGCATGGTGTCTAGTCTATGGTAACCACTCGATTGTTCCTTGTGCCACCATTGGATGTAGGCCAGGGGGTGCCCAGTGAGAGGGGCCCTGGGGAAGACAGAGGGGACTGAAGCCCCACTGCCCTCTTGGGAAAGTTGAGGCACACACGGAAATGACCACACTGACCGGTGTTGAGGACCTTCACCTCACCGTCCTCTCTCTCAGAACAGCTCACTGTGTCGGAGTCAGCCGAATTGCCGATGGGGAAGTCAAGGCCTAGAGAGGGTATCTGGTGCAGCGGGCTGGCCTCTCTAGCATAGGTCTGGGCCCTGTTTTCTGGGTCTTGCTGGCTGGTGCTGGCTGGAGGGTAGCACAAGACAGGACTTGGAAGGCCAGTCTCCCTTTGTGGAACCATAAGGAATCTATTCCTCCTCCTGCTTGAGCCTCAGTTTGCATTTCTGTGAGATGGGGGATCATGGGGATGTAGCTGGTGTTAACTCTGACTGAAGAAAGTTGGGGCCACGGCTTTTTATGCTTTTTGACGTCAGAAGAGGGACTAGTGTGGATCGACAAGAGTTGGGAGTTTCTGGCCTAGGCCATTCCTGGGGGTGCACTCAAGGGAGAATGTATAGAGGGGCCCTGAGGGGAATGGGCCAGCTCTAGCCCCAGCCCCATCCTTGGAGCCTCTGATTCTGAGCTCTGCGGGGGTGGGGGGAGTGGGTGGCACATAGGAGTGCCGCCCTGGCTTGGCACACCCATCGCCAGGTTGGGATGAGGCTCAGGGCAGGCCTTGGCTCCTCTTCTGCCACCCACCTGGTCCCGAACACACTGAGCTCATGGAGGCCAAGCCCGTCTCCTGCCACCTGGCTAGTGGGCCATTTGCTCCTCCGTGTGCCAGGCGTCTCTTGAGCTGGCACAGTGGGGCTCAGACTGGTGTCTGGCCCCACAGCCCCTCCCCCAGGGACTGTGGGCCCGTCGTTGGCCCTCCGTGAGCCTCTTTCCTCATCTGTCCCCTGGCCTAATGATGTGTTCGATGAGATCACCAGTTGGAAAAGCTTCGGAGAGGCCTCAAGCAGGGGTGGCAAACTCAGGTGCCCACAGGGCCAGGTCACTTAAAGGTTGGAATCTGGGCCTAGTGAGACAATAGGGCATGGTGGGGCCTGTGGTAACCTCTAGCGCTCAGGCTCTGCCTGATGGTATCAAGCTCGGGTTTTTATCAGCGCTGAGCCGGCCAACAAAACTGATCTGTGGGCTGCCCCAGAAGGCAAACTCTACAAATGGATTAACTGGGGGGTATTTAGCTCTCCTTTACATAATAGCAAGGGCTAACATTTATTGAGGGCTTGTTCCGCGCCAGGAGCAAACTAAGCACTTTACTGGGATTATCTTGTTTGATCCTCACACCAGCCCAGAGGCAGGCAGGGTGCACTGGTGATTCGTACTTTGTGGATGAGGCAATTATATCAGAGAGGTTCAGTCAGAGCCCAAGGTCACACAGCTGTGGGGGCTGGAGCAGGGTCTCCCGGGGGGCCTTCTGATTCCTCTGTGGAGGTTTCTCCTTCTAGCCCAGAGGGCGCAGGGGAGGAAGGGCAGACCCACTTGGCAGGGAAACCCCAAGACCTGCAGCCTTGTCTTCCCTCACAAGAGGAGGTTGGGGAAGGGGGGAGAAACAAAATTAAGCAACGGAAGGGTGTTGTGGAGCTGAGGAAGAATAACTTATTTTTTTATGAGCTTGTTAACATTTGTGAAGTTAAGTAAGCAGAAATTTATGCCCTTCACTTGCATGCATTAAAGGGAGGGCTGCCTGGGCCCCGCGTAGTTACCAGGAAACCTCACGCTTCCCAGGGCAGCCGCCCCGCCGGCTCGCGTGAAGCGGTGCCCACATCTGGAAGGTTTGTTTTGGCTGTGTGTGGGGATTTCTTCCTGACAGCCCACTGTGTGCTTGTCCTAACCTGAGGCGGCTGGGGCCCTCCTTGCTGTGTCTGAGAATGGCCCACCTGACTGCCTGCAGAGCAGCTTGGCCCTTAGGTCAGAGGCTGAATGTTCTAGACCCTGTTCCCTGCCTCCATGGGGGGCCTCAGAAGGTGCTGGACGCCCAAAGACCACCGGTTTTGCTGCCCAAGAACTGTGAGGCCTGAGGCCTGTTGCTTCTGCTCTCCCGGTCTCCATGTCCTCATCTGTAAAATGGGGACGGTGGTGATGCATACCTCACAAGATCGTGTCCTGCTCATGGCACGGCTCATCTGAGATGACATTGGCTTGTGGGGTGGCATGTCCTGTTTGCTGGTTGACCTGGCTCCTTGGGGACTCTTTGTTTCCAATGGCCCTGAGAGCTAGATGGTCCTTCCGCTGGGAGGCCTGACTGGACACGCCTACCTGGCCTTGGCAGCCTCACTTCTCCCCCACATCCCCCCTGCAATTACTGGTCTCCTGTAATTAGTACTCCCTTCCAGCTGTGAGCTTCCTCAGGGCAGCGTCTTTCCTGATCCCTGCGGATACCTCGTGCCTGCCCCAGGGCATGAGAGATGGTGTTAAATGAAGGAGCGAATGAAATCTAGTGTCTCAGCCTTAGTTTTCATACCTTGGAATTAGAAGTCCCTTCCAGGTGTTTTGTGATTTATGGGTTTTTTTTTTCTTTTAGATTTATTTACTTATTTACTTAGTTGAGAGGCAGGGGGAGAGGCAGGGGAGAGAGAGAGAATCTCCGGCCGACTTCCTGCTGAGCGCAGAGCCCGACTTGGGGTTCGATCTCATGACCCTGAGATTATGACCTGAGCCAAAGTCAAGAGTCAGACACTCAACTGACTGAGCCACCCAGGCACCCCTGGTTTATGGTTTTAAAATCACTTTAGGGCTCATGCCCTCATTTGATCTCTACCTTTGGGTCTTCCCTGTAAGAAGGCAGGGCAAGTTACAGATGGGGAGACAAAGGTGCAGGTGGAAGTGGGGGGATTTGAATCCAGCACCCATTCATTTGTTGGTTCAAGGGAACTTATGAACTCCTGCTCTGGGCTAGGTAGTAGGGGTCTTGGGGGGAATCCGGTGGGACTCTGCTCTCCAGGGACTTAGAGGCTGCCCTCGATAGGTAGGTACAGGGCGGGTGGGAGGAAGCAGACGGGGCTGTGGGGCATCACAAAGGTGTCTGGGCCTTGAAGGCTGGAGGAAGTGGCTGTTCCCACTGTTGTCCCTGGGCCTGTGACCATGGGGGTGGTTGTCTGCACACTGTGGGGGTCTGTCTCTGGATAGAATTTGCGGTCAGCCTGGAACTAGGGGCAGGGGTGCAGGGAAGGGGAGCTAAGGGGCCTGAGGGCTGGTGGGATGGGGGTAGATGTGGGAGAGATGGTCAGCTTCTCTGAATGGGGTTGTTCCATTTGGGGGGGCTCCCTGGGGGGTGGTTGAGGCTGCAGAGTAGGGGGAGATCAGCACCTTGGGGGGCCGGGCCGGGCCCAGGGAGTGAGCAGAGGGGCGAGGAAATGAGGTCGGGAAGGCTGTGGGTTTTATTCTGACCCGATGGAAGTCGGCAGCCAGGTGAGGGGGGCGGCAGGGAGGAAGGTGCTGCCCCCTGTTGTAGTTCAGGTGTGCAGCTGGAGGCTGGTGCAGGTGGGGAGAGGGGGCAGATTCGCACTGGTCCTTGTTGGCTCATGAACTTGTCCCCTCTGCCTGCTGGAGCTCAGGGAAGGCACAGGAGGGAAGTGCATTTATTCGGCAGACAGTTCTCAAGCACCTGGTATGAGCCAAGCATTGTGCAAGGCGCTGAGAGTCTGGGGGCCAGTGAGAATGGTCCCTGCCGTCACGGACCTAGTCTGCTAAGGGGGAGGGCAGACTAGGGTGAGTGATGCCCCAGTGGGCTGGAGGGCTTCCTGTAGGAGGTGGCTGTGAATCCTGCATGAGAAGTAGCATTCATGAGGTGGGGGCGGGGCAGAAGGGGTTGTGGGAATTTCAAGGGGAAAGGCCAAGAGGTGTGAAAAGACTGTGAGTTCAGAGGAGGGTGAGAAGCTCATGTGCTAGAGTCTGGGGTTTGGGAAGGAGGATTCGGGAGTTTGGGGAGCAGGCAGCTCAGGAGCTCCTTCCGGGCCAGGAGAAGGAGTCCAGGCTGTGCGTCTTCCAGCAGCGCGGGGCATGCTGGGCACCTGGAAACCAGGTGTGTGGATGATGCATCCCAGGACGGGACACGGAGAAGAGCTGAGGCACTGGCGAGGGGACTTCTGAGCGGTGCTGCTCTGGGGTCAGGTGAGAGGCTGGTGGTGGGATCAAGGCTGGAGGAGGGATCCAGGGAGGAGCCAAGGAGGCCCAGTGTATGTGTGGGCACCTGCATGTGTGTGTGTCACGCATGCGCCCAGAAGTGGTTTGTTCTGACGGTGTCTTGGTTACGGGATGGTGTCGGAGGGCAGATTTGCAGAGACAGGGCCAAGCCAGATCACGAGAGGTCTTGAATGCCGGAATCAGGACGAGGGAGGCCATCAGAGGCTTCTGAGCAGGGCAGTGACCCCCGAGCCCGTTGTGCTTCCGGAAGTTTCCTCTGACAGCTGGGCAGAGGACAGGCGGAGGCAGGGTAGTCTGGGTGGCCCCGTTAGGAGCCTGCACCTGTCTGGGGGACTTTCATGAGCAGCAGTGGAGACAAAGGCGAGGAGGGAGGGCGGCAGAGCACAGGGGAGGCTCAGCGGAAGAGGCGGCATCTGATCGGGGCTGTAGAGGGCGAGAGAGCTCTGCTCTGTGGAGGTTGGAGAGGACGCAGCGGGTGGTGGGAGAGGAGGTGGGAGAGGAGGCCCGTTTCTTCAGGATGCCTCTGAAGGATGAAAGGCAAGGTCTGAGCCGGGAAGGAACATCATTAGTGAGCCCCTACCCCATGCGAAGCTTTCTGTCCCCAGTGCCGTGCACCCAGCTCTGCATTTACAGCTGCTTGGCTTTAGGCGGGTCCTTTGAACCCAGCACCTCCGTTTTGTTGCCTGTAAAATGGGGAGACTGTTAGAACCTGCCTCTTGTGGAGTCTTTCTGAGGAGTAGGTGAGCGAATCTGCCTACAGCCCGGGCCTCGGAGATGCTCTGTAGTTAAGTAGTTAATTGGCTGAGGTCTTTACAATCTCACTGAACACAGCACACCTGCAGGGGGGCCTAGAAACCCAGGGACAGGTGAGGAATGGGCTCCGAGGAGGGTTCAGCCTGCCCTAGGCCACACGGCTGGGAGGGGTACGGAGCAAGGACGCCCCACACTTGGTGCATACTTCCCTCCGTAGCTGCAGCTTCCCAGAAGTGGGCTGACCTGTAAAATGCCCAGCCCAGCATGCTTCAGGAACATTCCCTCTCCTTCCGTTTTGAAAGCTCCGGGGGTCCAGCACAAGGACAAGTGGGCAGGAGTCTCTGATCCCTCAGTGGGCTGGCCCCCACCAGGCGGGAGAGCTCAGGTCAGCTGCTCGTTCTCAGAGCCTCAGCTTTCTCATCTGTTAATGCGGGCCCCACGTGCCCCATAAGGTCAGTTCTGTCAGGCCCCTGGAGGGATTCTTTCCCTGCTTCTCTGCCCCTGCCTCTGCCTCTGCCCCTGCCTGACCACGCTGCCTTGAGTGGCCTGGGGCCGGGGTAGACACAGGAGCCGCAGGGTTGGTAGAGGCCCTAATGGTCATAACAAGAGTGGTAAGGAGCTGGGAGGCCGTCTTGTCGCCAGTAGTAATAATGAGCACACCTCAGGGATGGGGACAGAGACCAGCTGGGAATGACGCACCTCTGGGGGGCGCTGTGCGGGTCTTTTGCTTTTTCAGTCCCCTCACCCCAGGCACCTCCTCTGTGCCAGTCTCCCTGCTGGCAGTGGGGACACAGAGGGGACATGGTGCTGTCTTGGCTCCGGAAGGGAGATGGTGACTGTTTAGGGGGACGCCGCTTGGCGCTGGTGAGCACGGGGTTGCTGTGGAATGGTGAAGTCAGGCCTAGGGATCAGGGCAGGCTTCCTGGAGGAGGCGATGCCAGAGCTGAAGATGGTAGGGGTTCACAGTGTGGGGGCGAGTGCAGGGAGAAGGGGGTGCCTATGCCAGGGTGGGGTGGGGTGGGCGGGGAACGTGAGGAGGGCCAAGCCTGGAGCAGGAGGTGGGGAACGTACAGCCCACCTCACAGAAGCTCCTCACGGCAGCAAGGAGCTTGGCCTCTAACCCCGGGCCCTCAGGGAGCCCCAGAAAGATTGTGAGCAGGAGAGGCATCAGCATTGCCCTCTGGAAGACTCTTTCGGGCTGCTGTATGGAGGCTCGAGAAGGCCACGGCGGGCGGCTGGGCGGTGATGATGGTGGCCCGTCCTGGGGAGGTGGGGAGCAAAGGACAAACGTGGGACATTTTGAGGACAGAAGTGGTAGATCATCTACTGGGGAGGGAGGGAGGGGGCAGTTGAGGATAATGCCGGGGGCTGTGCCCTGAGCAAGCAGGTGGGTGGTGGTGACCTTGACCAGGAGGAGACATGGGGGCAGGCATGGGCTTGTTCCAGAAGCTGACCTGGCCCGGCCGGTCTGGGGCATCTGAGGGCACGTGGGAAGAGAGGGCAGCTGTGGGTAGGTCGGGGACAGAGCCTGGAGGAGCAGTCTCCTTTCCAGGGCTGGGGCAGGAGGGGACCCCCCGGAAGGAGAGGCCTCAGTCTCCCCATGTGTCCCACGCCCGGGGCTGGGACGTGCTAGGGAAGCTGCCAGCTTTGACCTTCTGTGAAGTCCCCCAGAAGGTCACAAAGTGGAAGGAGCAAGGTTCCCTGGGGGGTCCCCACACACAGTGGCTTTGCGCCTGGATCCAAGTGCGCTCATGGAGTTCACTTGGGCAGAATTAACTGAGCACCTTCTGTGTGCTGGCTCCCGGGTTGGGGGCGGGGACAGAGCAGGACGGGGGCCCTGGTCCCACCCTCCGGGCTCACGCTGTGGGCGTGGCGAGGAGGCATCCAGAAGACCAGGGCTGTTACCTCCTTTTACAGCCCCAGTCTGTGAAAATTCAGATGTTTTCTATGAGAAATTAGAGGCTGGTTATTTATTTTACAGAATAATTGGGAGGAGGGTTTCCTTAGACAGCAGTAATCTCCAGTGTGCGTGTGTGTTGGGTCTCTGTTTGCCCAAGTCCCCTGCTGGTCCGTGAGTTCCTTGCTCATCTTTGTTTCTCCACCATATGTGCCAGGAATACCAGGCCAGGCAAACAGTAGGCGCTCAGTAGATGTAGAATGTCTAGTTGGCAGAGTGCAGCCCCCTGCAGGGACCCCCAGCCTCCTTCGGGGGCAGCAGTGTCTCCGAGGTGCTAAGCCCTCCCTGTTAATAATCAGCCTCGGCATCTGGGGAGCAGCGAGCCGCAGCCTTGGCCTCTCTTCGGGCTGCCTGTTGGATCTGCAGTATGCTTGGTGACGACAGGCAGGGCCTTGCACCCCGCTTGTCCCCGAACCCTGAATGAACGCCCTACCCCATCCCACCCTGGGATAATGCCGGGAGACCAGTTTGCCAACCCAGGGCCTGGGGTGCTCTAGGCCTACAGGTGCATGGATAACAAGCTTCTGCTCCGTGTGTCTCGTCCGCCCCCTTCCAGATGAAGAAGTTGGGGCCCGACAGGGAGGGCCTGGCTCAAGTCCTTGCCGCCAGGGAGCTGGGATGGAGATGGAGCCAGCAAAGGGGATGTCTCCCACCCCGAGTGCCTCTGGGCCTGGGAGGATTGGAGCCAAGCTGGAAGGGCAGAATGGCTGCATGGCCACAACTTTGCCTCAGGCTCATCCCCTTCTTAGCTGTGTGCCCGTGGGCAAGTGGCTTCACCGCTCTGGGCCTCAGTTTTCTCATCTCTCAAATGGGCATAATTAACAGGGCCCGTCTCACAGGGCTGGGGAGAGGGTTGACTGAGTTCATTCCTGTAAAAGGCTTATCCGGGTCTGGCCCATAGTTAGTGCTCAGACACAGGCAGCCCGGCTTGAGTGCCACTTACCAGCAGTGACCTGGGAGGCCACTTTGTCTTTCTGAGCCTCCGTTTCCTCATTCAAGAAAGGGGTCTGACGAGCTTAATCCTCTCATCCTGTTAGGTGTGTGTGGGGGGGGTTGTGTGTGCACACAGACCAAGAGCGGTGAGGTCTTTGTCGTCTACCAGGCTCCCTGTTGGCATTGACCACAGCCCTGTGGGTTTGCTGTCTTGCCTTGACCGAGATGTTCGTTCAGACCACAGGATTACTGTGCTGAGTGTGGCAGGGCTAGAGCCCCAGCAGAGAACACACTGTGTTTGCTGGGTGGCCCCAGTGGTGCTGGGGGGAGGGGGTGGGGGGGGACGGACACCTACCACAGACAAGGATGGGGAGAGTTCCTGTGGGAGAGGGGAGAGCTACCTTGGAGGAAAGCTGGAGGAAAGCCCGGCCCAGCCTCGTGGCTGCTTTGACCTTCAGGAGGATTTATGGCTTCAGCCTGGGAACCATGGAAGCTTCTGGAAGTGTTTTAAGAGAGGGTCTCTCCGTGGGTCCACGATAGTCGGCATTTCGAGAGGCTCTCTGGCAGCTGAGCAGAGGGGAGGCGAGGAACGCAGGGGACGCTTGAGACCCTGGGAGGCAGCTGTTGCTGTCTGAATAAGAGCCCTCAGTGGCTTGTCCAGGTGTGTGGCCTGGACAGCTGTCGGATGGATCGGAAGGGAGGGATGGACAAGGCAGAGGCCAGAGTCAGTGGGGCTGAGCACAGAGAAGTTTGGTAACCGGCCCACAGTCACACAGCCGGCGGGTCAGGGAACAAAGCCTCAGGCTCCGGGGCTTGTAAGAGGCAGTCCTACCCAGAGGCACCCCTGGCATGGAGGTGGAAGGCAGGTCAGAGCCAGCAGGCAGCATCTTCACTGCTTCATTCTCGGGCTCTGCTCAGCGCCAGGCGTCATGGAGATAGATCTGGGCACCTGCCGGGGAATGGGCGGTCCGGTCCGTGTGCCCGCTGCTCCGTGAGGCAGGGATCGGCAGGTAGCGGAACCAGTCAGGGGAGGATGGAACCAGCGCGAGTGGTGGCCGAGCATCCCGCCTTCAGGTGGCGGTGTGATGGTGAGGAGCTCCAGACTCCAAGTGGAGAGAGCCAGGTTTGTAGCTGGCACCAGCATTTCCCAGAGAGCTGGCCTTGGCCCCCCTGGCCTCAGTGTTCCCATCTGTAAAGTGAAGGTTGTTTTAAGATGGGTGGGACGATGCAGGACGTAGCACGAGGCCTGGGGCATGGCCTCTCTGATCTGGGACACGTCATGGCCTGCCAAGGGGCAGACCGTATCCGTGAGATGATGGGCAGTGCCTGGACCCAAAGCCCACCGGCTGCAGGCCCAGGCCCAGGTGGGAGGGGAGGCCGCTGGTGGGGGGGGACCAGGAAAACCGTAGTGAGGACGGACTCCCGTTTCGTGGAGACCAGAGAGTTATGCGAGTCATGGGAGCCCGAGAGAGGCACAGAAGTGCGGGGAAGTGACAGAGGAGTCTGTGGAATGATGGATGGGGCCAACTTTGATGAGTCTGGGCGGTGCTTAGAGACTGTCCTTTGCCTGGTTTTACCAGGTAGCCATGCAGGCGGCCCAGAGAGGGTGAGGGCCAGGCTCAAGGTCACACAGCAGCTGGTACTGGGAGCAGACCTGCTGGCTCGGGGCCTGGGCCCCGCCCCTCTGTGGGAAGGAGGGATGTGATCATTTATCAGGGGAGTTTAATAATGAATGAAGCTGAAGTGTCTTTAATGCAGGCAGCAGGCCCGAAGTAATAAGGGGCCCTGTATTAATTTGGAAGTTAATGAATATGCAGGTGTGTCTGAATGATTAATGGGGCTCCCAAGGCTTTGGAGAGGGGTGCGTGAGCTGCTGATGGAAATGTGAATATTGCATACATCTGGGAAGTCAGATAAACTGGGGAGCAGGTGGGCATTCAGGCATCAGGGAGGACTCGAGCAGCCACAAAGGCTGAATTTATAGACGCTCAGGGGCAGATGTACCGTGTCATGGCTAAGTGCACTCATGTTTGACTGTGTCATCTTGAGCAAGTCACTTAACCTCTCTGAGCGTCACTTTCCTCACCTGCAGAAGGGACATAAAAATAGTACCTGGTCCCTAGGCCCTGAGCATGGGGGCAGGCGCTGTGCAAACATCTGATAAAAACTCTTGTAGCCTTTTTAGAAAGGAGGGCAGAGATGCCTGAGAAAGGCCAAGGGAAGAATAACAGTAACAGTTAAATTCCCTTGAATATGGACAGCACTTCATAGTTTGTAAGGGGGGGGTATGTCTCTCATCGGTCTGCTCCTTGGCTCCATGCAGCAGTGGTGTGGGGCAGAGGAGATGTGTCCCGGGGAAACTGAGGTTCAGAGAGGGCTGGTCACTGCCCAGGTCACCAGTCAGCAGGCGCAGAGTCGGGCCTGGGCCCAGGTCTCCAGCCCTTGATCATGAATCTCAGAACAGGTGCAGGGTCCCACGGGCCTTCAGAGTATTTGTTGGGCCTGGGGTCGGGGGTCCCGCACCACCTTTCAGAGCCTTAGTGTCTCTGCCTGGCTTGTGAGGGTCTGTCTGCCTCTTGGGGCTGTTTCGAGGCGTTGCTGAGAAAATGGGACACTGACCCCTCGCCTGTGTCTGGAGTCTGGGGAGTCCCACGCCCTGCAAACGACATCTCTTATTGTTTGGAACAGCTGTCCTGGGAGTCTGCCTGCACCAGCCCTGTCTCGTATTGGGGGGCTATGTGTGCTGGGCCACTTTGTAGCTTTGCATCCTTGGGCACACTCCGGAGCCTCTCTCTGCCTCCGTCTCTTGATCCTTCTAGTGGGCATCACAGCGTGGCTGTTGTGTTTTAAGTGTGCAGGCCTGGCACACAATTGTGCTGGACGCAGTGAGCTCCCTTACCCCCCTTCCACCTCCCCTGGGCCCACATCACAGCCTTGTGCGTGGGTACACTTTTTATGCCCCCATGGCACCTTATTCATCCTTTGAGCCTGTGAACATTTACGGAGCGCCTCCCGCACGCCCTACTAGACCCTGGGTTTGCAGGATGAGTGAGACCGCCCTCCCTGTCCCTGTCCTTGACAAGGTCATGGTCCAGGCAGAAGGCAGGTGTGAAACCAGTGTCCCGTGATGCAAGCCGAGATGGGGCATGCGAACCAGAGGATGTCCGCTATGCAGGCGGGGGCGGGGGCGGGGGCGGGGGAGACGTGCTCATTTATCTTGCGGGCTTCCCCGCTGGACCTCCCACCCAAGGCTGTGTCTTGGCTATGGGTCCTCAGCTCCTAGCGGGAGGTACTCCCAGGGTGGCAGGTGGAGTGAACGAGGGAGTGAGTGAATGGGTGGCTGCTGTCTAGGCCCCTGCCCCGCCGCGCCTGGGCTCTAGGCCAGGCCGTCCAAGGTGCGCCCAGGGGGAGGCTGTCTTGTGGCCTCCTCTTTTCCTTCCCACGTCTCCGGTCTGGGCCCTGAAAGGCCCTCCCCCCCCACCCCCCCAACCGGCCTGGCTGGGCCACAGTAATGTAGGCTGTTGGGTAAAGAACCCAAGCTGTCCTGGTCATGGTGTAGCTTGTGTTGACAAGAGGAGGGAACTGAGGTCCAAGGGTGGGGAGAGGGCTGTGGGGCAGGACTGGGGTTAGAGCTCCCGCTGGGTCGCTCCCAGTGCCCTCTGCTCTGCCGGGCCTGGCTGGGTATTTATAGTCTCTGATGATCTATATTAACACCGGGGCCTGCAAAAGAGGCCTTTGCATCTGAGGACAGCTTTGAGTCCCCTGGGGACTGTGGAATCAGAGCTGGCCCCCATGGGAAGGGGAGAACGTGGCTTCTCATCTTTCCCTTCGCGGCCCTGGGTCTCACGCTGGGCCTTTTGCCTGGAGAATCTTTGCCAGCCGGGGCCTGGGCTCGGGCCCTCCTTTGGTGGGTTCGAAGTCTTTGTCTGGGGCTGGTTCTACCCCGCTGCCCTCCAGCTCTGCAGGGAGACGGTGTACACAGCATGGGCCCCAGGGCATGGGCCGCATGGCCTCGGGCAAGCCGCCCCCCTCTGAGCCTCAGTCTCCCCATCTGTAGAATTGGGTGTAAGTCTCACCCAGCTTTGCGTGTCAGGCATGAAGCACTCGATGCTTGTGAGCTGGGGGTCAGTGTTTACGCTCCTCCTGTCTCTTCTGATCCTTGTCCCACACAGTCCTCGGAACCTATAGGGGACTGGAGTGTCCTCTCCATTGGACAGCTGAAGCCACTGAGGCCCTGGGGTGGCCTGACTTTGTCAGGGCCATGCTGCCTATTGGGGCACAATTCGGACTCCTCTAAGTCCGAATGTTCTAGCTTCCCAGCCCCCCTCTGCTTCTCAGGGCCCGTGGGGTCCTCGGGGCAGGCTGGACTCCTCACCCCACCAGTTTGGTTCCCACCCCCGTTGCCACGGGGGACAGCTCCACTAACTCTATGCTTTTCTTACAGAGCAGAGACGACTGGCCGCCCTGAGCGCAATTCAATTCAACAGACATTTACTGAGTGCCTACTATGCGCCAGGCCTTAGGCTGGGCACTGGGGTGGGGGAGCAGAGAGGAAGATGGGGTCCCATCCTCAGGTAGCTCTGGGCTGGGCGGGGGGGCTCGGAGAAGACTGGCAAGGGCTGAACGGCTCGGCACCAAGAGAGAAGCTGCATGCAGGGCTGGAAGCTGCAGAGACACCTGGGTTCAAGTGCATCCCTGGAGAGCTGCTGTCCCTTGTCTGTGCCTCAGTTTACCCATCTGTAAAGCGGGCGGGGGGAGAGGTGAGGTGGGGTGAGACGATCTCTAGGATCCTTCCAGGATTCCATGGGATGGAATCAAGGGATGGGGGCAGGGCAGGGAGACCACTACTCTCCCTGCACAGAGGAAATCTGAAGGCTTTTGGGCGGAAGAGGTATGAGGTCTGGGCTACAGGGGGTGGGGAAGGGTGGGAATGGCACCCCAGGCTCAGGAACAGCATGAGCAAAGGCCCAGAGGACATGTAGATGGGCATCCCCACAGCTGCCCAGGTTCTGAAGGGATGTCATGGGGTATGAGCTGGGCGGGGGAGGGGCCCAAGGGCGACATGTTGGGGTGGTGAGCTCTATTCTGTGGGCTGTTGAGGGTGGAGAGTCAGGAGCAAATGGTCCTGCTTTGTCCTGCCCCTTCTCCTCTCCTGTCCCCTGGGGGTACACTTCACGATCACGTTTCCATAGAACCTTGTGGCCACGGCAGCATCTGCACCGTGCCGGGCACTTTGCACGTTAGTCCCCTTTGCAACCCTATAAAGTGGGCATTCATGGGCCCAATTCACAGATGAGGACGTGGAGGCTGAGAGAGGGAAGCTTCTCGCCCAGTGTCCTGATCTGATCCCCCAAACCCCTTGCATTTCTCTCACGGGCTCTCCCTGAGGAATTTCTCTGTCCTGTGTGACATCTCCCATCCTAGGACCCCCACCCCCCACCCCCCAAGCTCTGAGGAGTGCCTGCCGGGGCAACACAGTCGGGTTTGACGTGAGTGTGGGAAGACCCCCAGATGTTATTAGCAGGATGGGCTTTCTCCAAGACAGGAGTTTCTGCCCCCCACAGCCACCCTCTGAGATGGGGGTGAGGCGGGGTTCCTTCCCACTTTACAGATGAGCAGGCTGAGGCCCTGGGAGTCATGGGGCTAGTTGAAAGTCAAACTCAAGGAAGTGACAGCCTGAGCAGGGAGCCCTATCTCCTATCGTCCAGCTGAGGCTGGAGGGAGATTCAGTTTCCCTGAGATCCGTGCAGAAGGTGACCCCTCCAGCCCTCTCCAGGAAGTGGAAAAGACTGGCATTGGAGTCCAGACCTGGGTTCAAATCCTGGTTTTCGTCTTGCACAAATGGTGTGATCTGGAGCAAGTCGTTAATTACTCTGAGCCTCGGTGTCCTTATCTATAAAGGGAGAGAGCAGACCTCCTTCATTCAGTCGTTAATAGATATTTATTGAACACCTACTGGGTGCCCGGTGCTGGGCTTTAATGGAGAATTTGGCCTTCCCTCAGAGAGCTCAGTCCAGGAGTAAAAAGAATAGTTGCGATTCTGGTGGTGATGGAGAAAACCCTGGGGGCTGCGGGATCCCACAGGAGGGACCCTAATCAGACTGGTTTACTTGGCTGAGGGGGCAGGAGGGCAGGAGAGGAGAACAGGAACCCGCTCTGCAGGACCCCAGGGGCTGGCTTCCGAGGTCTGCTGTTGGAATCTTACCAGATCAGTAGGGAGCCGATGAAGACTTTTGAGGAGGGGAGTGCCACACTCAGATTTATCCTTCAGGAGGCTTGTCCTCTGCCGGGTGGAGGATGGGTTGAAGGAGGCCATAAGATTAGAGACAGAGAGACCAGTGAGGATGCTGATTTGAGAAATTCATTTTGGGCAAGGAAGGAGGCGGAGGCAGCCAGTGCACCTGGCCTTCCAGGTGTGGAGGGGCTGGGCAGCTGTGGGCTTCTGGCTGGCTCAGGGCAGAAGCAGGAGTGGGGAGTGGGTGGGCAGTGGGTTGGGGGTGGTTGGGCCTGGTCAGCACCTAAGGGATAACAGAAGCCTTGGGAGGGGCCAAGATGCTGGGTGGGGGCGGGGAGCAGGCTTGGGGGGCTGCCGAGGGCCAGGACCTGGACCCCAGGGGAGGCCACTGCAGAGGAGCCTGAGGGGGAGGGCACGGGAGGTAGGAGAAGTGAGGTGTAGGGACTTTGGGTTGCCCTGCCCCGGAGGGGGAGGGCAGAAGTCACATGTGTCAGGCCCTTTGCCCAGTGCCAGGCCCGCGGTAGGGGCCCAGGAGGGTCAGTTCCCCCAAGTCTTTGACCAGCAAGCAGAACTTAGTCTGTCCCCTGGCTATGCCATCCCGAGGAGGAAGGTGTCTGCGAAGGAGGAAAAGGGAAGAGCATTTGCATGCATAACAAGGCTGAAGTGAGGGAGAGAGAAAGCAGGAGCAGGAGATGAAAAGAAATTACCATACGCCAGGATCTTGTTATTCAACCCAATTTTCAAAGGACCACAGCTGTCCCACTGAGATAATCCGTTAATTATAACAGCCATTGTGCTTCGGCAATGGGAGAGAAACCGAGGCTGGGGAGCAGGCAGAAGGCGGGGGTGGGTGCAGGCCTTTGGGGGGCCGGGCCTGTGAGTGGGGACAGGGGCAGGCAAAGAGGGGTGTGTTGCCCTTGAGACTGAGAGGAAGACACTGTTGAGGGGCCAGGCCTCCTCCCTTCCTGGCTGCCATCGGTAGGGCAGTGGGTGGCGAGGACCCGCCGTGGGCTGGGCACCGTGTCTCCTCCCCGACTCCCCCCAGCCAGGCCACCATAACCATACTAGCGGCAGCTGACTTTATTGAGCACTTACTATGGGCCAGACTCTGCTCCGTAGCTGTTCCCTCACCGCCCTCCGAGGTAGTGCCCTTCTAGTCTCAGTTTACAGAGGAGGAGACTGAGACTCAGAGGGCACGCTGTGGGTTCCGTGGCAGAGCCAGGATCGGAGCTGAATGTGGCCGCCCGCCCTTCCAGGAGAACATGATGGGGCACTGGTCTCCGTGGCTTGCCCTGGAGTTTCAGGACCAAGGAATTGTAGCGAGATATAGGACTCTTGAGCCTCAGCCTCATCATCAGAGACCCCCAAGGTGACAGACCCATGCTGTTGGAGGGTGGCTTGGTGGCCACGCGCCCTGGGCCATGGTTTCTGCACAGCCAGCCGTCATGGGGTGCCCCCCCCGGCATTTCCGGGGCTTTTCCAGCATGGACAGAGCATCCTTGTTCTCCGATGCCACAGCTGCAGGCCCCTGGGTGCTCCCCCACCCGCTCCAGAGAAGCTAGTCCCAGGGCCAGGAGAGGGACCCCTTGCCTCTGCCCGCCTCGCAGTTGGGAGGGGCTGCGCCCCTGGCTGCCTACAGGCCCTGGGTGCTGGGGCCTGCGACACGCAGTCGGCGGGTGGGCAGGAGTCCCAGGTGAGCAGAGTGAGGGGAACTCCAAGTCTGTGGGGAGAGGGGTGGGAGCAAGGGGCCGTTCCAGAAACTCCAGAGCCCTTTGCTCCAGGCCCTACTCTGGGGGTGATCTTAAAGCTGTCCCTGGGTTGTGGCTTCTGCAGCCGAGGCCTCGGGCCTCCACAGCAGCCTTGCCTGGCAGTGTTTTATGGGGTAGGAATTGTGTTTGGAGCGAATAAACCTCAAACCTCAACAGGAACCCCAAATCTGACCCAGGAACCCAGGCAGCATCATTGGAGAGCTGGTCCCCTAGGATGATAAGCAGATCTGGGAGATTATATGGGTGCCCCCCTGGTTTGGGGTCCCCACCCCAGTGGGCCTGCTTGGAGCTAAGTGGGGGATTTGCTGTTGGGTCAGGGCACTTCAAGTCCTCTAGGATTGGGGACTCACGGAGACCAAGACTCAGTAGACTTCTAGGACCAAGGGATTATAGGTGGGTAGAGAACGCTTGAGCCCCAGACTCTTTATCAGAGGCACCCAAAGATGACAGACCCGTGCTGTTAGAGTGTCCCAGGGCTGGAAAACCCAGAGCCACAGAACAGGGAGGACAGGGGTCAGAGGGAGGCGGGACAAAGGCACTCTCGGGCCCCAGACCAGGAGGCTCTGGGATCCCCCCACCCCAAGGCTGGGATTCTAACTGTTCCCATGTTGAGGTTCCCTCTGTGGCTGGTCTCATAACCTCCAGTGCTCCAGGGTAGCGGGCAACCTCAGCTAGAGAGGCAGGGAGGAGGATGGGCGTTTGCTCTGTCCTTGCAGGGATGCAGATCCCGGGCAACCAGGCCTTCTAGGTTGTTCCGTGGATTCCAGAAATGGGGATTTTTGAAATGAAGTTGCCCCAAGTTTTCAATATTGGCAGCTAATTTTAGAGAAGTGTTTTTAAAGCACTGTCCAGATGAAACAGGATCCCCCAGCATCTCTTGACCCAGAGCCTGGTGCCACGGAGGGTCAAAGCCACTGTGTAGGAGTCGTGAGACCTCTGTTTCCTCCTCTGTAAAGTGGGAATGATAATGGTACTGGCTTCTAAGGTTGTGCCGAGGATAAGTGAGCTAACGTGAGAGGTGCTTAGGCCCAGCCCGGGAAGGAGCCAGGACTCTGTTTCCGCCTTGCCCCAGGCTGCCCATCCCTCCCCTGCCAGGCTGCCTCCCAGCGGGCTGCACTCGGTGCCACGGGAGGCTCCCCTTCTCCCGGTGGGCTCCTGATGTGCTACCCCACCCTGGGACCGCGCCCTGAGGGTGTTGGAAGGCAGGGAATGTTCACCCCTTGGGGCCCTGGAGGAGGAGCAGGCCGAGGAGGCAGAGCTGGGAGGGCAGGCCTAGCCGGTGCCTGGTACATAGTAGGTGCTCCATAAATGTTTATTGAATGAATGAATGGAGGCCATGCAGGCAGAGGCAGCCGCGCGTGTGCAGGCACTGGTGGAGACTGGTGAGTAGCACCCGGGCTTGCAGCTGAGCGGGGCCTGGGGTTTGTTGGAGCCAAGGCCAAGAGGCCAGCAGGGACCAGGTGGGGGGGGTCAGGGGCCAGGTGGGGGGTCAGGGGCTAGGTGGGGGGGTCAGGGGCCAGGTGGGGGGTCAGGGGCCAGGTGGGGGGTCAGGGGCCAGGTTGGGAGGCAGGGGATCAGGTGGGGGAGGTGGGGACCAGGTGCAGAGGTCAGACAGGCAGGCAGGGACCAAGGGAGGGGGTCAGGGGTCAGGTTGGGGGATGGGTCAGGTAGGGGGCAGGGCGCAGGTGGGTATGTCAGGGGAGGGCAGGGATCAGCTGGAGGAGGCAGGGGTCAGCTGGGGAAGGCAGTCCTCTGAATAGCCTGGAGGATTCTGGGAAAGCCAGAGGTAACCCCTGGGGTGGGACTAGGAGGCGAACTTTTAATACAGGTCACCCTTGGCTTTGGGCAGGAGGATCACATGCTCCCCCCAGTGCCTGGCGGTGGGTGGGGTGGGTGCTGGGCTGCTCGGGACTGGGAAGTGGGTGCCAAGGAGTGGGCCGTGTAAGCTGGGCCATCTGTGAAGAGCTCTTCTCAGAACCGGTGTCGGGTCTCTCTGGTCAGCTGCTGGGTAGTTTTTCAAGACCAAAGCCTTTTGGTAAAAACCTTTCCATCTTCCTGCTTACCTCCTCCCGCCGAGGCCTGGACACGGCACAGGTGCTAATGACGGATGCGACAGCCCCGGGAGCAGTTGGGTTCACGGGCGATGACTTGGTGGGCAGTTTACAGAGGGCTTTGAGGGGGGGGTCCTGGTAAACCAGAGAGACACCAGTACACAGCTGTTGTCCCCCTGCACAGACGAGGAAACTGAGGCCCAGAGGGGTAAGGTGCTAACCTGGCCACGGTCACACGGTGAGCCAGCGGGCAGTGTGTTGTGACAGCCGAGAACCCTGCAGATGAGCCTGAGCCCCTTCCCTGGCCCAGGGTACTGGGCTTGGAGGCCAGTACTTGTAACGTTGAGGCCGTACAAACCCAATTAAACAGCCCCCCCCACCTCCGCCCGCCCCAGTAGCTCTCAGTCCTCGCTGCCCGTAGTGTTGTGGCGTTCTCATTAAGCCCTTCTAGGTAAGCTGGAAGCTCGGTGAAGGCAGGGCGCGTGTCTGCTTCGGTGCCGGGCCCCTAGTAGGTGTGTGGTGAATACGCGCCGGTGAGTCAGGAACGCGGGTGAGCGTGCAGCTGGTCCCCAGGGGTGAGCGGCCAGCCTGCTCCCCGTGCCCCCCGTGACACAGATACGGAGGCAGCCGTGGTCTGCCCGTCCAGCCCCGGATGGCACAGAGCCGGGAGCGGGTGCCAGAGGTATCGCGGGGCAGAAGCAGCTCCCCCGAGATGCAGAGCACCTGCCCGCAGGCTGAGCCTAATGGGACGTGATTGAATGTGGATGGAGCCGGGCACCTCGGGCGCAGCCCGGACTCCTACTGCCCAGGGCTGCCTGAGGACGGGCAGGGCACTGGGGCTCCCCGGCGGGATGTGTGAAGGGGCCCGGGGATTCGGCTGACATCTAGGACGAGGTGAGGACACAACACTGGTATGCACACTCCTGCTGATCTAACAGAAGTGTGGTGCCAGAGCGAGGGATGCAGAGGGCTCTGGTGCCCATCGTGGCTCAGACTATGTTGGCATGATGCTGGGCTCCAGGTGACACATTTTAGGGGGGGATCTTGACAGCAAGCATGACCTGGGGCAGCTGGACCCAAGAGCTGGGGACTTGAAACCATGGTGGAGGAAGAGGAGTAGAGGATGTGAGGCTGTGTGGTCTGGAGAAGCGATTGTAGGGGAGTGAGGTAACTGATGAGCAAATGTTGGTGGGCCCTTTAAGGGGGGGGGCTATTGGCCTTGTTCTCAGTGGCTCCAGAGAGCACTTGGACCAATGAACAGAGGTCCAAGGAGTCAGAGTGGGCTCTGTAATATTAGAAGAAATTTATAACAATCAGAGCTGTTCAAGAAGGGTATAAGTAGCCTCAAGATGGGCGCTGAGATCCCTGTCACGAGGGGTATGCAAGTTGGGGAATGTTACCTCTGCAGGAATTCCAGAAAGTGTGGTAGTTCTAAGAGCTCAGGCAGGCCCATGTTCCCCGCTGGGTGGTCTTGGGCAGATCATTGCCCCTCTCTGAGCCTGTGTCCTCATCTATAAATGAGAAGCATAAGGGGAGTCATGAGGCTAACAGGAAGGCTCAGTGCATTTCCTGTACCCAATGAGCAACCCATCAGTGGGGTCCCTCCCTCTGATATGTAACGTCCTGACTCAGTGGAGTCAGGGACCCCAGGATCTCCCTCTGCCCTCCGTCCCCATCCCTAGCCCAGAGCGCTCATTCCACACACATCGTGTTCTGAGCACCTGCTGCATGTCTGACCTTGTTCCAGGCATGGAGGTTAATTATAGTTGGGAACAAAATAAAGCCTGCTTTGATTTCATGATGGGGGTGGGGGTGGGGAGGGCGGCTGATAATAAAGAACTAAATGATGTCTGGTATTGTTGAGTGCCCTGAAGGGACCAAAGCCAGGTTTGAGTGACCAGTGAGTTATCTCAGATTTGGTGTCAGGGAAGGTGGGCTTAAGGGGAGCAGTTGAGTAGAGACCTGAATGAAGCGGAGTAGTGGCCTGTGCAGACCATTGGAGGAGCATTCTAGGCAGCAAGAATAGCATGTGCAAAGGCCCTGAGGTAGGAATGTGCCTGGGGGTTTGAGGAGCATAGCTGGCCTGGAATAAGTACTTCATAATGATGGAGAAATTGAAGTTTCTCTCAGCTTATGGACACTTTCCTGATAGGGAGGAAGGTGCCTACACAAGGGGTGGGAAAGCCCCTGGGCAGCCCCTGCATGTCCAGTCCTTGCCATGGGCCCAGCTCTTTAGAGGAAGGGGGGAAGAGAGAGCCTCAATTTTCTCATCTGTAAAAGGAAGCTAATGGCACCAGTCATGTAGGATTGCTATAAGATTCAAAGACTGTACAATGTAGGCCAAAGGGATAGTTATGACTCTCTTACAGGAGAGGAGACAGAAGCCCAGAGAGGTTAATTAATGTGCCGTATGTCACACAGCTCAGCATTCAATCCCAGGATCCTTTGCCTTCAGCATCTGTACTTCTTACTCTCTGCCCTGCAGCTGGGGCTCATTTTACCTGAAATTCAAATGGTTTACCTACCAAGCGGTAGTTCCGTGGTGAAGGTATAATTATCCCATTTTACAGACGAGGAACTGAGGCCCAGAGTGGCCTGCCCCGGGAAACCCCGGTGAGGTGAAGGCAGCGACAAGATTCTGGGACCCCTGGCCTGGTGCTGTCTTTCAGCAGACAGAGGTGAGGTGGTGCCTGCCCCATGAGTTCTGGCTGAGTCCCAGGAGTCCTCAGTCCTCCTAATCCTGGATAATGGCACTGACCCAGACAGTGACAATGGCACCTCAGGGGACCTTGGCCAACCTGGCCCAGGGAAGAGCCCAGGCCAGGGCTTATCAGCTGCTGCAAATGAGATTTCCCCAGTCAACCCTCACATCCCTGCTCCTGGGAAGCGGGAACATGGACCGCACCCCTTCCCCCACCTGTTCCCCAGCTCCCACCAACGTGCCCTCCACCAGTGTCCCCACGGGAGCCTCCTGCCCTGTACGGTATATTTGTCTCCACTATGGCCTGGGGTGTCAGGGGAGCCCCGGGAGATAGCTAGGTGGCACTCACCGTGCCCTGCAGGTGGAGAAACAGGTTCAGAGCTGGCCAGCCCTGTGGCTCGCTTTCCCTGCTGACCATGGCTCCCCCATCTCCTGCCCACCCCCCTCAGCCGCAGACCTCACCCTGTGCCGGACAATATGCTATGCATCTGAGCAGTGTCCCGGGTTAGCTGAGGGGGGGCAGTAAGCTCCCAGAAGGCATGCGAGGTTGGCAGATTGAGATCCACCATTGCCACCCTGGGCCTGAGCCTGACCTGCCACCGGTGGCATGTGACCCTCCCCGGGTCCTGGCATCCGCTTCCCCTCCGGGAAAGGCTAGGACTGGGTTGAGCAAGGGCCCCTCGTCCTTCCAGCTCTGAAGCTCTTGGATTCGGATTCCATGGAGGCGCCCCGAGCCTCGTGGCACCTGGAGGAGAAGGGCGTAGAAACCAGCTGGATCAACCAGTGGCTTCCTGGGGGGGGGGGGGTTGCTGAGGCCCAGAGAAGGGGGCGGAATTTGTTGAGAGTGACTCACATTCTGTGGCTCCGGACTGAGACCCCACCTGAGCTGTGCCTCTCAGACCTGGCAGGGCTTGCTGACCCTCCTTCCTCCTCACCATCCGAGGGTGTCCCCATGACAGGAGACCTCGGTAGCCAGCTAGACTGGGGGCCCACCCCAAGATCCCTCTGCGGTACGCTGCACCCCCCAACTTTGCCACGTTCCTTTTCTGTGCTGGCAGGAGAGAGGGGGGCCCGCCCTTGCTCGGGCCAGAGGTCATTCGTTCCTGCCACACCTGTGTGCCCCCGGGTGGGGGGGTGCAGGCACAGTGCATGGGTGGGGGAGGGGAGGCTGGGCCAGGCTCCCCCAGGTTTAGCACCCCTGGCACAGGACGGCAAAGGCCTCTGCTTCTGGCTGCTTGCCCCTCCCTCCGAGCTGGTCGCCTGCTGCATTTCGGCCCCGGCTGGGTGGGCAGCAGGCTCCGTGCCCTCCATCGTCTCCCTGAGCTTCTCTGCGGATCGGTTCCTGTCTCAGATGCTCGCTCTCCATTCATCTCCATCCTCTGTCTCTCCCCGCTTGGCTGTCTCCATATTTTGCTTTCCCCTCCTGCTCAGTCCTGGCCTCCTGTTTGCAGCTCCCTCACTCCTTCCTTTCCCTCTGCCATCTCCCCCCCGCCCCGCCCCAGGAGTGGGGGGTAGGGCCCTGCTCCTCCTGCTAGCATGTGTGCTGGGGGATCACCATGACCATGTGGACCCCCAGCTCCAGGTGTGAGCCAGCAATCCTCCCCCACACCTTGAGTGGGTGTGCAGCCGGGCGGGGGGCCAAGTGCTGCTCTCAGCACCTTCTTCCCCTTGCTGTCCCCCTTCCCTGGCTGCGTCAGGCCTCGAGGGGTGGTGGGCAGGCGGCCCAGGGACCGGGACCAAGTGGCTGACGCACACACGGGAAGGGGTGATGGGGAGCCTCCTCCCCTTTGGTCTGAGTCATGGGAGGGGGGTGGGAGGGTGAGGGGGGCTGGGCCCTGGCCCAGGCCATCCTGGAGACCAAGAGGAGCAGGAGAGGGGGCAACGGGCAGGGTCACCTTGAGGGCTCAGCTGCACAGAGCTCAGAGTAGCTGGGGTGGGGGCTTCTGTCTCCCCTGGACTGTTTGGGGAGGAAAGAGGTGGGATAGGACTAGCCCCGGTCCCTAAGCCTGGAACCCTTCTCCTAGTCCCCTCCCCGCCGCCCCCCTCGCGCCCCCCCACCCCCACCCCCCGCCGCCCCGGCCTCTTTACGTCCCCTCAGCATGGCCTTGGATTTCCGGAGGCTCCAGCCAGGTCAGCTTTGCCCTGCACCCCCTGAGCCTGGCTGGGGGTGCTGGCTTGAACAACTCAGATCTGAAGATAGGGGGTGGGGAACGGTGGTGGGGGGGCGCTCTGTATGGCTAAAGTTGCGCATGTGCACACATACATCTACGTGGGGAACACATATGTGCTGAAACATGTGGACGCATAAGCAGGTATTTGCCCATGTCCCCAAGATGCCCCTACCCGCACCGCTTCCCACTCGCCACACACAAGTGAGTTCACCTTCACCCAAGAGCACTCCCGTCGGGGGCTCCGTGTGCACGCGTCCTGGGTGCTTGCTTGGGGGCGTGTGTGCACACATGGCCGCCTGCACGTCCGTCTACTTGCGTGCGTCTGCTTGCACACCCCTATGCTGGCGTTCTGAGCCAGCACGCACCTGCACGTGCACCTGCATACAAATGCCGTCCCCAGACGTCCCCAGCCGGGGGGGTGGGGTGCAGACAGAGGGCTCTCTGACGGGGCGAGCTTGGCCACTCAGCCTCCTCCAGTACAACCTCGTGGCCTGTGGCGGGAGGAAACTGAGGCCCTAAGGAGCCAGCAGCCATGCCAGGTGGGAGCGTCCCTGCCCGACGGCTTTGTGCCCCCCTCATCGCTCCCCCACGCCCTCAATCCCTGTCCCGCCCCTCAGCCCAGACCAGCCCTGCAGGGGACTGGGAGGTGTGAGTCTGCCTCTCCTGGAGGTCCTGATCATCACAGCTTCTGTCGCTGTGTCTGCCTTTACTCCGAGAGGTCATCGAATGCCCTGTTCACCTGCCACCTCCTCGACAGAAACTGCTGCCTGGAATTCTTTGGGGCTGTTTCCCTCCCTGCTTCCCTTTCCTCTGTTCAGCCCTCTGGGGCTCAGGGCTGTAAATTGCTTTTGCTTTAACAGCAAAGGTTTAATACATTTTTTTTCTCTTCTCAACGCACTCTCTGTCCTGGAGTTTCCCAGGAGGAGGAGCATGAGGTAGAGGTGGCTCTTGTGAACAGTCTCTGGCTTTCTTTGTCCAAGGGTGGATTTCTCTGACCCAGTCTTCGTACCCCTGGCCACTGCCCGGGGCGAGGGGAGGGCGCACTGGGCTCTTCCCGCAAATGAAGAGAGCCTTGCGTGGGTGCTAGAGCTTGCTGCCTGGCTTGCTGGGTGATTGGGGCAGGTCTCCCCTGGTCCGGGGCTCAGTCCCCACCTGGAAGGTGAGGGTCTGCTGGCTGTGAGCCCTGTGCCACCAACACTGCTCTTCTGCATCTCGGGCGTGGGCAGCATGGCTCACCGTACTTCTTCCCCATCAGACGGCTGGGCAGGGACCTGGTCCCCACTTACCATATGGCAGCACACGCAGAGATGGTTCACTCCCTCTGGCTAATTGGGCTGCATGGAAGGGGCTCCAGGTCTCCTGACTCCTGGTGCCTGGGAGCCTTGATCCTGGCCCAGGCTGTGCTGTGTGACTAGGGGCAAGTCCCTGCCCCCCTCTGGACCTCTGACTCTCCAGCCACAGAGGGGATGCGGGGCTTCGGCCACACTCTTTGGGATGCCACCGGCTTTTCCGCCTGCCTGAGGCCTAGACTACAGGATCGAGGCCCTCTAATGGAAAGCACTTTGGGGAAGTGATATTGGGGGGTGTGTCTGGCTTCCCAGACTCGCCCTCTCTCCCGTGGCTCTGCTCCCGCTTGTGGAAGGAGTTCTCCCCATGCCCTCTCCCTGTGGGAGACCCCCGGCTTGGGGGGCTCACAGCCTTGCTGCTCTGCTCCCCCTCCCCCATGGAAGCTGAGACAAGGGAATTATTTTTGGAACAAGAACGGTTACACAACAAATGAATTATTTATCTTTGGGCATGGAGGGGAGGAGGCATTTTGCTGGGCTTCTTAATTCTTTTCCTGGATTGGAAGGTGCCTGCCTCACTACATGGTCATGTGTATATGGGCCCGTTTGTCCAACCTAAGACTGTCCGTGGGCACGCTGCGGTGTTCCGGCTCATGGGAGGGCATGTGGGTCTTTGTGCCGGCAGGTGGACGAGTGTGGACAGGAGTGCTGGGGAGTGTGTGTGTGTGTTGGGTGCGTGCACGCACGTGCACCCGACCTGTCACTGTCCAGTCTCCCTTCTCTGCCCACCGTCCTCAGATTCTGTCCCCCTGTCCCTACTCCTTGTTTCTTCTGTCTCCTTCCTTCCAGACCTCTTGGCCCCCTCCTCCCTCTCGCCACCCACCACCCTCCCTTCTTTTACGTAACAGGGACCCCAGCGTGCTGCTGGCACCAAGGACCCCCAGTGGGAGGGGGTAGAGAGGGGACAGGGGCCCGTGCTGGAGCTTTAGTGGGGCTGCTCTGAGCTTTCACTGATCTGTCGCCCCCTCTCGGTGCTGCCTTTCAGGAGCCAGGTGACAGATGGGTCTCTTCCTTCCTGCCCCATCTCTCGCGCTCCCTCCTCAGAGCTTCACTCTCCAGCCTCCCGTGGGAATCGTGGGAATCGTCTGAAGTTCTGAGCCCAGAAGCGGAGGAGGAGGAAGAGGAGGAGGAGGAGGAGGAGGGAGAGGAAGTCGAGTCTCGAGAGCCTGTGCACCTTCCCAGAAACAGGCGGTGGGGCTGTGTCCCGGTCCCGGTGGCCCACGCCTGCTGCTAGCGCCCCGGAGGACCCCCCACCCCGCCCCGCAGTTGGCACCAGCCGTGTCTGCTTCTCCCGGGGCCCCTGTGCCGGGGGTCGCCCCCAAGATGGTGGCGGCCCCAGGGAGGACTGTGCCGCCAGCCCCAGCCTCCCGCTGCTAGGTTCCCCCCCACGCCCCGGCCCCCCTGCCCCCCCAAGCCCGGCCTTCCCCGGGGAGGGGGGGGGCCGCGGCCGGCGCCATGCTGCGCCTGGGGCTGTGTGCCGCCGCCCTGCTGTGTGTGTGCAGGCCGGGCGCCGTGCGCGCCGACTGCTGGCTCATCGAGGGCGACAAGGGGTACGTGTGGCTGGCCATCTGCAGCCAGAACCAGCCGCCCTACGAGACCATCCCGCAGCACATCAACAGCACCGTGCACGACCTGCGGCTCAACGAGAACAAGCTCAAGGCCGTGCTCTACTCCTCGCTCAACCGCTTCGGGAACCTCACCGACCTCAACCTCACCAAGAACGAGATCTCCTACATCGAGGACGGCGCCTTCCTGGGCCAGTCGAGCCTGCAGGTCCTGCAGCTGGGCTACAACAAGCTCAGCAACCTGACCGAGGGCATGCTGCGCGGCATGGGCCGCCTGCAGTTCCTCTTCGTGCAGCACAACCTCATCGAGGTGGTGACGCCCGCTGCCTTCTCCGAGTGCCCGAGCCTCATCAGCATCGACCTGTCCTCCAACCGCCTCAGCCGCCTGGATGGCGCCACCTTCGCCAGCCTGGCCAGCCTCATGGTGTGCGAGCTGGCCGGCAACCCCTTCAACTGTGAGTGCGACCTCTTCGGCTTCCTGGCCTGGCTGGTGGTCTTCAACAACGTCACCAAGAACTACGACCGCCTGCAGTGCGAGTCCCCGCGCGAGTTCGCCGGCTACCCGCTGCTGGTGCCCCGGCCCTACCACAGCCTCAACGCCATCACCGTGCTCCAGGCCAAGTGCCGCAACGGCTCGCTGCCCGCCCGGCCCGCCAGCCACCCCACGCCCTACTCCACCGACGCGCAGCGGGAGCCCGACGAGAACTCGGGCTTCAACCCCGACGAGATCCTCTCGGTGGAGCCGCCGGCCTCGTCCACCACGGATGCGTCGGCGGGGCCCGCCATCAAGCTGCACCACGTCACCTTCACCTCGGCCACCCTGGTGGTCATCATCCCGCACCCCTACAGCAAGATGTACGTCCTGGTCCAGTACAACAACAGCTACTTCTCCGACGTCATGACGCTCAAGAACAAGAAGGAGATCGTCACGCTGGACAAGCTGCGGGCGCACACCGAGTACACCTTCTGCGTGACCTCTCTGCGCAACAGCCGCCGCTTCAACCACACCTGCTTGACCTTCACCACGCGGGACCCCGTCCCGGGTGACCTGGCGCCCAGCACCTCCACCACCACCCACTACATCATGACCATCCTGGGCTGCCTCTTCGGCATGGTCGTCGTGCTGGGCGCCGTCTACTACTGCCTGCGTAAGCGGCGCGTGCAGGAGGAGAAGCAGAAGTCGGTCAAGGTCAAGAAAACCATTCTGGAGATGCGCTATGGGGCGGACGTAGATGCCGGCTCTGTGGTCCACGCCGCCCAGAAGCTGGGCGAACCCCCCGTGCTGCCCGTGTCCTGCATGTCCTCCATCCCCTCCATGATCGGGGAGAAGCTGCCCACCTCCAAGGGGCTGGAGGCCGGGCTGGACACACCCAAGGTGGCCACCAAGGGCAACTATATCGAGGTGCGCACGGGCACGGGCGGGGATGGCCTGGCCCGGCCCGAGGATGACCTCCCGGACCTGGAGAATGGCCAGGGCTCGGCCGCTGAGATCTCCACCATCGCCAAGGAGGTGGACAAGGTCAACCAGATCATTAACAATTGCATCGATGCCCTCAAGCTGGACTCGGCCTCATTCCTGGGGGGGGGTGGCGGCGGCGGGGACCCCGAGCTGGCCTTCGAGTGCCAGTCCCTCCCCGCGGCCGCCGCCGCCTCCTCGGCCGCCGCCCCCGGGGCGCTGGAGCGCGCCAGCTTCCTCTCACCCCCCTACAAGGAGAGCTCCCACCACCCCCTCCAGCGCCAGCTGAGCGCCGACGCCGCCGTGGCCCGCAAGACCTGCAGCGTGTCCTCCAGCGGCTCCATCAAGAGCGCCAAGGTCTTCAGCCTGGACGTGCCCGACCACCCGGCTGCCGCGGGGCTGGCCAAGGGCGACTCCAAGTACATCGAGAAGGGCAGCCCCCTCAACAGCCCGCTGGACCGGCTGCCGCTGGTGCCAGCGGGCAGCGGCGGGGGCGGCGGCGGGGGCGGCGGCGTGCACCACCTGGAGGTGAAGCCCGCCTACCCCTGCAGCGAGCACCGGCACAGCTTCCCGGCCCTGTACTACGAGGAGGGCGCCGACAGCCTGAGCCAGCGCGTGTCCTTCCTCAAGCCGCTGACCCGCTCCAAGCGGGACTCCACCTACTCGCAGCTCTCGCCCAGACACTACTACTCAGGTTACTCCTCCAGCCCTGAGTACTCATCCGAGAGCACGCACAAGATCTGGGAGCGCTTCCGGCCCTACAAGAAGCACCACCGGGAGGAGGTGTACATGGCAGCCGGCCACGCCCTCCGCAAGAAGGTCCAGTTCGCCAAGGACGAGGACCTGCACGACATCCTCGATTACTGGAAGGGGGTCTCGGCCCAGCAGAAGCTGTGACCCTCTCCTTCCCGGTGAGGCCGGAGGGGGAGGGCTGGGGGCAGCCCGGGGAAGGGCCCGGCGGCCGGGCAGGGGGAGGGGGCGGCGCTGGGGGGCCGCGGCCGAGGAGTGGACGCACACGCACACCCGCACGCACGCACCCATGCACACACCTGACCACCACCTGACTGTGAACAGCCACCACCCGACAACAACGGATAGGAAAACAAAGACACGTTCTCCTTAAAGTTTACACACTGATACCGAAACCAGTCGTCTTTACTGTGCTGCCCAGGGACTCTGCTGGGGTGTGCGGGGCTGGGGGGCGGGGCGCAGGCCAGGAAGCCAGAAGGGGGTGTGGGGTCTGGGGCTCTGGGACTAGGCGGAGGAGTCTGGGGCAGAGAGAGGGTCCTCCCCACCCCCTACTCTGGGGACAGGTCACTTGGAGATTTAGCACCAGGCAGATATTGGGCCTCATTTCCTTTCTTTTATGGCTGGGGAAACTGAGGCCCAGAGAAAGGAGGTGATCACCCCAGGGCCACGTGGCAGGTTAGGCAGTTTCCCAACTTCCCAGCCCAGTGCTATCCCCCACCCTTCGCCCGCCACCCCCTTCCAGAGCTGTGGTCTCCTGGGGCTGAGGGACTTGAGAAATCAGGCAGGTGCTTTTCCTTTCTAGAAAGCCCCACGGCCACGCCCCCGAGCGTGGAGCTGTGATTCATCACGCTGGGGGTCCTTCGCCCCCCCCGCCCCCCCAACGCCAGCACCCAGGAGAGACGGGAGGTCTTGCTTGCAAGAAAGGAGCAGAGGCACGGGACCATTCCACCAGCCCCCTTCAAGTGTCTTCCAAGTAGCCTGGGAGCTGCTTCTGGGGTCTGAGGAGAGAGCAGGTGGGCCCGCTCCCACCGCCTCTCAGGTGCAGGCCCCCTTCCCCAGCCCCCTAGCCTCTCTGGGCCTCTAGGACCCCTCCTCATCCCAGAGGGCAGCAGTGAACTGTGATGCCTGGGAGCAGTGGGGAGGCAGGGTATAAGGGGGGGGGTCTTCCTGCCTGGGCCCCCCACATCCTGGTCTCCCACCTTCCTGAACCCCATCATGGGATCTCGGGGCAGCATCTCGGCCTGCCCAGGGGGAGGAGGGCTTTCCCAGGCTTACTCACCCACCACCTCTTGGCTGCCCCTCCTTGCCCCACCCCCTGGCCAGAGGGGCTCCCATGTCTCCATGGAGATGGCCGCTTCCCCCCTTGCTGACCCCCACCCAATATCGAACAAAGCACAAACAGTGAGCACCACCCCCCTGCTGGGGAGGGGGGGAAGCAGGCAGGTTCGTAGGGCCCCTCCCTCTCCCTGGCCAGCTTCTGTCGCCATGGCAACCCAGGGCCTGGCAGTTGGGACTGTTGGGCTCCTGGGGTTTCTCTCTCAGTGTGGGCGGCAGAGGGTGGTAAGGGAGGGCAGGCCCAGGCGGCCGCAGCCTTTTTCAACAGCTAGGGGCTTTCAGGGTCGAGTCTGCGGGGGGGGGGGGCGCGCGCAAATCTGGGGTCCTGAGACTGTGGGGGCTTGAACACACTGTCAGGGTGCTGAGGGGCCCTTCACCTTTGATTAGGATGTAGGCCAGTGGGGGATGGGGACGCCTATAGCCTTGCCCACCTGCCAACGTGCTCCTTGGCTCCTCACCCACCTCAGGAGGGGGAGGAGCCCGCTCAGCTCCCCCACACCCCTGCCGGAGACCCCCAGCCTCTGGCCTGTCACCCCGTTGGGTTTCTTGAGATTTGGGGAGTGTGGCTGTGGGGTGAGGGTGGGCACTGGGGTGGGACTAAGACCTGTACTGTGTGGGGGGGTTGCTGACCAGGAAAGCTAGTGCCATCTCCTGGGTTGGTGGGTGGTCTAGCGACCGACCTTCCTGGGGTAGAGACTGGGGGAGGACTGCTGGGGGGGTGCTAGGGCTCAACTGAGCACCTCTCTTACACCCACTTGGGGGACAGATCAAACCCAGGGCTCATTTTGGGGGTGACATTTGCAAAGAAAGGACTGTTCTTCTGGGGAGTAGAGAGGAGGGGGCCAGCATGGATGTGCAGAGCAGACCTCCCTCAACTCCCGAAACCTGCCCCCCCAACCCCTCCTCACACCAGATTGGCAAAACTGAGAACAGCAAGCAGGCCAAGCCAGCGGTGTGAGCAAGCAGATTCCTGTTATATTTGCATGACAATTTTACTGTATTTTTCTGAGCAAACATCTGTCGTGTATGTGCCAGTTTGTCCAGACTCCCAGGCCCCCCTCCCCGCCGCCCCCTCTTGCCCACATTCCCTCTGTTGTGATCTGACAAGCAGCTCTTGAAACCTGGGGAGGGGCCAGCTCTGCAAAAGACCCAAAACAGGTGCCACTGAGACGCAGCCCCTGCCCCATACCTGTCTCCTGTCTCTCTGAACGTTGGACCCACAAATGCCACCTCGCCCCGTGGGCCCCCGGTTTCGTGCCCTCGCCCTTTCCCCTCCTCCCTGCCAGGGAAGGGTAGCGCCAGGGAAGGGAGTGTGGGGGGACCTCTTTGTCCCACTTGCTGTCATTTTTCAGATGAAGACGTTGGGGACCCCCGAAGAAGGAAGGGGGCTGGGTGACTTGGCTACCAGGTTGGGGGGGCAGTCACACTGCTGAATCCGGGGGGCTAAGGGCTCGGGGCTTCATGGGTGGCTTTATGGGGAGACTTGGGGTCCTGAGGGAGGAACCCATGGAAGGAGCCGGGGCCGGGGTTGGCCTGGTCTTACGGGAGATGACACTTCCCACAGGGAGGGTTCTCGGCAGCGGGAGCCCCCCACCTTTGCCATTCCCCCATCATTCCTGGTTGAAGATGACCTATAAAAACCTCAGACCATCTTACTTCGGGGGCTTTAAGGATAGGTCTCCCTCTTAACAGCGAGGGTCTTGCCACTCCAGGAGGTAAACGACCTTCCCAACCTAGATCACACCAATCTTTGAGGCAGAATGGGATCTAACTCGGGCCTCTGGCCTCCCGGCCAGGCTGGATCTTCAGCTGCCTGGCCAGTCCCCTTGATCTGGGAGAGGGACCAGTGCACTGTAGCCCACCTTGGAGGTTTTCCTGCATCTGTGTCCTGTGTCCTATTCAGGACCATTCTTCCCCGGCAGGGAGCAAAGTATTCACGAAAGACGAATGAACATTTATGTCATGGAGTCCGGCCGGCTGAGGGCCCCGTGTTTGTAATGGCCTTGAGCACGGTGGGCCTGGGCTATGGCCTGGCAGACGGGGAGGGCAGGCAGCCGGGAGAGAAGGGAAGGGGGGTGACGTGGGAAGGGGGGGCAAGCCGGCTGGAGGAGATGTGGGTGCCATACCCTGGAGGCCTCCTTGCCTTGGGTCATGCCTGGGCTTTGCTGTCCCTGTCAGAGAATCTCCAGAGGAAATTCCTAGGTGCCTGTCACTGGAGAGTGGCACCAGGAGGGGCTCCTCTCCTCACCTGGAGGGCTAGCCCTGCTAACCCCCTGTTGGAGCTAATGGCCTTCCAGAAGTGAAACGTGGAGGTCTGGAGGGAAAAAAAAAAAAAAAAAAAAACGCAAAACAAAACCTTAGTCTGGTGTGGATACCTCCTCAGGGGTCCCGGGGCCTGCCCCTGCCTGCTGGAGGCCCCTTGCCTCCACACCCTTCTTAGGCTGCCTGGGTCCAGGCTGGGCAGGGGAGTAGCGGGTAGGGCTGTCTGCAGGGCGGTGGGAGTGGAGAGACCCACTTGGGAAGAAGAGTAGGCCTGCGTAGCCCCAGGGACCAGGGAGGCAGGGGAGAGTCTGGGCTTGGCCGAGGGTCTGTTTAAGGTTTTCCACTGAATGTCGCTCACTGTCCCCACTCTCGGAAGGTTAACAGAGGGGAAACAGAAGTTCAGGAAAGGGAAGGAAAGAGATCTTCTAGGGTCTTGAAACCAGTTAGGGACAGACTGAGTCCAAGAAGGGGGCCAGGCATGGGGGACAAGAGTAACACACCCCAGCTTGTAAGGGGCCTACATGCAGAGAAGGGGCAGCCACAAAGGGACAGAAGGACGCTGTGCAGAGAATTAAAACAGGGTGATGGAGGGGGGAGGGATGAGCTCGGAGGACTAACGACGAGGGCCAGACTAGAGGGAGAGGGTGACGGGTGGGTGGCTGGATGTCCCCAGGAACCTCCTCAGGTGGCCCCACTCTGCGGCCCCCACCCCGTCCGAGGCAGCCTCCCCTTCAGCAGCATCCCACCCCATTCCTGGCTGAGCGGGGCTCTTTCTGGGTGGAAGCACTGGGGGGGGCGACCCCCAGGGGCTTAGAGGGGCAGGGCTGACATGGGGCTTTCCTGATCCCAGTGCTTTCTCCTCCCCACCGAGACTTCTGCTCCGCAGCGCCCTCTCCCCTCCGGCCCGGGAACTGCCATGCTCCTTGTCCATCCTGACGCTGTGTCCTCGCACCTTTAAGACAGAACCAGTATTTATACTTTTTGCCTCTCCTGCCTGCCTCAGAGGCCTCATTAAAGGTCCCTCAGTGCTGCTGAGCAGAGGGAGGGGAAGGGGGTGTCGAATGGGGTGGGCGGGAGGCTCTGGGCCTCCTCTTGCTTCCCTTGCCCCTCACCAAACAAGCACAGGGCTGGACAGGGGCAGGGGTCCATCCTCCCTGCCTCCTTCCCCCCCTTCCTTCCGCCCTTCCTTCCCCCCCTCCCTGCACAAGAGCCGCCAGCCCCATGGGCCCTGCGGCTTGGCACCTGGTTTGGGTACTGCAGAGCTGGTCGCCCGGCCCTGGGCTGTGAACCTGTGAACTCTAGCTGTGTGTGGACCTTTTCCTTCCTTGGGGGGCCCAAAACCTCTCCTTTTCTTCTTTTAGGGGGGTAACTTCATTTATTTTTCTCTTCCCTATATCTGCCTCTCCCTCCTCCCGATTTCCTGTTTTAAACTGAATGGCACGAAATTGTTTTCCTCAACTCGAAGATTCCTGTATGGAGAGAATCAATTTCTATATTTGCAATAAATTTCTTATTTAAAACAATGGGGCCAAGGTCTGTGTTGAATGTCGACCCCCTCCCCCTCCCCCCCACCAAGTGGGAGTCCGGGCACCTCCAGTTTCCCTTTCTCACCAGAGCCCCACACGCAGGGTTGAGGAATGGGGCTCCCTGGATGGGCAGTCACCACCCACGGTGGTGAGAGGTGATGAGAGGGTCACGGTCCCCCCACACCCCACAAGCTGGCAGGCTGGGGGCCTGATGGCGTCTCTTCCTGAAAACCCGGGAGGCCCTCCACCAGCTGCCCGTGTTCCCCTCCGGGCACCCTGGCCTCCATCGTCCCTGCACTCGGTCAGACCTGAGGAGACGGACAGGGTGTGGGCATTATAAGTCTCGGCTGATGCCCAGGGATTATGTCCCCTAGCCAGTGGCCAAGAACCCCGATTTCCCATAGGCCGCTTCTAATTGCTCTGTGCCCTTGGAGAGGGGTGAAGTGGGGCCCAGCGGGTCTCCTCTGGGCTACTGTCAGGCCAACTTCCCGGCAGCCTGCCGAGTCCCACTGGGTCTCCAGACACGTCTGCTGCCCTTTCCTCCACAGTTACGAACCACCCCAGCTCCTTCTCCGGGATCAAGAGATGCGGCTTGTCTCTCTGGTCAGGCACGGGGGTTGGGTCTTCATCCAGGGAAACCCTTGCTCAGATGGGGCCTGGGGGCCACCTACAAGCCCCAGCCTCCTTGTCTCCCCAGGCCGCCCTTTGCTCGGACCCCTGCCCTTCAACTGCGGCAAACCCCTCCTCAGGGCAGCCCCTGGATTCAGCCTGGCTGTGGGGTCCTTCGAGTGGCCTCCCTGGCACCGAGCTGCTCTCCCGAAGAGTGATGTCACACTGCCATTTGGCAGCCCTGACCCTTGGGTCTGTTGTGATCCCTTTCACCTCCCTGAGAGCTGGTGTGGATTGGGGGGGGGGGTCCTTCTGTGAAAGCCCCTGTCTGAGCCCCAACTGGCGTCCCGTCTCCTCTCAGCTGGCCTCAGGCCCCCTCCATGCTGCTGTGTCATGATGGCTACAGCCTGGCCCTGGGTCTCCCGAGACCTCTGCTTACTGGCTCTTGCCAGGCAGCCCATAGCTCACGTCCTGTTTTCTGAGGGAAGGTTCAGGATGAACTTGCACTGTGGGATGGGAAGAGAGAGGGGCATGTCTGCGGGAGGGGTTGGGGCAGGGCCTGGGGTCTCACAAGCTCTGCCATCTCAGGCCTGCAGCTGGGGCTGCCCCGGGGTCCCCCCGCCTGGCCAAGGCTCAGGGCCACCCTGCCCAGCTGCCTGCCTGTGACACTTTGCTTTAGTGTCTCCATCAGCATGGGTCTTTCCTCTTGGAGGCTTCCCATTATTCCCGAGGATACGAAGCCATGACCAAAGGCTTGAGCCTGTGGGGTGGGGGGTTGGGGGGTGTCCAGGCCGGTCCAGGTCCTTCCATTCCTGCTGCCCTGAGCTCCCCAGACCCCCAAGTTCCTTCCCACAGGGGTTCGAGGGTCATCTGCAGTTACTGGGAATTTCAAAGTGTCTTCAAGGACAGCTTTGCTTTTGGGTACAGAAAGGCTCGTTCTGTTACTACTCAGGTACAGATGCAAAGACCTTTAGCTTTTCATTTCGGCACAGAAGTTATTCTATTTATAAATCTAGTAAGTTTTCACATTCATATTTAAGGGGATTTGGGTTAATTTAGGTCCTGTTTACAAAATGCAATTAATCAAATGTCCTTAACTGCCGCAAACTTTATCCAGAAGTTCAGTCTACCTGATTTCCTTTTTAAATACTTCATTTATTTGAAGAACAAACAAAACCTTACATTCTGACAAATTTCTACTTGCTCCTAGGGTGACTTTGGGTTCTTGTCGTGTACCGATCTTCTTATCACATGAGTGGTATTTTCAAGGAAAATCACAATTCTGAATTAATTCCTTCTATACAAACAATCAATTTGAATTTCACCGACATCAGTGCCTTAAAGAGCAAACAGCACAAATAATCTGGAACACTAAATACACCCAGATATCTTAACACAAACATTAATTATACAAATGTGACATGTGGGTTTTATACCTACTTCTAATCCTTCCTGGGGTGAGGAGGTCTTCTTCCAGTGACAAGACACATGTCACCCAGTGGGTCTGCCTTGTGGGCACTTTTGGGTAAAAGCTTCTTGCTAGCTCCCATGTACTGGAGATTCCAGTGGGGGCTGGGATCTGGACACTACAGACGGAGGAGACCCCACTTGTACAGTTTCTGGGTTGTGCCCTCTAAATGTGGGCTCGCTCAAACCAGTGTCCGGAGGTGACCCGGTTCTTCTGTCTTCTCCAGGAAGTCTACAACCCATCATGTCCTCCTAGCCTTGAGCTGTCAGCTCAGGACTGCTGCCTCCTCAAGATTCACGAATGCTCCTCCCACGTACGGGGGCTCCCACTTGGCAAGGTGCTCCCAGGATGGCACCCTGGGCTCCGCCCGGGCTTGGTTTGAAGGTGTTCACAGTTTCAAGGTTATTCTGTGACCTTCTCAGAGCTGCAGGCCAATGAACTTGCTCTTCTATTCAGTTGCTTAGCTCAGTTCCCCTCCCCTGGGGCTCCCCCCTTCCCTGACTTAGCCGCAGCAAAATCTCTTCCTCTGGAGATGTCTGCAAGATCAGCCCTTGTGCCTGAAGGGCACTGGGGACGTCACTGGGTCTCAGCTGGTTCTCAAAGGCAAGTCTTGGAAGGCACGGTCCTGGGCACCCCAGCCCCTGGTCCATGACCCCCAGGCTTGCCTGCTTCGTGTTTCTGCCTTGGGTGGTCGAGGTGTCTGTGGGACCCGGAGGCCTCCTCCTGCGGGCCACAACCAGGGCAGCGTCAGGCCGGGCAGACCCCTGACCTGGGCTCCTGCTGGCCCCACCCCCAGCTGCGCTTTCCTCCGCAGCTATGAACCACCCCAGCTCCTTCTCCGGGATCAAGAGATGCGGCTTGTCTCTCTGGTCAGGCACGGGGGTCGGGTCTTCATCCAGGGAAACCCTTGCTCAGGTGGGGCCTGGGGGCCACCTACAAGCCCCAGCCTCCTTGTCTCCCCAGGCCGCCCTTTGCTCGGACCCCTGCCCTTCAACTGCAGCCAACCCCTACTCAGGGCAGCCCCTGGATTCAGCCTGGATGGCTGTGGGGTCCTTCGAGTGGCCTCCCTGGCACCGAGCTGCTCTCCCGAAGAGTGATGTCACACTGTGCCATTTGGCAGCCCTGACCCTTGGGTCTGTTGTGATCCCTTTCACCTCCCTGAGAGCTGGTGTGGACTGGGGGGGGGGGTCCTTCTGTTAAAGCCCCTGTCTGAGCCCCAACTGGCATCCCGTCTCCTCTCAGCTGGCCTCAGGCCCCCTCCATGCTGCTGTGTCAAGATGGCTACAGCCTGGCCCTGGGTCTCCCGAGACCTCTGCTTACTGGCTCTTGCCAGGCAGCCCATAGCTCACGTCCTGTTTTCTGAGGGAAGGTTCGGGATGAATTTGCACCGTGGGATGGGAAGAGAGAGGGGCATGTCTGCGGGAGGGGTTGGGGGGCAGGGCCCGGGGTCTCACAAGCTCTGCCATCTCAGGCCTGCAGCTGGGGCTGCCCCGGGGTCCCCCAGCCTGGCCGAGGCTCAGGGCCACCCCACCCAGCAGCCTTCCCCTTGTCCTGCCTGAGGCCGCCACCTGCATAAGGAGGTGGCCTCAGGCAGGACGTTATAAGAATGGAGCACTCCTAGCCCCTTCCTCCAGGAAAGGCCTTGAAGTCTGCTCTCGGGCAGCAGGGGACTTAAGGTGATTCCACAGCAGCTGAGGTGTTTTTCTCGAATTTTTAGACCATGGGGTTGGAGAATCCAGTTCTGGGTCTGGACATTTTCTTGGCCCCAGCTTACCCCATTTCCTGGATCACAGGTGCCGATCTGTAGTTCTTTGGCCCCTGTGTTTGCTGTCTTCCACACAAGTGAATGCTCAGCCCCCCAGGAGCCACCTCCGCAGGGCCTTTTACCTGCAAGAAAGGAGACCTGGTGCCAGATGCAAGGCAGAGGTGAAGGTTCTGGGCTCCCACATTCACTGTGTCTTCTTCCTCCTCTTGTGGGTCACCCCTGGGGCCTGTTGCTGGCCCTGCACCAGCCTTGTCTCCAGGAACTCAGGCGCGGTGTCCTTCCTCGGGCCCCGAGCTCTAGGAGCATCCTCTCCTTCATGCTTGTCTTGGGTCCCAGGACATCCCGACGTGAGTCCCAGACAGCAGGGTCTCTGGCACTGGGGCCCCTGGTAGGTGGTTGCCTCGGGGCTGTCTGCCGCCCCTCCACTCCTCCCTGGAGAGTTCTGTGACTGGATCTGCACAGTCCAATCTCCAGGTGAGGTTTGGGCTGCCTCTCTGGCCTGGGCTGGGTCCCCCTTCTCCTTGCCTGGGCCTGGGGGGCCCCAGCCTGCTGTCTGTGGCCCTTTCTCCTCAGCACCAAGTCTGCCGTACCCTATCCTGCCCAGCTCCCCTCGAGGCTGGAAGGCCTGCTCCAAATCTTTCTCGGGTTAGAAGAGCCCTTCCCTGCATCTCTGACAGCCTGTCTGCAGTCCTCTTGGGTCTTCCGAGCTAAGCAAGATCCTGTGTGTGTGTGTCTGTGTGTGTATGGGGTGGGCGGGGTGTTACACGGTGACAAGGGTGGGGACAGGGGAAGTTGTAGCCTCTCAAAGTCCCTGACCTCAACATTCTTGCCTACCCCTTCCCCGACCTTCTGCTCTGGCATCCTCCCGTGCCCTCGTTTAGAGAACTCCTGGAATCTGGAATGGTCCCGGACGTCCACCTCGCTCCCCACCCCTTCCTCTTCTTGCTTTGGCAAAGGAGACTTCCATTTCCGAGGCACAAGAGCGGGGAATGTGTCGACTCTGGCGTGGGCTCTGCCTCAGGGAGCAGAATTCTCTAGAGCTAATTGAAGCAGGGAAGGAGTCACGAGGGGCGACCAGCCAGGGGTACAGAGGACCCGGACTGGAGCTTTCCAGATGGACTCTTCCCCAGGCCACCCGTGAGGCGGCTGCTGCCCCGTGGGCCCTTCGGAAGTCCGGGCTGCGGGCACCGGGACCCCAGCAGCCGGATGGACGTCCTTGGAAGCCGGTGACGGGCTGAGGCCGCCCCTGCTGAAGCAGGGGGGAAGGCACAGAAGCAAAAGCCTGCCCTCTGCCTCATGATCTCCTTCCACACCTCTCTGAAGCCTGCAGGGCCAAACCACCTCTGACCCTCAGCTTCAGGGTGGTCTTGGCAGGTGCCAGCAAGGCCCCCTGCAGGAGGGTGGGCCGGTCCCTCCCATCTCTCCCACGGACCAAGTTGCTTATAATTCCCATGGCAACTGTGTGAAGTCGGTGCTTCAGCTCTGTTGTACGTTTTGGGGGACAGGATCTGAAATAGGAATTTCTTCGAGCTGGTGCAGCGCCTCAGGGGCAGGCTGGGATGGAGCCCCATCCCGTGGCGCTCCCAAGCTTTGCTTGTTCCTCTAGGTAGCTTCATCCAGATGTCCCCTCAGGGCAAGGGTCACAGGCCCAAGGCCAAGGTAAGGGGCACTGCAGGACCTCCCAACCTGTAGGCCAGCAGAGAATGGAGGGAAAGCCAGCTTTGAGAGGCCAGGGCCTGGGACAGTCCCGAGTCTTGAATTTCCGCAAAGACGTCCCAAAGCCCACCAGACCCTGCATTCTGATTCTTGCTGTTAAAATCCTGGTGACTGTCGAGCTCTCTGTTATGGATCCTTCATTTAAAGATGAGAAGAGTGAAGTCCAGAAAACAGGGGATGGGGGAGAGTCTTCTCAGGTCACCAGGAGCATGGCATGACCTGGGAGGATGGAGGTCAGATCTCACAATATTTTGACTTGGCCGCAGAGATGGGAAGGGGAGGAGGCAGATTGGTCCAGGGTCAAGAGGAGCCCTAGCTTGGGCTATGCACATCAGAGGGCCTGCTCTGCTCTTCTAGCCCCCAGCGCAACAAGTCTGCAGGGCCTCCCCTCTTCTAGACCCTTCTCAGAATACCTGGGATCCTGACATTGTCTGCCTTGTTGGCCCTAGACCTGCTTCCAGAAGGCTCTGTCCTCCCAAGGGCGGACTGTGCCGCCCCCAGCAGGAGAGATGGCCAAGGGTAGCTGTGTGTGTGTGTGGGGGGTGTGGACAGAGCTTGGAGGTGTGGGTTGGGGGGTTATAGGCATCCGTACGAGATCCCACAACTTGTGGGCTGGTGCTGAGGGAAAGAAGGGAAGGGGGTGTGCTCAAGGCCAGGAAAAGGGGGCTCCCTCTCCTGGGGCCACCACATTCGAAAGTCCAAGAATTTGAAGTTCACATCTGTCGTAGGTCATGGGGAAGGTGTATTTGTGTCAGGGCAGGAGGATGTGCTCACAGTTTTTTAACTTGATTTCTAACTGTCAAATACTTAGACTACGGGATCTGAGCTTCCCTCTGTGCTCTGGCCCAGGCCTTGCCAGCACTAGGGGCCCGCCTGGGCTCAGGGCTCATGGAGCCCACCGAGGGCGGCGGATGGTGCGGGACGGGCCCACTGTTTGGGGGAAAAGGCTCTATGAATGGTGTCGGATGAGGAAACGGTTTTGCTTTTTTGTGTCTGGGCGGGAGCAGGTGGGCTTGCAAGTCAGTCACAGAGGAGGGAATGCCCGTACAAGGAGGGGCAGGGTTGGAAGCAAAGATGGCCCAGCTTGGGCCCAGGACTGGGGGGCTGGATTTTGTCTCCCAGGAGAAGAGGGATGATGGAGCTGGCTCCTGAGGGAGGGCGGGGCAGGGAGAAGGGGAGATCATAAAGGCAGGTTGCATTCACTGTGTTGTCCTCATTGTGCCCTTTTCAGCTAAGTAAAAAAAATGATTATTTTATCTTCCCTCTTCTGCTGCTCAGCCCAAGGTTTGCCTAGTTTCTTACTCCAAGGGTCAACCCACGAGCCTTGCTGTATGTGCCATCGGGGGGCGCTGGTACGGGCCGACATCTGCAGTGGAGAAACATAGAGGAGACACGGCCTCGTCCCTTGGGAGCCAAGAAATGCCAGGGCCGGACAGTGGCCTTGGGGGCAGCACACTGGCAAGGGCCAGGGGTGGGGGGCTGCTTGGACGTGGCCATCCCTTAACTACCTCTAAAGTTCCCTTCACGTTCTTTAGGTGAGGATTAAAGGCAAAATGTAACCCTAGTACTTAATGGGGCCTCACGTGGCTCAGTCTCTGCAGCAAATGTCATTCCTCAAAGCCCAGTCCAACCATCAAATAGCAAGGAAAGGCGACGCTGCTCTTCCCTCGCTCTCTTGAAGACCATCAGGATTGCATTTAGGATTCTAGCAATCCTTTCCAGAGACCCCTCTTTAATCTGCTCGTTTGTCTCCTGCCCAGAAATTGCTCCCGCACCGCCCGCTCCACTTCTCTGGTGTTGTGGCTGTCGCTCTGCTTCTGGCCCCCCCACCAGTTTTGGTCCGTGGGTTCCCCTCTTCCCAGCCCTTTCTGGCCTAAGGACCATACTGGCTTTGGACGTGAAGTCGCCGCACCAGTGTGTCGTTAACAGTTGCCAACCAACCCCTACAGTTAGTGCCAGGCCTGCTGTTGGCTGCTCTGGTGGGGGAGGGGGGGAGCGGTCCACGGCTCCTGCCCCGGAGGACCTCCCCTTAGGGACAAAGCACCTACTACGTGTTTGCACACAATGCTAACCATTTAAACCTCACAGCAGTGCCACAAGATGGGCATCATCAGGTCGTCAGATCTTTGCAGTATGCTAGTGAGATATAGAGTTATTCTTCGTGTATGGACCAGGGAACCGAAGCTCAGCAAACGCTCATTAATATAGGCAAGGCCAGACTCCCACAGCTCACGCCCCTGCCTCAGGCCTGGCTGACCCCAACACCCATCAGCAGATGATGACTTGTCCCAGGCCAGGCTCTGAGCCAAGGGCGGAAATGACCACCAGGGGTGACCCTGAAAAGGGAAGGAGTATGGTGGCCCAGGCGCTGAGACTCGGAGGGCTCACCGGAACTCCAGGGCCTCAGTTTCCACTTCTGTGAAATGGAGCTAGCCACACCTACTCCAGTGAGCAGGGGAGTGCCGAGAAGCATGCCCACAGGGCTCGGCCCAGCGAGGCTGTCCAGGAATATCAAGCCGAATGCAGGCAGGTGTGAAGCAATGATGGAATCATATGTTTTGTCCAAAAGAAATAGGCCCTAGAGCTGGGGAGGCTGAGAAGCTGGGGGTGGGATAAAAGGAAAAGGGGAGCGCTGGGGGCGTGGAGAGGTGGGATCTGGCAGCTGCCTGGCAGGGGGGCCTCCCACCACCCAGCTCCTTCCTCTCCTTCCCCGCCTGCCTCTGGCTGGATCATGAAGTCCTACAGATTGCATCTTCGATGTTGCTGGAGTTGGTCCTCTCCGGTGGGGCCTTACTCCGGGCCTCCGGCTCTCTCGGATCCCCTCAACAGCCGGAGAAACGCATGCGTGCGCAAAACGTGTCTGCTCATTGATTCTCTACTGCATGGGCTCTCCGGGGCCCCAGGGCTTCAGATACCATCCATATATTGATGACGCTGAGCTGCAGGTCCAGCCCAGACACCCCCGGCGGCCCCCCAGACCTCCTGCTTCCACATAAGTGGCAGTACTCAGCTGCCCCAGTCACCACCGCAGGTGGTCTTTACTGAGCTGTCCCCTTACTCCCACGTGCGGTGGCACAGACTTTACCTGGAAAGCCCTTCTCCAAGCTGACTGTTCCCTCCATGTGCACCATTCCCCCTGTGGGCCTTCCCCCCTGCCTCTGTCGTGAGCCCCAGTCCCTCCCCTTGCAGCCGCCGGAAGGACCGTGGTGGGCATGCATCCGGCTGTGCCCTCATCTGGTTAAAGAAGCTCACTGCCTCCCTCAGCCAGGCCGAGCAGGCTCTTCACCCGGTCACGCTGTTCTCTCTGCTGGGGTTTCCCCGCCGGACCTCCCTTTCTCCCCTCTACCTTCCTGTAAAGAACCCTCCTTTTGTTCAAGAGAGCCCTCCCCACCAACACACGGCGCTGCCAGGCCAGATAGGGCCCTGTCCCCAGCCCGGGGCCAGGCTGGATTGGCCTGAGGCCACCGTGGTGGTCCTACCCCCCTTGCCAGTGATTAGTTTAGGAATGGCCATGTGACCCGGTTCCCACCAAGGAGGGGAAACCCGACGATGAGGAAGTGAACGACGGTGTAGAGAATTTTGCTAACAACTTAGGGCAAACTCAAACTTCAGTGGGCGTCCTTCCCACTGGGGGAACTTGGTAAAAGCACAAAGCCCCCCCCCCCCCCCCCCCCCCCCCGCTGCCCTTTCAACGAGCCCTGCCTCTGAGTTCTTAGCATTCCAGGAGATTGTGAAGCCCTCCAGCATCAGGGGACCCCTGACCTAGAGGAAAGGAAGCCAGCATTTGGTCCGGTGCTAAGCTGCGCCCATCTGACTTTGACACAAATCCTCAGGGCCAAGCATTGTTGTTACAGATTGTTTTGCTAAGTAGGGAGTCCCCCATATGAGGCATAACTACAACTCAGACAAGGGTAACCAATGCAATAGGAAAAGGAGGGTACCGGAAAGGTAATTCTTAGGTGGTGAAATGAAAATGGCTGAGAAACCTTCCAGTGCGGCAGAGATCACTAGCTGTCCTCCAATATCCACCCTCCCTTGTTCCATAGGAGCAGAATCCTTGAGTTTTGGCTGGCCACGCGGTCATCTAGAATAAAGACTCTCCCTAGCCTTGCATCGAGGTGAGGCCATGTGCCCAAGTTCTAGCCAGTGAGAAGGAGCAGATTCCCGGAACCTTCCTGAAAAGACAGCTGGTGGGTGCTCTTTGTCTCCTTTTCCTTTATCCTTCCTTTCTTCTGCTGGCTGGAAGACAGGACATGATGGTCGGGGCTCTGGCAGCCATACTGGACTGTGAGATCCTGGAACAAGAGATCACACACAGCAAAGTAACAAGAGAAAGAGGCTGGGTGATGCCACCGTGGAGTAGAGCTGCCATGTCAGCCCTGGATGGCCCACCTCGAGATTTTACTTGAGCGATACATTTCTGGCTTAGGTCTCTGGTCTTTGTACCCATGCCTAATTCTAACTGATAAAATGACTATAGAGAAATGCAAAGTCAGACCATGGACTGTCCCTTTTCATTCAGGAGATTGGCAAGAATGAAAAGATTATTATACCACTAGAGACCGTGTGGCACCGTTGTTAATAACCCACCTGGGCTGGACTGCAGCCGTGGACTTACCAGCTATGCAAGCGTGGAGCAGATCTGTCACTTCAGCACCTTGAGCCTTTTTTGGGTGTTTCCTTACCTGAAAAAAAAACAAAAAAAGATTGGGGAAAAAACAGCATTCATCTGTAGAGTCTTGGCGAGAAATAAATTCTGAGAACAGTGCCCGGTACAAGCATGCACGCAAGTATCTGCCTTTCCTGTTACCGCCGAGCTACCCTCCCGCTGTCGTGTGCGGGGGTAGATGGGCCATGTTCACCCTCGGTCAGAGGGAATGTACAATGTAGACGGCCGGTTCAGAGGGCTCTTGGCCATATCAAAACTTCAAAAGTCCATACGGGACTCTTTTCAACATGGCCCCTGGAACCTGGCAATCTGCCCTAGGAACCTGAAGCTCTTGGGGCCAGATGTGTTCCAGACTTTAGCGATGTGATGCATATGCCCCACTCTGGGGCATTCCCTCACGGGGTCTGGGGGTGTTTCATGCTGTGGACTCCTTGCGGTCTTCAGCCCCCTCTGATTTCAGCCTCCGGCAGACAGTGGCCCCCCTCGAGTGCAGCTGGGAAGTTCTGGGGCATGAGTGCTCGTAGGGGCACCCTCGCCTGATAGGGCCCAGGCGCAGGTGGGTGAGTGCTCAGCTGCCTTCAGTCCTTTCTCAGGAGGTCCCAGAGGGGTTGACTTCCCTGCTCGTTGCCCCATGGCCCTCTGCAGTGACCTCAACAATGACCCTTGTTTGGGCTTTCCCCTGTTCCTCTCCCCAATCCCTGCCTCCTGCTTCCTGGCATCATCTTCCGAGTAAACCACCTGCGCTCAAGTCCTACCTCTGGCTCTGCTTCTGGGGAGCCCAGCCCAAGACCGCCCCTTAATGAAACACACTATTTTTTTCAGCAAGCTGCATCCATATTCACAGTAAGATAAACAAAGACTTTAAATAGTCTATCAATTTGGGTTGGGTTTGCTGCCAAATAGGTAAAGAAAAGGGGTTTGGTTTTCTGAGTGTTTGGATTTCATAGCCGCGGGTACGGGACTAGCCTCTACTCACCTGGCACACAGAGGCACAGTCTCTCCCGCTTGGTTCAGTCAGGGGAATGGAGAACTTCCCATTGCCATGGGCTGCTCCCAGAAGGCCCCAAGGACACAGCAGTTCCCAAGACCTGGAGGTCCTGGTCCAAGGAGCTGACCTCCAAGTGGGAAGAGACAGTCAATAAGCCTAGGTACAGAAGGTGATTTGGCCTCTGGCAACAATGGGAAAGGAGATCCCAAGGTGGGGAGACAAGATTGCATTTAATCGGGTGTTTGGGGGAGGCCTGTTGCCAGGATGATGTCTGAGCAGGGACCTGACTGGTGAGAAGGAGCCCTGGACACGGATCCAGGGACAGGGAACAGCAGATGCAAAGGCCCTGAGGCAGAGTGGGGTTTGACTTGTTTGAGGAGGAGCAAGAAAACCACAGGGGGAGGCACAAGAGCCGACAAGAAGATGGGAGCAGGCCTGGGTTAGAGAATCTCTAGTGTCTAAGAGCAGAGGGGTGTACTGAAGGGCTTGGGGTGGGGGGCCCTCATGATCTGATTTGGAAGAGCCCTCTGCTTGACACTCGCGGAGTATTAGCAACAGGGCGGATTCAGAATGAGCTGAGTGGTGTTCGCTGCCCACACGAACCCCCATGTCCTCTCCCAACAGTACCCACGCCCTCTCGGCAGGAATGAGAACCGCCACCACCACGGGTGCTCCTGATTGGTCTAAGGTGACCGCAGCCCCTGCCAGTGATAGGTCGGGAGTGCTCACGTGACCATTCCCTGCCAAAGAAACGTCAGGAAGAGTCAGCGGGGCTTCTGGGGAGGCCTTGGGAAGCAGCTGGCTTGGGGGTGACACCTTTCGAGAAGATGGGGAGCCCGCAGAAAGAGGGAAGAAGCTGCTCCTGCACCAGGAGCCCAAGGCACTCCATGCTTCTGCCCTGCCGAACTGGGGGTGTGTTGGTGGTCCATATGAGACTGAGCCGGGTTTCAGCTCCTGGCAGCGGAAACTTCCAGACGGACAGCAAGCAAAATGTCCATTGGAACGGAGGGTCCAACAAATCAGGGCCGGTTCTGTGCTACGGAATACAACAGAGCCATCACCAAGAATGCAGGGTGACCTCGTGTCCTGAAAGGGACCCAGACACAGCAGATGCTGTTTGTTCTCAACCTGAATGATTCTGTCCCTAGCTAAGTTGCCAGGTTAAGCAAATAAGAATGCAGGGCTGCATTCAGATAAACAATGGATAATTTTTGTAAAGTCAAAAAAAAGTCTCAGATGGTGCCTATTAACTGGATGTCCTGTATTTTATCTGACAACTGTGCTCCCAGAGGACTTTCGGCCGCGCCTGGAGCCACTTCTGACTGTCGGTACTGGGAGGAACGACCCTGGCAGCTAGAGGCCGGGGACCCGACCCTACTGAATGCCCTCCAGTGCAGAAGACAGCCCACAACAAGGAATGATCCCGCCCCAAATGTCAGTAGTGCCAAGGTTGAGAGCCTCTGTATTATATGAAAAACAACGATCCAGTAGGATATGGTAGAATCCCGTGTATGTGTGTGTGTGTATGTGTTTTAAATCCAACCAAGCTATACAATCGCATAGAGAAAGGTTTGGAAGGTCCCACACCAAAGTCATGTGGGAGTAAGGAATGCTTATTACTTCCCCATCTAAATACTTCTGCAGTGTTTTCTTCTTTTTAAAGTTAATACATTTGAAGTTACTATATATGTACACACACACACACACACACACACACAGAAAGCACACGGATCAAAATGTGCGTTTTTTTTTTTTTTTAAGATTTTATTCATTTATTTGAGACAGAGAGAATGAGAGAGAGAGCACATGAGAGGGGGGAGGATCAGAGGGAGAAGCAGGCTCCTTGCTGAGCAGGGAGCCCGATGCGGGACTCGATCCAGGGACTCCAGGATCATGACCTGAGCCGAAGGCAGTTGCTTAACCAACTGAGCCACCCAGGCGCCCAAAATGTGCGGTTTTTCACAAAGTGAACATGCTCACGACACAGCCCTGCAGGGGAAGACACGGTCTGTGCCCAGCCTTCCATGAGGCCCCTCGTGTCTCCTTCGGGTCTCTGGCTGCCCTGCCAGGATCGCGGCTCTCCGGACTCCTAACCTTCGAACAGACCCATGTAGTATGTAGTCATCGGGGTCTGGCTTCCTCCCTGCAGCAGTGTGTCTGAGAGAGTCGCTCACATTGGGTGTGCCTTAGCTTGTTCTCACGGCTGTGAAATATACCACCATTTATCCGGCCCTTCTCCTGTTCACCGACACGTGCGTTGTTTCCAGAATGGTCCCACGAGGAATCAAGCTGGTATGAACATTCTTCCGCAGGCCTTTGGGTGAGCATATGTGTTCACTCCTGACGGCTACTCACGGCGGCAGAAATCATTCAGCCCGAGGGGGTGTTTGCGTTCAGCTTTCTGACCAGAGAGCTTCCCAAGTCCTTGCACTGATTTCCACGTCTGCCAACCATTCGTGAAAGTTCTCGTTATGCCGCCTCCTTGCCAACCCTCCATACGGTCTAGCTATTTCATTGTAGTTCCTCTGGTGGGTGCACACACTGGTAATCCGTGTGATCCTGATGATGAAGCTCAGCACTTGCTCCCATCTCTGGGGACCCCGTGGATATCCCCTTCTGTGCAATGCTCATTCAAGTCGCTTGTCCACTTTGCTCTCAGGTCGTCTCCTTTTCTCTCCTTGATTTGTAACTGAGTTCCTGTTTGCAAATATCTCTTCCCATTGTGTGGCTTGCCTTTTTCCTCGCTGCCAGGGCTGTGTCCTTTTCTGGACCTTGACATCACCCAGACCCAGGTAATAGAATGGGGACTTTTGTGAAGTGACTCAAGGCCGAGGAGGTCACAGACACTCTTAGCATAATAAGGTCCTGGGGAAAGAACAGCTGGAGGTCAACCTTTGCTGTGTGAAAGGTCTGGTTGTCGTTTTATAAGTGCCACTGTTGGACTAGACCCCCTCCCAGGGTGGGGTGGGGGGAGGCTCTGCTCCTCCTTCCCCCAGGACCTGAGCGCCCCTCTGCCTCCCCTCCATTCCCCACCAGGGCAGTGGCAGAGCTGGACAAAAGCTGAGAAGGACCTGACAGCCCCTGATGAAGCCTGGATGCAAGAGGAGGCAGAACTTCGGTCAGAGGAAGGAATTAAAAAGAACCAAGGTATGGAGCCGGAAGGGGGCAGGGCAAAGGAAGTGTGAAGGGGGCAGAGGGTCCTGGAAAGTGCTTCCCACTGTCATGGATGGAACCTCACCCCACCCACCAGTGTCTCTTGCCTGCATCATTGCACATCCCTCGTACTGGCCTCCCAGCTTCCATTCTTTTTTTAATTTTTATTTATTTATTTATTTTTAAAGATTTTGTTTATTTATTTGACAGAGAGAGATACACAGCGAGAGAGAGAACACAAGCAGGGGGAGTGGGAGAGGGAGAAGCAGGCTTCCCGCAGAGCAGGGAGCCCGATGCGGGGCTCGATCCCAGGACTCCGGGATCATGACCCGAGCCGAAGGCAGACGCTTAACGACTGAGCCACCCAGGCGCCACCACCCAGCTTCCATTCTTGCCACCCCATCCCTAACTACCCACTTTGTGCCAGCAGCCAGAGTCTCAAGATCATTTAAAATGAACAAAAGAACACATTTCTCTTGTGCTTAAAACCTCCAGGGGCTGCTTTTTGTGCTTAGAAGGCATTGCCCATAATTTCTAGGGTCAACCAAGCAAGACATGGTCTGGCTTGGACTGTGTCTTTTACCGCCCTCGGCCCCAGCCGCACTGGCCACCCGTGGCTCAGACAACCACCTGTTCAGCCTCAGGACCTTTGCATGTGCTGTTCCTGCCATCTAGAAGGACAGGCCCCAAACGTTTGCATATTGGCTTCTCATCATTCGGGCCCTTTCTCAGTGTCACCTCCCCCCTGGGGGTCTTCCCAGAGCTCTCGAATCTGACCCTGCCCCAAGTCACTATCCCCTCACTCTTAGATTTCCTTCCATTATACTCACTCTGAAATGATTTACTTTTCTAATTAGAGGACTTGTCTGTCGGGTTCCTCGCTATGTCCCCAGAGTCCCAGCGTGTACCCAGCACACAGTCCGTACTTGATAAGGATTCTTTCCTGAAGTCTGCTGGAGTCTGGACTGATGGGAGGTCCCCTGGGATCCTGCGTAGGCCCCCACCGGATGAGGGACTGTGCACTCTGGGGAGGACACTAAGAGGCTACTTGCTAGGGTTACTTATTACCTGGGTAAATAAACAACCATTATGAAAAGTAGTATTAATTACTAAAGAAAACCACCGAACTGGATGAACCATCAGTGTCCTCCACCCCGGCCAGGGTCCGACATATCCGAGGTCTGAGGAGCCCACAGAGGGCCGGGCCCTTGAGACGGGGTTGGCTTCAGATGGGAGCAGGTGGGGGGAGGGGAGAGTGCATCTTCCAGTTCCAGCCAGAGGTACCCTCCTGGGCTGCCTGGGAGGGAGGACGGGGTGCTGGGGTTACGTGAGTGCCCCCCACCCCACCCTGGATGACTGCCAGCTCAGAGTCGGGGAGCCTAGGGGCCCCAGGCGGCGCAGAAACACTGTCTGCTCAGGGGGCCAGGGAGGAGCAAAGATGCATGAGGAGGTCCCAAGGACAGAGGGAAGGTCTGTGAGGAACCCACTCATAGTAAAAACAAAAACATAGTAAAAACAAAACAAAAGAAATAATGAGGCCAGGGACCAGAGCAGGTTTGGAGTGAACTGTTGGCAGCCTCTTGCTTTGGCCGAAAAACTGAAAGGTGTGGAAGCCATGCAACCGGGCTTCGAGGAGAAATCTCATTTTACAGAGGGGCAAACTGAGGCCCAGAGGCGGATGGGCAGGGATGCCACTCTCTGGACTACCAGCCCAGTGCTCTTTCCTCCAAGTTTTGGATTCTGCAGATAGCCAGATAGCCAGAACTCAAGGGAGGGGATGGAGGAGCTTGGTGGGGTGCAGGGGAGTGGGGTGGGGGCACTGGCTCCCATTGGGGAAGTGAAAGGTGCCTGCAAGCCTTGGAGGATGGGGAGCAGCAGGGGAGTGGGATCATCCCCAGCAAGCAGCCCTGCCAGCATAGGGAGAAGTGAGGGAGGAGGAGGAGGAGGGCAGGGCCGGGGGCATTAGGATTCCAGGCAGCTGCCAACACCCAATTTTCCAGCTGGGTGCCCTAGCCTGTTCTCTGAGCACCCTGCCAGAGCCGGTCTAATTGACAGGGAGAGAGGAGGCTGCTGGTGTGGTGGGGGGGAGCAGGGGTGGGAAAGGACAGGGGGAGGGAGGGAAGGAGAGGAGGGAGACAGAGGGAGGAGGGAGTGGAGTGGGGGGGTAAAGGGGAGAAGGGTAGGAAGCAATGGGACCCCTGGGGCTGCAGGGGAACACGGACCCTGGGGGAAGAGGGTTTGCAGGATGATGCAGCTGGAAGGCAATCAGTTCCACCCCCTGGTTTAAGGGAGGAGGAACTGCCCAGAGAGAAGCAGCAACTTACCTGGGGTCACACAGCCAACAGGTGACAGAAGCAATATACCAAGAGGCAGGGGCAGGTTTCCTGACTCAGGCCACAGGAGGGAGAGAGAATCCTGGGAAGAGAGGGAGAGGCTTCTGGGGCAGTTGGAAGGGGTGAATTCCCGGGAGACTGGGGGTGGCCCTGGCCTCCTCCTGGGGTCCTGGGGGCGTGCTTGGGCAGCGGCTGCCTGCCTCCCGCCTCCCCTCCCATGGGCCTTCTGCCTGGTGATGGCAGGAGGGCCTAGCAGGGATCATTGGCCTTCTGACACGGTGGGTAGATGGGTAGATGGCCAGGGTGGGTGCCAAGGCCGCCCCCTCCAGCTCCCCTGGTGCCGACTGGAGTAGTAAGCGCTAATGACAAGATTCGGGGCTCAGCCCTCGGGGCAGGCCAACAAGGGAGGGGCTGGTGGATGGTGGGAAGAGAAGAGTGGGGAGGGGAGGGACCGCCCAGCCCCTGCAGCCCCTCAGGTGACCTGGGCCTGCCTCAGGATGTGCCCCAGCCACGCTGGGTCGGTCGTGGACATCCATTCACTTAGCTGCTGGGCCCAGGGTGTCCACGCCCCGCCTCAGCCCGCAGCTGAGGTCACCGTGTCCCGGCAGAAGCTTCTTCAGGCTGCGACTTCACGTGGCATTTACAAGAACTAAACCTCATCTATTTCTTGCCTCCATCCCGTTCCTGCTTTTTCCATGTTTTGGCCACTTGGCCCCTTTTAGACAAGCTTGGCCCAAACAGGGATTGCGCTGGTGCATCCCGTTCTCCTTTGACCTGCTCTCCTGGGATGTGTCTGGGTCCCTGGGCTCTGGTGGGGACGGTGGGACAGCAGTCCCCTGGCAGGGCTGTGGCCGGTGGGTGCTGCCAAGCCCTCTGGGCGCTGTGTCCTTCCACTGGGGGTGCTCTTGACTGCCGGCTGCTGCCCCCGGGGGGATCCCAGAACCCCCAGCAGTATCTCTCGGGGGGGATCCTTAGCTCTCAACTGCCTGTCCTCCCCTCCCCCCCAACCCGATCCCGTGTCTCAGGAAGCGCTGGCTTCCTCTGTGCCCACCGACTGGGCGAGCATCTCCTTCCTCCCTGTGCTGTGCGCAGACACACGCTTCAGACTTTTATTTAGAAACTCGAAAGCTGAGCCTTAACTTCTGTGGGCATAATCACACCCTGAAGGTGGTGAGTCTGGAATGTTCCAGGCTGGAGAAAGCCAGTAGCATAAGTCGGTAGTGGTGAGAGGGGGATGTAAGCCCAGCATGGGTTGACATGTGTTTCCATGCAGAGCCTCACATGCATCGGTGACCCCCCCCACCATGCCAGGTGATTCTCTGGTGGATGAGGGAGAAGGGGAGGGGACCAAGGGATCCGATGTACCTGGGAGGGAGGAGGGTCTGTGAAGGGGTCTCCCCTTCCCTGGGCTTACCTTGTGCCAAGCTGGGAGTCAGGCATGTGGGTCTAGGATGGGGTTGAGGCCGGAGGTGGAGGTGGGCAGGGCCCCTGGGGAGCTTCTCCAGAACCTCCAGGCATCCTTGAGCAGAAGTAGGCCAGTCGGCCAAACTGGGGCAGGAGCAGGGAATCTGGGCCGAGGGCCTGGTTGGTCCCCAGGGCTGTGCCTCGTGCTCTGGCACCTCTCTGCTGCTTGCCCCTGCTGGGGCAGCCCAGGGCAGGGCTGGCTGTCCACCCGCTGGTTAGTCCCTGGCCCTCACCACTGCATAGCCCTTCGCTGGCCCTCCGTTCCATCCTAAGGAACCAAGGCCCCAAGAAGGAAAGTAGCCCATCTCCAACCCCAGGACAGCTGTATGGCGGGGCTGGGATCTGGCCCCTGGCCTCTGTGATGGTAGGGCTTAGCCTTTTCTAGGCTGTGGCCTTTTCTGCTGTGGCCTTCAGGGGAGATGGGAGAGGGCAGGTAAGCTCTCTAGTCCTGGACTGCAGGCCCAGCAACCCTAGGCAAGGATGTCGTAGAGGGGCTTTGAATAGTAGAGATGTTGGATTTAGGGTTTCTTCTGGCCCCAGACTCAAGGAGTTTGGGAGTTCTCTGCCTTAGAGTATCAGACATCATGCCTTTTCTGGGGGGATCTGCATCTTCAGAGAAGACTTTTCCAGATGCAAAGGAATGGATTGATAATGATAGGTCGGAGGCCTGGTGACTAGCGTGTGCGTGTGTGTGTGTGTGTGTGTGTGTGTGTGTACTACCCCCTACCAGTTGTGTAACCCTGGGGGAGTCCCTCAGCCTCTCTGAGCTCAGTGTGTTCCCCGATGACACGGAGGCCGCCGGCCCAGGCCCAGCCCAGGAGCTGCCTGATCTGTTGGGGGCCACGGGGCAGATGGATACTGAGAACAGCTGGGCTTCAGTGGCCGGAGGTAAGGGTTGTTATGTCCATGGTTTGGGTCGTGATCTTTGTCCAGCCAGGCAGTCGGAAGCCCGTGTTGAGGAATGAAGCAGAGCTGCCTGATGGTGAACCCCTGCACCTTTGGAATAAGCGTGGCAGTCAACCCCTTCTAGAAATAATGAAGGTGAGGTTGGTTCCGGAGCAGGATGCCTGGGGGTTTGGGGGAGTAGAGGCAAAGAGAGCCGGGGGTAGAGGTGGTTTGGCTGCAACCCCCCCCCACACAGCTGAAGGGGCTGCAGAGAGGTGGCTGAGGCCCCCTGAAGGGTGGGTGCAGGCTCTTCACCGAGTGGGGGCTGTGTGGATGTGTGCGGGTGCCTAGTGGGTGTGCATGTGGAGTGCACCCCTGTGTTGGTACCCGGGCCTTCCCGGACACCCCTGTTTTCCGCTGTCGCAGAGAGAGCTGTCCACAGGCCCTGCTGTCTCTGGCCAAGGGCAGAGGAGTTCTTTATTTCCACGGCCTTCCACGGTGATTAAGTCTCCAAACTTTTCTTAACCATCATTTCTTCAAAATGAAAAATCAAATTGCATCTCCAAGCAGCTTGGAAATCGATTTCTTTCAAAATGAACTTTTGGAGAAGCGATTCCAAAGAGAAATAAGAGGAGGAAGGTGGGAGGGGGAGAGGGTGGGGACAGAACAGCTGCCAGGGCCTCTGAGGGCCCAAAGGGGTGCCCTGGCCAGGCTGGGGCCCCCCCTCCTCACCTTCCCCCCCGCCCCCGCCCAGCCACAGCTTGGACAGTCTCCCCCACCCCTGCCGGCCCTCAGTCCTGACCCTGCACTGGGGGCCTGGCGGCCTGGCGTGGGAGACCCGGCAAGTGCCCACCTCACGTGCAGGTCTGAGCCCTTCGGGGGCAGAAACGGGGCTCCACAGTCAGCCCAGGAAGGATGGGCTGTCGTGTTTGCCTGTAGAGGGTTCCAGTTCAGGTGGATGTGAATGGCTCAGCACTGTACCACGGTCGGTGCGGGGTCAAGGGAGGGGGGCAGCTCCGTGCCAAGGAGAGTCACAGCCAAGTCCAGCATTCAAGGAAGGACGGGTGGGGGGGGGGGGGGCGGGAGACCCTTCACGGGGGAAGAGGTGTGTGCCTCAGGGCTTGTTTGCGTCCCTACTGTGTGCCAGGGACTTTGGCATTTATGAATCCATTCTACACATGAGGAACTGAGGCTCAGAGAGGTGGAGCAACTTGCCCGAGGTCACACAGGGAGAAAACCAGATCATCCTGGGTCCCCAGCCGGTACACCACCCAGGGTCCCCACAGAGAGCATCTCGGGAGGGCTTCCCGGAGGAGGTGGCTAGTGAAGGTGATGGAGAGGGAACGGCAGAGAGGGTATTCCTGGCAGGGGAAACTGCACAGTGACAGGCAGAGGGTGCACAGAGTGGGGATGGCGAGGCGGTGGCTCACAGTCCGGGGGAGCAGGGAGGCGGGGTGGACAGGTAACAGGCCAATTCTGCCCCTGTGAGGGGGCAGGGGGAGGGCTCCTGGTCTCAACAGGCAAAGGGGGTGGATGGGGAGGGCTGCCTGCCAGAGGGTACGGCAGGGGGGCGGCGGGGGCGGGGGCGGTGATGGTGGCGCCCACAGCAAGGGCTTACTAGGGGCTAGGCGCTGTTCTAAGGGTCTCACATGAACGAATCTGGCAGCCCAGTGAGGCAGGTACCAGGACGATCCCATCTTACAGATGCGAACGCGGAGATCGGAGAGGTTGAGCCAGAGCTCAGAAGTGGTAACGCTGGGACTCCCACGCAGGCTCGCCCCTAACCCCCCCTTGCTCTGCTGGGGAGAGAGAGCAGGAGAGCAGCGGGGAGGTGGGAGGGCCGGCTGCCCCAGCGGCTGGGCTGGGTGAGGCCCCGTGGAGGAGGGCTGTGGAGGCCTGCACGGGAGGACCCTTGTAGGCCATGCTAAGGAGCTGGGGCTTCCCCTGAACGCTGAGGGCCTGTGGAGTCTTCCAGGAGCAGGGTGGGGGTGATGGTGTGACCAGGGCTCCCCCTGCCACCCTCCCCTGCCCCCGGCAGAGGCACGGGCATGAGGGGCAGGAAAGAGAGGCAGCCCACGGGGAGAGGCAGAGGCAGAGTTTCCTGGGGTGTGACAGGAGGCACCCTGAGCCTGTCTGTCTGTTCCCGACGCTGTTCCTCCTGGGCCCCCAGAGCCGGCAGCGCTAGGGCCTTCTGTGGCAGCCTAGAGCTCCGGGGCGAGTGGGGTACGTGTGCATGTGAGGGTGTGTGGATTTGCGTGTGAGGTGGCTGCTGGGTTAGTGGGGGGGAGGGATGTGTGTGTGTCTCGTGGTGGTGATGGTGGCGGGTGCGGACACGGTGCAGCCAGCCCAGGGCAGGAAGGTGCCGGGAGAGGGTGATGGGGTGCTCGGTCCGGGAGAGGGTGATGGGGTGCTCGGTCTGGGAGAGGGTGATGGGGTGCTTGGTCCGGGAGAGGGTGATGGGGTGCTCGGTCCGGGAGAGGGCGATGGGGTGCTGGCTCGGCTGCCGCGCACTGCAGTGTGGGAGCTCAGTGTGGCTCTCAGAGAGCCTGGCCCGTCCCGTGGCAGGTGCTCCTCTGGTCCTCGCCCCTTCCCCGCGCTGCTCTGCCCACCCTCTGGTTGACGCCTGAGGGAGGGAGGCTGAGGCCAGAAAGAGTAGGGGGGAAGAGGGTTGGGGAGATCTAGAAGGGGCAGGGAGGTGGGGCAGCAGAAGGTGGGGCCTGGAGGTCAGTGGGGGTACGGGGGCAGGTTGGGGGGCCCTGGGAGAGAAGCGCCGGCAAGGCCCGGCTCCCTCCCTCCCTGGCTGGCAGCTGGGGTCAGCAGAAGTGCTGGGGGGGGTGACTTAGCAGCAGTGGGGGACGCTGGCCAACGTGGAGGAGGAGGAGGGGGAGAAGGAGGAGGAGGAGGAGAAGGAGGCAGAACCACAGGCTGCGGAGTGGAGCCGTGGGGGCTGAGAGACAGACAGAAACCTCAGGCCGGAGACAGCCTGGGGGGGCTTGGAGGAGGCACCTCCTCTGCGCCAGGCCCCGGGGAGCTAGTCCTCACAGCAGGCGAGACAATGGGCTTGTGGGATGCCCCGTTTCCCTGGGAAACTGAGGCTTAGGTGGTCCTGCAAGTGTTCAGGCAGAGGGGGGATCATAGAGCCCAGGGTTTTGTAGGGAGAGGGTGGGGAGGGGAGGGGGAAGGGGAGGTGGGGGGGAATGTGGGGTCTAGACCTTTGGGCTGGGGCTCCCTCATGCCTGGGGATTCCTGGACAGAGGGAGGGGGCTAGCCTGAGGGCGGGAGCTCTGAGATCTAGTCTCCACCTTGTGACACCTCGCTGTGTGTCCTTGGCCAGTCACTGCCCCACGGTGGGTCCTAGTCTCTCTGTCTGTGAAGTGGAGGAGGCCTTGAACTGCATCATCTGCCGTATTTCTTTCAGCTTCTGTGACTCGAACCCCACGAGACCCACCTTGCTGACATTCACGGAGAGCCGATGGGCACAGCTAAGCTCCCTACCCAGGACTGTCCCTTAGCTGCTGTGGGAGCACTCTCTCCAGCTCTCTGTGCCTCAGTTTCCCCCTGCTCTGATGGGATAGAGGGGCTTGAAATGGATCTGTCTGCCCAGGCCTGGCACAGACTAGCTGGATGAGTGCCTCCTCCCCCCCCACCCCCCACACCTAGCTTCCCCAGCTCTTGAAGCCTCCGCAGGCTGGCTCTGATGAAAGGTTCATTTTCCTTTCATTGTGCAGGTGACAAATTCTGCCGCCAATAATCTCTTGTGAAAAATCAACAGTGAAGCCCAGCGGCTCCCAGGGTCCCGGAGAAATTTGAGTGGATTTCCGGAGGAACAGGGTGGAAAAAAACCCAGGGACAGCTGTGGGATCTGGGGGCAGGGGAACAGGGAGGGACAGCCACACTCAACATTGTGCGGCCGGGACTGGACCGCACTGGCACCTCGAAGGGAGGGGCTGCCCTTCTCATCACATCGGGAGCCTCTGCCCAGGCCGACCCTTCCTCTCCCCAGCTCCCTCAAGGAGATGGGCCAGCCTTGCGGGCAGCAGGAACGGCCCGAGTAAGCCAGGGTGGTATGGTGGGCTTGCTCTGAGGATGCGCGGGGTGTGGGGGGGGAAGGTTGGGGGGGAGTGTGGGGGGCGAGGCAGGCCCTGCTCGAGGGGAAGACAGAGGAAGATGGGAGGGGAAGACAGACGGAGAGAGGGGTCCCGCTCTGAAGGGCCTGAGAGCCCAGGAGAAGTTGGGCTCCCTTGGAGGACATTAGGAGCCATGGAAGGTTGGGAGCAGGAGACAGAACTGTGTCACCTGATCTGCTCTGTGCCACCTGTCTTCTCTGCCCTCCTTTGGGATGGGGGCCTTCAGTCAGCCTCCAAGGACCCAAGCCCAAATCCTCTCTTGGGGGAGGGTGGGGAGTGCAGGGAGTGGTAGGGCAGAGGGCGGGAGGCTGGGGGAAGACCCACCTAACACAGATGGAGCACCACCCTCGTGCCAGATTATCTCAGGGCTCCCTGCAAGGCGACACAAGCTGTAAGTGGCTTTGTCTGACCACAGAGCACCAGCAGGAAGGGGACCCTTGCAGTGACCTGTCTGTGGGGGGAGCTCTCCTAAATGGTCTCATTTGTGCCTCTTCCTCCTCCCCGTGAGGGGCTCTGTCCTCACGGGCCCATTTTACAGATCAGAAAACCGAGGGTTTCAGAATCGTTAAGGGTTAGCGGCCATCAAAGAAGCCCATATTTCTGGCTTCCGGACCAGTGTTTGGCACAGAGAAGGTGCGTAGTGAATGGATGGGAGCCAGGATTTGACCCCGCCCGCTCTTTGGACTCCAGAATCAGTGCTCTCCAGATGGCACCATAGCGCTTTCTCTGAGCTGGTGCTATTGTCAGAGAGCATGACAACCCCCGAAATAGAACCATCTGGGAAATGTTCAACCATCTTGGAAACCTAGCCCAGAGAGGGAAAGCGATTTGTCTGAGGCCACACCATGGCAGAGCAAGGACCAAGACCCAGGTCCTCAGACTTGCCCCCCAGCTCTGGGCCCAGGCTGGTGGGCACCGTGGACTCAGCCCTGAGCTGGGCAGGAAGTGTGGGCGCTGCGGCAAGCGCTCCCTGGCTCTGAGCCCGGGCCCAGGATGGGCAGGGAGAGGGCGAGGGCCATGGTCACCAGCCAGTGTTGGTGCAGCACGCTGCGAAGTGGACGATCGTGTAGTGAGCGGGGGCTGAGCCTCCCCCAGCTGCTGGGGGCCCCCCCCCCGTGACAGCCAGAGTCCCGAGAGGCAGGCCTGGCCCACTCCTGCCCTCCATCTCTGCCTCCCTGCACCCCTTTGGACCCACTGAGCCCCAAATTCCCGTTTCTATCATTGCCCCGTGGCCGCTTGTAAGGACAGGGGATCTCCTCCCTCAGGATCCTTCTCGCTCATTCTTTCCCTCCATCCGTCCTGATGCCTCTCAGACTTCAGCTTCAGACAGATGTGGTTTCGGAGGCAGGCATCTCTCAGCTGTGTGACCTTCGTGAAGCCACATCCATTTGCCCGTGGCCTTGCCCGGGGCCTCACTTTCTCATCCGTACAATGGGGTTCGTCCCCGTGGCGCCCCTCTCGAGGGTTTCCGTGTCCAAAGAGGCCCCTGAGCATCAAGCAGGTGCTCCCTCTGTGGTAGCCGCCAGACGGTGATGGGGATTTGTGGTAGAAATCATTGGACTCCAGGCGCCTCGCCACCCACTTGCCACCTGACAGCCGCCTTCCGGCTCTCCATCACGGCGGGGGAGGCCGGGAAAACTCCCCACTCCCTGCTATTTCTCCTTTCAAGCCTCCGGGAGGTTAATAGCAGCTTCTCACCGGGGTAGTTGGCTTTTTTCCGAGTCTCCTCTGCTTGTTTCTCCTCTGGGAGGATATTCTCAGGCTAGTCTCAGTGAAGAAGGGAAGGAGGGGAGGCAAATGCCTCACTAAGGGGACCCTTAGGGATGGGAGGGGGGCTGGTCCGGGCAGGACTTGGATCGCGCAGTGCGTTTCCAGAACAGTCCCCAGGCGCCGGGCTGGGTTCAAGTGTGGCAGAAGAGACTCCGGAGTGGGCTTGCACGGTTCACTTCCCTAGCCCAGGTTATTTGACTGGGGGGGTGTCTGAGCCTATTGGGGCCCGAAATGAACCTGGTGGTCCCTCCTCAGGAGGAAGGGAAACTGCAGATGGAGTGCGGGCCAGGCGACATGCTGGGTGATGGGGCTGGCCTGGCCGGAGAGCCCCTGAGGTCCCCGTGGCTCATCACTGGGGCCCGGGGCTCCTCCTGCTGGTATGCGCCCCAGCCAGCCTTGCCGGGTGGGGGCTGGCCACTTTGTGTGTGTGTATAGTTTTTATAAAAACTGTGGTAACATAACATAATGTGAAATGTTAACCAGTTTTAAGCAAACAATTCTGTGGCTCTAAGCGCATTCACACTGTTGTGCAACCATGACTACCGTCCATCTCCAGAACTTTCTCATCTTCCAAAGAGAAACTCTGCCCATTAGACAATAACTCCCCTCTCCCTTCCCCCTGTGCCCCCCCCCCCCCCCCCCCCCCCCCCCCCCCCCCCCCCCCCCCCCCCCCCCCGCCAGGAACTCCTTCTACTTCCTGTCTCTCTGAATTTGCCAATGCTGGGCATCTCACAAAAGTGGAATTAAATATTCGTCCTTTTGTATTTGGATTATCTCTTTCAACATATGAGTAAACTGAGGCCCAGAGAGACCGCGGGGCTTGCCCAAGCTGCGGGCCCTAGCCCCCATCCCTCCATCTTGTCTCTTCGGTTTCCACATATCTGTGAGTCTCCCAGTTTGCCTGTCACACCTCCAGAGTCCCATTTCCTGGAGGAAGAGAGAGAGGAGCTAAGAGCCCCTGGGTTGAGAGACTCTAAATGTGGTGCCCACATCTTCAGGGGGCCACCTGGCTCTGCCTGGGGGAGGCCTGGCAGTCCCAGGCTTGATGGGGAACATGCCGGAGACCACTAGGCCCCTTGGAGGTCCCAGTGTTTCTCTTTTGATGCTGACCCGGTGACCAGACAGACCTTGCCCATCGCCTCTGGCTGTGCTGACCCCCTTCCCCAGGGCTCTCTGGGTAAGGGAGGGGACAGGCTAGCAGCTAGCAACATGGCCCTAAGGGCCGCCTGAGGCAAAGAAGAGCCTGATCCAGGGCTCTGGCCTTGGGGTGACCCACACTTCCTGACACAGTTCCCATGTCCTCCTCCTAGGCCTTCCAGGCTCAGTGTGTGTGTGTGTGTGTGTGTGTGTGTGTTTAGAGAGGTCCAGAGTGGCTGGGAAGCTTACAGTTACTGGGAAACACATTTATTATGCTCTCAGTGTGTGGGGGGACATAAGCAAGTCAGGTGTCTGATGAGGGAAGGGAAGGTAGAAAGAGTTCCCCCATACCCTACTCACCTTCTTAGTCCAACACTTAAGACCCTCTGTGATCTGGCCCAGCCCACGTGTCCATCAGCAAATTCCATAGATGCGTTCGTTCATTCAGCAGGTATTGACTGAGGAGGGCTATGCCCAGGCACGGCGTCAGATGCTGGGGTCCCTGCCACAGCTGGGCCGAAGACGAATGTGCCCTGTTTGCCTGGAGTTCCCGAGCTTGTGGCCCCGTAGCAACACCTAACATTAAACAAACAATCCGATGACCTGGGGCCACGGGCAGTGCACAGGGAGCTCCGAGGCCTTGTGAGGGACCTGAGAGCAAGCTGGACTCAGAATGGGAGTTCGAGGAAGGCTTCCTTAAGAGGCTGTGGGGCAGAGGGATGGACGGACCAGCCAGGCAAAGAGCTTCAGGAAGAGTGTCCCAGGCAGAGGGAACAGCACATGAAATAGCCCAGGGGTGAGCTTGGGGAACGTCGAGGAGGCGAGAGAGCGGCAACCTTGTTGAGTGAGTGGAGGGTGGGGGCCGTGGGGCTGGGGCCTGGACACTAAGGACTCACCACAGGGGACTGCATACCCAGGGTGATCAGAAGAGTTAGTAGGGGACAAGGAGGAGAGATCCCCTAGGCTGGGGGACCGAGTCGGGGTCGGGTGGTGTTACCGGAGTCCAAGGACCACGGAACCAGGTCAGGAGCTGGGGCCTTGGAGGAACGGGAGCCATGGGCAAGCAGTCAGAGAGGGGAGGACCACTGGGCACCTCCCTTCCTCTCTCCCTCCAGGCTCCTAGTAGGGCCTCCGGTTGGCTGACACGAGCTGAAAGGCAGGTGATACGGAAGCTCAGGAACTGTGGCCTGTGTGGCCTTGGGCAAGTCTCTGTATCTCTCTGAGCCTCAGTTCCTTCATCTGTTAAAGGGACCAATCCCACGGACCTTGCGGGTCTTTGGTAAAGGCTGGAGGTAAAGGCAAGGGGGCCGTTTCTCTGCTGGGCCGCTGATAGCAGAGTATGGCCGGGACCCTGCTTGGCTCTCTTCTGCCCGAAGTTTGACCTGCAGACCCCACTGCCTGTCATTCCTCGGATCCGTCAGTGCTCACCATGTCCCCGTGGTCCTGGAGCCTCAGAGCTGGGTCAGACCCCGCCTCTACGCCCCCAGCTCAGGGCCGGCCGATGGTTGCAGACTGCACGGGGCTGCTCCCACAGGTGCAGGTGAGTGCCATCAGCTTCCAAAATGGGGGTGCGATGGTGGGGTTGCCCCTTCCGAAAGACCTCCCCGTGGTAGGAGGCTGTGCCTTGAAGGCCTGGGAGCGTATCCCATGCAGAGAAAGCACACAGCAGGTCTGATGGGCCTTGAACCCCAAGTGGAGTCGTTTGGTCCTCAAGGCTGTGGGAGTCACCAACGATGAGAGAGAGATAGAGACAGACAGACAGAGACAGACTGGGCAGCTCTGCACTGGGAAAGACCTGTTAAGATCAAGCCCAGCATCAGGTCCCTTAAGACCTGCATTGTGGGTGGTGGCCTGGAGGGAGTGAGGCTCAAGACAAGGAGACTAGTGAGGAGGGTCTTTCTAGGGGGTCCCAAGATCGAGTCCCCTGAGTTCCCAGCCAGCCCCACCCCCATTGCGCTGGCTTTCTGGGGCTGCCAGGGTGATCCCTCTCCCCTGCCCCAGAGCCCTGGGAGATGCTGTTGCCTGGATTCTGGAAAGCTCCCCAGTCCTCCCCCTGTGGCCCGCATTGAGGCCATACTGCCACATCCGAGACTGGACTCCGGCGGATTACTTGTTGCCGCCTTGGTTCATTCTTGCCTAGATCCGGAGGCGGAGAGCTGGAGGAGGCTGGGGAGGAGAGGGGAGGAGGAGCCTGTCAGTGAGGAGAGGGAGGGCAGTCGGGGGCTCTGCAGTGTGCAGTGTGATGGGGTCCTCCCGATGCTGTGACGCGCTGTGTGTGTAGCTGGGGGTTTATGCCTTGGAAGGGAGTGCACGGGGAAACCTAGCAGTCCACTGGGGGCTACACCTGCTGTTTGTACTTTCTCCTCCCACCCTTTCATGACCCATCAAAGGGTAAATAGGGACCCCACCACCACCTCAAAGCTCCAAGGGGGGGTTATCGCTGAAGTCAGGCTGGGCACCCCTAGCCAAGGGGAATCCTGTGGGTTGGTGGGCGGCACAGCTGGCCCTCTTCCTTCCCCTGGCTACACTGCAGCCCAGCTCCACTGCCACACATCCTCACGTCCCTCCCTGGAGATAGGCTGGGGGTGGGCGGCAAGGGGCTTCAGCGCAGGGAGGGGCTTCGGGGAGCAGAAGATGAGGGGAGGGAGACTGAAGAGGCAGGGAGCTGAGAAGAGACTGGGAGAAGGTGGGGGAGGTAAGGGGGGCAGAAATTGAGAGCAGGCGAGGGAGAGCTGGCAAACCAGCGGTGACAAAATAGGGGCGGTTGCCTGAGTCCTGCGTGTGTCTGTCTGCTTCACACACATTATCTCATTTAATCCCAACACCTCCAGATACTGGTATTATTTCCAAAGCCTAGTTTTGTAAATGTTTGCGTTTTATTTAATCTGTTCATTGGAATTGCTAATGCATTCATGCATTTCAATATTTAAAAGACAAGTGTGCAACACCAGGTCTCTGTCTCCTGGTCCCTTCCTCCAGGGACCAGGCTCCCCTCCCTGGAGGCCGACAGCTTCAACAGCGACTTCGATTCTGGAAGTCTGCTCTGCGCTAGGGTATCTGCGCAGAGACATGCAAACATATGCATAGGAAAGCAAATATGTACACAGACATTTCCCCCCCTTTTTAACCCATTAAAGGGCCACATTCCATCACCAGGCGCTTCTGAGTTTTTCCCCCCGCTTAAATCTATTTTATACCGGAGGCCAGCACTGAGGCTCCGGGAGGTCAAGACAGTCGTCTAGGGTAGCACAGCAGGGCTGGCGAGGTGGGCAGAGACCACGGCACACTGGGGGGAGAGGGGAGAGGATCGGTTTGGAGTGGGGGAGAAGGGGAGGAGCTCTCCCTGCGGGGGCAGCCAGCGGAGGCGCGACAGGGGCCGGAGGCGGGGGTGGGCGGGTGGGGAGACACGACAGCGGAGAGCGGAGGCGCCAGCCCGGGCGGGCGCGGGAGGCGGCGGAGGCGGCGGAGGCGCTGGGGCGGGCGAGGCTCCATCTCCTGCGGCCTCCTCTGCGGCGGGGGCGGGGGGAACGGGTGGGGGCGCCGTCCTGGATGTCCTCCTCTGCCCCCTTCCAAATCCTGCGCTTGGGGCCATCCGGTCCCCCCCCTTCCCAGCCTCTGGATTAGGGCTGGGAACCCGGCGGAAAGCAACCTGGTTCTGGTCCTGCTCCGGCCGTCCGACCTAGGACAAGCCACCTGTGACGTGGGTCGGCGGGCGCAGGCAAGGAAGACGAGCCTCGCCCTTGGACGTTCCGGGGCCACTCTCCTTATGGGTCCCGCCCGTCCCCTATTTGGTGTCCCCCTTCCGTCCCTGTCCCAGCGCACTCGCGCCCCTTCCCCCACTGCCCAGGCTGGAGGAGAGGCGGTCCCCGAGCGTTGGGGGCCCGGCAGCCCGCCCCCCTTCCCGGAGGATCTACGTGTGATGCAGCAGGTCCGTGCGGGGAGCGCCCAGGCGCCGTGGCAGCGTCCCTGTCGCTGAGCTTTGGTGAAGGCCCCCTGCGGGGTGCCCTGCCGGGTCCTCGAGCATGGCCTCCACTGCTGCACAGCAGAGTTCGAGGCCCAGAGCCGTAGCTATCTGCTTGGTTTCTGAGAGATACCTCCCTGAGCCTCTCTTGGCTCCTCTGTAAGGGTTGGGGTGCGGTGGGGAAGGAGGATAAGATCTTAGGATGTTTGAGAGGGTAGAAAAGAGTAATGCTTAGCTCAGCGCCTGACTTAGTGAATGCCCAATAAATGTCTGCCAGGATGATGACGGGATGGTGATGGTGATGGTGATGGTGATGATGATAAGGATTCCAGATGGCCTGGCTGGAGGATTCTGGAGCCAGAATGGACCTTAGAGAGACTGCATGCAAATCCCCAGCCCCCTCTACATTCAGGAATAAAGTAGTAACTTGTTCAAGTCTAAAACCAACACTGGGGAGGGAATGTGGTTCCCAAGTGGAAATTTGAGGGTCCTTGACCCCCCAGTGCTCTGCAGCACTTCCTCTCCCTGACAGTGGGAGCTGCAGCTGAGCCCCCCTTCACTCTTCGTCTTTACTCCCTTCCTTGGAATATCTAAACTGGAAGGGCAGTTGGGTCATCTGGCCTAACCCTCTGGCTCACTGTGTGACCTGGAGCTAGACACTCACGTTTTCTGGGCCCGCTTTCACACCTGATAACTGAGGGGGTTGGGCTAGCCTAGCAGTTCCCAAAGCCTAGCCATGCATTAGAGTCCGAGAGCTTTTAATAAACTGTCAGTAGCTAGACCCCTTTGCAGACCCGGTGAGCCAGCTCCTCTGGGATCTGAACTGGGGAATCAGCACCTAGCCGAGTCCTGGTCCTGGGAAGCACAGCACAAAGGGCCTTTGACCCTGAGCCCCTCTGCAGCCCCCTCTGGGACAGATAAGGACCCTGAGACCCAGAAAGGGAAGGTCATCTGCCCCCTTCTCAGTCTCTTCTCTCACTGGGACCAGACTGACCTGGGGGTAGTTGGGGGGGGGCAGGGCCACCCTGCCCGTGGCTGACCATCCTTGTGCCCCCTTGTGCCATCCTTGTTCTAACCTCACGGCCAGGGGCCCTGCCTCACTTTTCTGAGCCCACAATTGTAAGAATCTCTTGGGTGCTCCTTGAACACTTCAGGTCCCCGCAGGGCCCCCTCCTGCAGGGGCACCTGGGAAGGACAGAAGTGGAGGCCCCAGTAGGTGGGGGCAGGCATGCAGGAAGTAGGCTCATCCGTCTTCCTTCTCCAAGAGCTTGTGTTCTGGTCCTGACTCCTCTTAGGAAGGATGGTTTGGGAGAGGAACTGATTGAAATGTATTTTTCGTTTCGGGAAATTAAAGTCCTCAATTTGAGAGCATGGCGACAATTAGTGTTTAATCATGGGAGGGTAGAGCACGGGGAAACGTTCCCAGTGCATGGCTGGGTGGGCTGATTATCAGTCCTGCTTCCTCCTGTGGGGGCTGAGGCTCATCCCGCCCCTTCCCCAGGATAGATTAAAGGTATAATTTGATGAATCAATTTGTTTTCTGGAGGAGGGAAGAGGGAAAAGGGAAGCAGAAATATGATAATAGCTGGAATCGAGTTGCTCCATCCTGTCCTACAGGAGTCATTAGGAAGGGGTGCAGGGAAAAGAGGCAGATCCAATCAAGGAGGCAACAGGGTCTTCCTTCAGGTAGCGTGCTGACGTAGTGGCCTTCGAGGACTGGAAGAGCTGAGTTCAAATCCTGGTTCTAGCATTTATCAGGTGTGTGACCTTGAGAAATCCACTTAACCTCTCTGTGCCTCTATTTCCTTCCTGGTCTCTAAGAGACGCACAAACCAGCAGGGTGGCTGGGCCATTGGTAGATGCGTCTCCTGCAGTGTCTGGCACGTAGTAGGTGTTCAGTGAAGGCGACGAGAGAGAGAACACTGGCTTTGGGAGGGAGGAAATGAAGCTGAGACAGTTGCCCCCGCTGAGCCGGGCTTGGGGCGGTGGGCCAGATGGTTCTCGGCACAGCATCCTTTGGGTGCCCGCAGACGGGGTGCAGTGATGGGGCCCTTCTAGGCAGAAGGCCAAAACTCCAAACAGTGGGCAGCAGCAGCAACTGTGTGGTGCCGGGACCCCAGCCTGAAGAGTGAAAATAACCTCTTCCTGTCTTCCAGAAGTCTCCCCATTCCCCTACCAGGTCAGGAGCCCCAGCCCCAGCTCGTCTCCCCTTGTAGCTCGGTGCGCACCCCTCGGGGCTGGGGACGCAGCCGGTCCTCAATCCGCGTTGAGCACTGTGGGCAGCTGGGAGCAGTGGCACCGGGTGACGGGCTCTGGCTGCAGCTGGACTGGCCAGGAGAGGGTGTGTTGCAGCAGAGAGGGCTCAGGTCCGAATCAGACAGACCTGGGTTCAAATCCTGCCTCTCCCTTCCTGTGTCTGGGGAACACGTTGCTGCCTTCTCTAGATCTCATCCGTAACTTCCATTTTCCCAGGCTGGTTATTGATGACAGTAACATTTGCCTCCTCCCTCTTCTTAGCAAGGGGGCCCCAGAGAAGCCTTAGCGCAGCATCAGGGGATGGTTTGGGGCACTGAGAGGGGACAACAGGGATAGAGACAGGGGCCTCTCTCCATTTACTGAGTATGAGTCACATACCAGGCCTTGTGCTAAGGTTTCTAGGTCCTTTGTTTGACTCTACTACGCCCCTATAAGACAGGGATAATCGTCCTGAGGCTCAGAGAGGTGACCTGGCTTGCTCAGGCTCACTAGCGAGGAGCCAGTTGTTGAACTTGGGGCTCTCTGACTCAGAGTCTGGGCTCTGTCCAAGCTGGTAGGCACTGTAGGAGGATGTCCTGGGGCTGGAGGCTACAGCCGGGCGGGGGGGGAGGGGGGGGGGGCAGGCCCATAGATCCTGGCTAAGGGTTCCAGGTGGGCCTAGCACTAATGGGCCTAGCACCAGGTGGGCCTAGCACCACTGTGAGTGGCAGGTGCAGATCTAGTGGGGAAGTGGGAGCTGGCCGTAACGGGACCAGGAGCTCTGCCCACCTCTTTCCTGCTCCCATTCCTCTGGCCAGGAAGGAAGGGGTGGAGATGGGGGGCTCAGGGAGGAGGCGTGTGCCCAGCTTCCCTTCACAGCTTCCCTCAGCTTTCCCTTCTGCCCAGTGGGCTAATGATCCCCACCTCCCAGGTCTGTTCTGAGCCCTGAGGGCAGTAATGTACTGGGGTGAAACTTGTAAAAATCAGGAGGTCAGCTAGAGTGGTCCCTCTCCCCACCTCCAAGAAAATGTTCTTTCTTTGGGACCCCAGAATCTTGGGGATGCAGGCAGGTGCCCGCAGATTATGCCAGGTCTCCCCTTGTCCCCCCTCCTCCCCCAAAGCAGTCCTAGGCGAGAGACCCACACAGCCTGGCCTGAACGGGTGGGTGGGTGGCTCTGGCGTTACCAAGAAGTGCCTGCCTCTGATTGGAGAGCTGGTTTCCATGGTGACCGATTGATTGCCCGACTTGCAGAGACTCAAGGGGAATGAGCAATGGGCCTTTCTCCCAAGCTGGACAGCTCAGGGTTTGGGCTGGGAAGCCCAGGCAGGGGAGACACCTATGAGTCCTCTCAGGCCTGAGGGGCCCGCAGGGAACAGGAGGCCCCCTCAGCTCAGCCTGGGAGCCATGGTTGGGTACCTGCTCTGTGTGTGTCCCGAACTACGATGCAATGGGAAGGGGAGGGGACGTGGGCTGGCAGTTAGGAAGCACCTACTGTATGAAAACGAAGCTCCTGGGACTCAAACCTGGCCCAGTAGAGTCCCAAGCTCATGAGCTTAACCACCAGGCTACGCCGCTTCCCCATGATGTTTGTGGGGACTCAGCCCATTGATGGGGACATGCACCCCAGCACACACCTTGGACCACCAGGACAGAACCGGCGGCGTCGAGCCCTGAGGGCGAGGGAGGGACTGGTCACTGCTGGGGGAGGTCAGGGCCGGAGTGTATGAGGGCTGCGAGAGTCCATGAATACGGACATGGGGGATGAGTTGGGGCTGAGAGGACCCGGTTCGGAATGGGGAAATAAAAGCATCCCTGGCGGGGCCACCGGCCTTCACAAAAGGAAGGTGTGGGACGAGCAGGGCATGTGGCAGGGGTCCGATTCTCCTTCCGTGGCAGTGGGCTGTCTGGTTTGTTAGCCCCCAAACCTTGCCCCCCCCATCTTACTCCTTCCCACTCCCCTCCCTCCTGCGTCCTCTCTGGGTGGGGAGATAGGCTGTTTGAACCCTGACTGCCCCCTTTGCTGGGGTCTGGATGCTTCTTTGGTCCCCCAAGCCACAGCCCTATCTCCATCTTAAACCCAGCCCCCTGCTCTAGCCCGAAGATTCCTGCCCCAGCCTGGTTCCTCCCCAGTGCCAGCCCCCCCCCCCGCACTGCCCTGGCCCCTCTCCTATCATCATCTTCTGCCTCATCTTCACCCAGGACTCTTAGCCCAGCCACTGTTCCTCTCCTATGTCCGCCTCCATTCTGCCTGCCCGTGTCCCCGTCCAGCCCTGCCTTCATTCTGAGCCCTGTCCCGGGCTCGGCTTCGCAGATGGGCTCGCTTAGGTACGGGCCTCATTGGCATTCTGTCCACAGCGGCATCCGTCGCTGGCTGCAGGCGCTGTCGGGGTGAGGGAGAGAACGAGACAGACAGAGGTCGGGGCTGCGGGTTGGGGGGAGGTCTGGGTCTGCTCCCTGGGCCTCCTCTCCGGGCAGGGGGCCTCCAAGCAGGATTGGAAATAGCTGCTCTTTATTGAACACCTACTGGGTGCTGGGAACTTCAGACAGTAGCATCTCTAGCCCCCCGGCGGCCCTCTGTGGCAGGTGTTATTCTCCATTTCACTTCAAGAGGGGAACCAATGTCTCTGTGGTAGACATGGACAGGCTTCACCCTGCACCCAAGTCCTCCTCATCAGAGCCCCCGCTCACAGTCCTTGGCTGTGGGGTTGGGGAACGTGAGAGTAGTTGGCCCCCGACTTCAGGTGACCCTGGTCCCCGAAGCCCCATGAGATCTCCAAGGATGGTCAGGGCTCCCATAGGCACAAAAGGGGGTAAGGAGAGGGAAGGAAGGGGGGAAGGAACTGCAAGAGCAGATGCTTGGAGACTGGGACACTTTAGGGAGGATAGGCCTGGGGGATGCAGCTTGGGACAAGGCCAGGCAGGGGGTCAGAGGCACTTTATATAGGGCTTGGGGACTTGGAGACCCAGCAGGGTGGCTGGCCCTTAGAGAGAACTGGGGAGCCACCGGTTGTTGAGCAAGAGACAACTTGCTCAATATCATCCGTATCGATTCCTCCCTTCCTTCACTGGTTCATTTATAAAACACGTATTAGGTGCCTTCTCTGGCCATGCCTTTGCTGGGACTGGTGATATAAAAATACCAGTCACACTCTTGGTCCTCAAGAGGCTCCGAGGCTCACCAGGAGAATGCATATTCATGCCTTCATATTCATGCATATTCATAATGGCCCTGAAGCCCCATTGGTGCGAGGAGAGCTTTGGTATACTGGGGGCAGTGGAGGTGGGTGAGAGATCTGGAAAAGTTTCATAGAGTCAGGGTCTGAACTGAGTCTTGGGGGGTCCTGTAGAGGATGCCAGGCCCACTGGACTGGAGATAAAAAAGAAGATTCTAGGCAGGTGGGAATAGCATGAGCCCCACCTGGAGGCTTGATCCAACCTCTTGGATTCAGGCGATGGCTAGTAGTTTGGGTGTTCAGTAAGACTGCACTGGGGAGCATGGCCTGAATGGAGAGGACAGTGAGGAGCTGGGAGCAGGGGGTGTAGGGAGGCATGACAGAGGCAGGTCACGTGACACAGGCAGGTCACCCCAGGGGGTGAGAAAGAACTCCAGGGGGACAGAGAGACCTGGCAGGCGATGATGAAGGTCAGAACAGAGGGGATGGATGAAAGGAAAAGACTGCCAAGTATCCACCCATCCATACATCTAGAAAATGTTTGCTGAGCACTTACTGTATGCCAGGGACTGTGCTGGGCACTGGAGGTGGAACCAGCGGGCTTGCTCATTGATTGGGTAGGTGGCTGGGGACTCAGCTGGTGAGCATGGAATGAAGACAAAAGACAGTAGAATTAGGAGATGGGCGATGGACACTTTGAGCTCAAGGAGCATTCCTCCAGACACTGTGATTGGGGACGGGGGAGGCGGCGAGGAGCAGGGCTGGGAGAAAATAAAAGGTATTTCCAATGGGGGAGTAGAAAGGACTAATTGCGTGTATGGTGCTTTGCTGGTCTTTTCATTTAATTTTCATTTAATAGCGTTCCCATTTGTCCAGATGAAGAAACTGAGCCCCAGAGACTTCAGCACTTGTCCCCTTAGTGTAAGGGTGGGCAAACATTTTCTGGAAAGTGCTAGGTAGGAAATATTTCCAGCTTTGGGGACCATACCTCTCTGTCAACCAGACTCCAGTCTGCCATTGTGGTGGAAAAGGCAACCGTATTCAGTAGCAAAAATGAATGAGTATGGCTGTGTTCTAATAAAACCGCATGAGCGCTGGGATTTGAATTTCATATAATTTTCACGTGTCAGGAAATATTCTTCTTCTTTTGATATATTTTTTTTAATATTCAAAAATGTAAAAACCATGCTTAGTTCCAGGTTGTCCCCAAACAGCTGTTGGCCTGTGGGCTTGGTTTGGCCACCCCTGTTTGGGAGGTGGTAGAGCTGGGTTTCCAACCCAGATCTGCAAGTCTGTGGACCTCCAGGTCCAAGTGCTGTGCCCACCTCTGCCTCCTTCCCCTGGGCTCTGCTCAGTCTGTCCCGTGGTCCAGTCATCCAGGATGCACATGGGCACTCTGCTCCCAGGCAGCTAGTCTTGGGGAGGAGGCAGGGTGAGTAGGCCATGAGCTCTGGATCTGCCATTCTGGAAGGGGGTCCCTGCCCAGCCACTCACCAGCTGGGAAGACCCGAAACCTCTCCGGGCCTCAGTTTCCGCATCTGTAAAGTGGGGCTTAGCAGGGAACCCACTGTTAGGCTCGCTGTGAGGCCACTGTGAGAGTAGGCCTGGAAACGCGCCTCTTCCCTTGGTGGCCTCAGTTTCCCTCCTCCGCCCCTGGTCTCCAAGCCTGGTCCCCTCTGCTCCGCACCTCTGCCTCTGCCTCCCCCATCGGCAGCCCCGTCCTTCACGCCGAGAACCACACCCCAGGTGTCTTCCCAGCAGCCACCAGCACCAACGGTTTCTCGAAAGCTTTTAAAAATGAGGTTCCCTCCGGGGCAGCGGGAGTGGTCGGGAGGGGGGCGCCGGGGGAACTTCCTGGGTGGGTGGCGGCTGTGGCTGTTCCAGGCCTTTCGAAAGGAAGATCTGTGGCTGATTATTATGGAAATTGGGCCCTAGCAGCGTGCCGGTGGCGCGGGAGCTGGGAGCCTGGGGTGAGCACCTGCTGGTGGCTGGGGGAGGTGAGCTGGGGTGTCCAGTCCCCGCCGCGCTCCTGCCCCGCGTGTGAGCGTGCCCTATCCTCGCCCGGGGCGGGGGTGGGGTGGTGCCAGGGAGCCTGGGCGGCGCTGTTCCCTCGCAGGGCTGATGGGCAGAGCTGCAGCTGGAGGGTCTGGGCTTTGAGGCGCTGGGGACTGGGGGCCGCGGTGCTGGTTACTTTCAGTCCAAAGGGAGGAAAAGGCTGTGGGGCCCCCGCCCTCCCCGTGGGAGTAGAATGGGGCATAACCACAAGTCCCTCTTATTCAGTGTGCACTTCGCACCCAGCACTCTGCTCAGCGCACTGTGGCTGTTAGTCTATTTAAAATTTTTCCATTGATGTGGCGTTATCACTCCCATTTTATAGACGAGAAGATAGAGACCCGAAGAGGCAAAGCTCATAGGGCAAAGACCTGAGAAATCTGAACCTGAGGCTGCTAACACCTGTGGCCAGTTCTCACACCCTTGGTCCTCCTGTCTCCAGCTGGAGGATGGGCCACTTGAACCTCCAGGGGCCCCTTCCCACCCTGAACTCCCCACGCCTCTCCAGAGGGGGCCTCTGAGGATGGGGAGACAGACACTCTGCCTATGTGTGGGACAGAGCTGAGGGTGAGGGGTGGTCGGTAGTGCTGAGATCCCCAGTTCCTGCCTATGCCCTGTGCCCTATGCCATGACCAGAGGGTTTGAGGTGAGCCAGGAGGACACCCTCCTCTCACCCTGCCAACCGCAGGTGCACAAAATCCCATCATTCAAAATCCAATTCCTTTATATGTTCCACATTCTGGAGAAGGGAAACCATCTCGGCTTAAAAGTGTTGGGGAAATAAAACTAGGAAAGTCAGATGGATTTGGCCACTCTGTAAGCCGGAAAAATGACCCTAGTAGAAAGGCAGGCAGCAGCCTTGGAAAAATCACTGTAGCGAACAAGAGCTGCTAACGAGGCCGAGAAACCCACAGGTACACGGGCAAAGGGCAGGAGCCGACAATTCACACCAGAAAGGAAACACAGGGGCTTAACCATCCCATGGAAAGAAATCCATTCCCACTCAGAGACATGAAAGGCATGCAAACTTTAATAAATGTAATTCCATTCAAATTAACCAATATTTTAAAACATGAAGTTATTTAATCCACCGCTGAATCAAACTCTCTTTAACTGAACTCTAGTGTCTCGCCTTCCAGAGCTCTGCAGATGTTAGCTGCTCTCAATCCTTACAATGGCCCCAATTTACAGAGGAGGAAACTGAGGCTAAGAGCGGTTAATTATGTAATTTGCCCCCGGTTACACAGCTGCAGAGTAGCTGAGCAGAATCCCCCGTCACACTGCCAAGCAGGGGCGTTTCACCCCTAGGCCAGTGGTTCTCAAAGGGCGGTCCCAGGTCAGAGGCGTCAGTATTACCTGGGGACTTTTACAAATGCTGGTGTCCAGGCCTCACCTCAGAGCTACTAGATCAGACTCTGGGGGTGGGGCCCAGCTCTCTGCTTTTTTTTTTTTTTTTCAAGATTTTATTTATTTGACAGAGAGAGACACAGCGAGAGAGGGAACACAAGCAGGGGGAGCGGGAGAGGGAGAAGCAGGCTTCCCGCCGAGCAGGGAGCCCGATGCGGGGCTCGATCCCAGGACCCTGGGATCATGACCTGAGCCGAAGGCAGATGCTTAACGACTGAGCCACCCAGGCACCCCAGCTCTCTGCATTTTAACAAGTCCTCCAGGTGATTCTGATGCTAAGATTCAAGAATTAGTGCTCTAGGCTCCGGGCTCCAGGTAAGCATTCAGAAGTGGGTTCTTGCTCCTGTTACAAAAGACAAGTTAGACTGGCCCAACCCTTTTGAAATATGAATGGATAGCAGGTGTTCCGAGCCGGTAAATGGCCAGAATTGCACTCCCGAGAAGTCCTCTGGACAAGTGGGCTTTTATTCCTGAAGCTATTTTAGACAATGTATTTATACATGTGCAAAACTGTAAACAGTGTAAGTCTCCAACAATAGGGGGTTAGGGGAGAAAAACTTGGACTCATCTACTAGATGGTCTGTTGTCATCGAGAAGTGAGTTTGTGAAGAATGGACAACAGGGCACAGTGAGGGTGAACGACGTGTTCTGGTTTGCCCCGGATGTTCTCAGTTTTAGCTCTGACAGTCCTGTATTCTAGGAAACCCATTGGCCCCGACAAATGAGGACAGTTGGCCATCCCAGTTGTAACCAGGACTAGTTCTGCAGTCCAAGTATTTCTGTTCTGTCTTCTCAAAGGGCAGGTGGCAGGATGGTCCTTCTCTTCCCTCTTGAAGTTAGGTGGCTAAGTGACTTGCTTTGGCCCATGAAATGTGAGCCAAAGTGATGTGTCCTATCCAGACAATGCTCCTGACAGCCTGTGTGGGGATGACACCTCCTCAGCCCGGGGTTCCTGGGTGACTGATAAGCAGAGGCCCCTGGCCACCCCCCCCAATGGGCAGACAGTGTGAGCAACGCATAAACTCTTGTGTGTGAAGCCACTGATATTTTCGGGTTATTTGTTACCACGGCATAACCTAGCCTGTCCTGACTGCTACACGGGGGGAATATGAATTCCACGGTGTTAGGAAGACACACATTACAGACTTGTATATGCCACAGCATTGCACACATAAAGCTTACAGGTGTGCTGGGAATAATCTGAAGTTTTTATATTAATCAGGTAGAGGAATTCTTGAGCTAACTTTTTTTCTTCCTGATCATTGCATGATCCAACTTTTCTATAATGAGCATGTTTTATTATTTTTTTTAACAGGGGATATTTTATTCAAAAAATACTTTCTTTGGGTCAAAGCAGGGTCCTCTCTGGGCTCTTATTCATTAAATGAAAATCTGGAGGAGGGAGAGAGGGGAATTAAGCTTTTGCTTCAAAGGATCAAAGGGACTGTTAAGGTCAAGGAGTTAATCCTCTCGGGCATCTGCAAACTCCCTGCTGGCTCCCAGGTCCTCTTGGCCTCAACTGCCCAGTGGAAACAAGTTGAGCAGATGCTACTTCCTGGCCCTGTGACTCTGGGCAAGTCACAATCTCACTGAGCCTCCACATCCTCATCCGTTAGATGGGAATAACCCTGTCAACCTCGTGGGATACTAAGAGAAGCAAACGAGAGAAAGCATGCTCAATACATGTTGGTACCTTCTGCCTGCCTCTGTCTTCCTCGTGGAGCCTCCGTGGTGGGGCGCCCCTTGGACATGTCTCTTAAGCTCCATGAGCCTCAGTTTCCTCATGAGAAAGGAGAAGGATGATGTTACAGGCCTAGGCATCCCTGGATGAGGCTGGAAGTCCCTGTGCAGAAGCTGAGAGATGGGGAGAAGGAGAGGGCTTGGGGAGTTTGGAGTCCAGCGGCAGAACTAAAGCTTATACCCTCCCTTGAGACTTGCAGCCGCCGACCACAAGACCGGCACGCCAAAAGCCAAAACTGCGAGCATTTAAGATCAAGACAAAAGCAGGTGCTGGGTCTCCTTTGGAGGTTTGGGGCTAGCACACCTGTTTTCTGACATCTCTGGAGTCTTAAAGGGGCTGGGGTGGTCAGGGAGGACTTCCTGTAGGAGGAGGGCTTCAGCTGGTCTTGGAAGGATGGTATGGGCAGCCCCGGGCACCTGTGGGGGTACCCTTGCTCTGGGCCTTGTAAGGAAGCCCCTAACAAGAATATAAGAGTGGCAGGTAACATCTGTGGAGGGCATATTGTGGATTTGGCTCACTGTCTTTGGGATTAGCCCACACACTAGCACTGGGGCAGGACTTGGGGAAACTCACGAAGGGGAAGAGTTCCGGGGCATTGGGTGGTGGTAGAGGCCTGGGGCCCAATGTGTTCTGGATAGAACCTCAGCCCTTTGCTTCTCTAGGATTTAGCAGCCATAGGTCACATCCCTTCTGGCCCACAGGGCCACCTGGATGTCCCCAGGTGGACTCCTGTGGATGTGACCAGTCTCTTGGGTGAGCATATGTCTCGGGGTACCTGGGGCAGCCTGGTTTACTCCTCCTGTGCTGGCATCCCCTCTAACCCAGCATTCTAGTACTTTCTGACGGGTCCTACTTTGGATGATGATTTTGTGGCCGCTCTAAATCTACATGGTCTCAAGCCGGGCAGCCTTGGTTCCATGCTGGTGCAGGCCCTCCTGTCTGGGCCATGTGGCCCTGGGAAGTGGGGATCTGTAAAGTGGGGACGTTAGTGCTCATGCTGGAGAGCACTGGGAGGTGGGGAGGCACCGTGTTGGCAGAGGCCCCAGTGTTATGGCTGGTGTTCCGTGAGCGGTGGCCCCGGCCATGACCTACTGATGCTCAGCACGGTGGGGTGGCTGGGTGTCTGGGCCAAATCTGGAGCAGCGGGTCTTTGTGGGCTGGTTTTGAGCGTCAACTAAGAACTCAGAGGAGGATATAAAGGGAGACCTCCGTAAATACTGCCCTCGAGGGCAAAGGTGATGGAGGCCTTAGCTCCTGCCTTGCGCGGCGGGGGCAGGAGATGCTTGTCAAGCCTCTTGGCTCTCCCAGCCACCCCATACCCATGTTGCTCCTATCCAACCTCTGCCTGTCCCTTACCCCTTTCCTCCAGCCCCCATGCTGCCCTGCGCCTCCTTAATCCATCCCCACAAGCAGCCTCTGGCCACTCTCCCAGTGAGCTCTTCCCTGGCTCCCGGGCTCCAGGGTCTGCGGGTCCCCTCTATGCCCACTGGGCACTTCGCTGCTCCCCAAGGGGCCACGCCACTGTGCTGGGGCTCTGCGCATTTCCCTGGGCAGTCCCTCCAATCAGGACCGTCCCCTCCCCCCACCCTATCCCTACCGGCCCTTCTCCCCTGTCCCTCACTGCAGGCCCCAGTGCTTTGCCCCTCAAGGAGGTCATTTGTTCCTCTTCTCTTTTCCCGGCCTCTGGCCTCAGCCTCTGACGCATCCATGTTTCTCCTGGAGCCCAGTGCTGGCCTGGAACCAGGTATCAGAAGAACATGTTCTCCCTCAAGGAGGCCTGGTGGAATCTGGCTTTTCTCCTGGAGGGAAGTTGGATTTTAGGAAGAGGAGGCTGTGCTCACAGCTGCCTAGAAGAAGTCAAATGGGGTGGCGGGGTGGGGGGGTGAGGGGTGGGGGGTGGGAAGGGCTGTTGGTGGGGTTTGGTCCTCTCTGGTGACTGTGGGTCCAGAGAGGGTCCGCCACTTGTCTGAGATCATGCAGAAATTTAGGGCAAGGCCAGGACTTTGACCTAGATGTGTCTTACTTCTTCAGCCATTCTGGGGAGGTCTGGCAGGGTGGGGGGCATGCAGGCTGGAGGAATGGCTGGGTCTCTGCTGCCTCCGGCATTGGGCGGGGGTGGGCCTTTCATTGAGGGGAAGGAGGGGCTCGAAGCTGGCAGCTAGGGTGGGAGGAGACCTGTCTTTGATTCTTTGATGTTCACACTTTTTGGACCCCTGGGGAACGCCTGAGTCATTGCTGAGCCAGCAAACATATTTAGCTTCTTTCATTGTCCCTAATAAATCAATTTCTCCAGGTCTCTCACACCTGCCGCTCGACTCCTGGCTGCCCGCCCCCCATCTCCTGCCTGCTGGCGTCCGGGCCCAGGGTCCCAGTGCCAGCTCCGGGTTTCCAGGTCGGAAGTGCTCCCACGCCCCGGCACGGGGCAGACGCCCCCCCTTGCTTCCTGGAGCCCCTTGCTCTTTTCTCCTCCATCCCAGGGCATCCTGTGCCAAGCCTGTCCTCCCTTGTTCTGGGATGGCCTCTGTTCAGCACCACGTTCCTGGATCCCCAGTCAGAGCATCATGACAAGGGGCACTGTGGTGTGAGAGACCGGAGGGATTATTGCGCCTGCAGCTCAGCCCCTGCCAGGGCCCAGCCTCCCTCAAACTCTTGGCCTGCTGAGACTTGTGTTTTGGGCCCAAGGGAATACCAGAAGTACCTGGCCTTGTCATGCCTCCTTGTCCTAGCTCCTCTTGGCCCCATCGGCTGGAAGAGCCTCCACTTAGTTTATCTTTCACAGGCACCTCTTCCAAGAAGGCTTCCCAGATCTTCAATTCTCCTGACTCCACGACTCTTTCCTCCTCCTATGGCCCCAGCCTGTCTTGTACCATGAAAGCATGTGCATGGTTTGCTTTGTAATGAAAATGATAGCACTTAACATAACTCTGAGTAGGTACCCAACACTGTTCTAAGTATTTTGAACATATTGAATTATTCCCATTTTATAGATGGGAAATCTGAAGCTCAGATCTCTTAGGAAACTTGCTTAAGACACGGTAGAGTTAAGCCTTGAACCCAGGCCCTCTGGGTGGCTCTCACTACTGCCCCCCTGTGGCTCTTCACAGTGAGTGGCTTTTGAGGCACCTTCTTATCCACTCCGCCCCTCCTCCCCCACCTCCCACCCCGCCCAAACATAACCTCCAAACAGTCTCGATTCACCCCAGGGTAGGGGCTGCATCGGGCCCATGTCTGAGACCCCCTTGTACAGGGAAGTCCGCATTAAAGGTCGTGTCATGGAACTCACCTGGCTCAACCCTTCAAGGAGGAAGATCGCATCTAGAGGGGCTAGGCCGCTAGGGCAGGGTCCCAGAGCCAGAAAGTGAGAGAGCCAGGGTGTCTGATTCCTCGGCTGAGCAAGGGGCCCTGTGCCCGGCAGGAGGCGAGAGCGCAGGCCCGTGCTCATCGGTGCCTGTGAGCAGGCTGCTTGAGCCTGCAGATCCAGCTGCTTCCCCTTCTGGGATGCCCAGGCCCAAGCTCTACTCTGGGCAGCTTCCCCTCCCGCAAAGGGCAGCTCTCAGGCCTCGCGGCTGCCTACACAGTGGCAACTCTCATTCATGTGTGGTGGGAGCCCCCTGCTGCCCAAAATGAGGAGTGGCGGGCCGGTGGGGAGGTGGGCAGAGGGCCACCCTTGGGAGCAGCGAGGGGCCTGGGCCAGCAAGTCCGAGCCCACTGGTCCTTCCCGACTGTGATGTGGCCCTGGCTGTCCACCTCTTTGGCCAATCCCCCCACCCGCAGCAGCACCAACTTTCTCCCAGTTCCCTGTGTCTCTACACACCTGCACCCGCTGAGGCTGAGGCCCAGAGGGCCTTTTCAGTGGGTTTCATCCTAAGCAAGAATTATTGAGCACTGAGCAGGGACAGGATGGCCTGGGAGGAGTTCACAGTTGGTGTGTGCGTGCGTGTGTGTGTGTGTGTGTGTGTCGGGGTGGGGTGCAGCAGACACGAGGTGAGCTCACTGCAAGATCAGGTGTGTGTCTTTCCCCCGACCTGGCTGCCAACAAACACTCATGCACAGCTCCTTTGAGAAGCCTCTCTGCCCAGCCCAGCCCTCCACTGGCCCCCGTGCCCCCGGCCGTAACAGCGCGGGTTGGTCTAGGCTGTCCCTGCCCCTTCGCACCTGTTTTCCCCAGCAGCCCCCAGCTCCCTTTGAGGGCCACGGCTTTATCTCCATCATCTTTGGATGCCTGGTTCCTTGCATGGAGCCTGGTACTTGGTAGGCGCCGGGACCGGAGCAAAGAACGTATGGAGAGACTGATCGATCGGTTTGGCACCTTCAGTCCTCAAGGAGCAGCTCAATGGTGGAATCTCAGGCAGGGGCCCGGGAGAGGGTGTGAGGGCCACTTCATCGCCCTACATCCAGAGGGGGCTGCCTAGAACCCTGGAATTCAGGATCGCCCGATTGTAAACCCCATGTGGGCTTATCCCCCCAGTGCCTGGAACACTGTAGCTACTTAAACATTGTGGAAAGTACCAATGAGTGAAGGTTACTGAATTCCAGCTTGGGAACCCTCCTCCCCCTCCCCAGTGACCGCTGGGGTCAGCCTGTACTTGCGTCCTTCCGGAGCCAGGCTGGATACCTGCCTTCCGAGGCAGCCGCTCACTCTCTCTTTGGCCAGCACTGCCTGTTGGGAAATTCTTTTGCCTTTCCCTGGCCTTGACAGGGCCACTTCTCCCCTGCCCCTGCTCTGAGGGGACCTCCGTCACAAGTCCAGCCTCTGGGGACATCTGTCTGGGTGGCAGCCGTGTTGCCCTGAGGATGAGGGTCCAGGGCCCTCTGAGGGCCCACTCTTCCCTGTCTGGTCCTCCTGCCTTCAGCTGGGAAAGGAACGAGGGTGAAGGGCCTGAACGGGGGGGATGTCAAGGACGGCAGATGTGGTCACAGAGAGGACAGACCCCACTCCCGAGATGTATCATGAGCTTTATTCTGTCTTCTGAGTGATTTCCAGGACAGCCACTCATGCCTGCAAAACACTGCTTCCATCCTCTCAACGATGGGGGAGGAAGCTGAGGACCAGAGAGGGAAAGGGGGGCGGGGGGTGAAGGCCACACAGCGAGCGTGTGCCAGGGGCGGGAGAGGACCTCGGAGCCCGTGACCCTCAGCCCAGTGCTCCTTCCGTGACCCCCGGCTGTCCCTTCAGGGGCCTAAGGAGGCGGCAGCGGTGCCATCCAGTTCCCAGGCTGACGTGGGGTCTGTGGAAGTCCTCAGATGTCCGCCAAGGCCCCCTGCAGATGCCCATCCCAGACCCTCTTCAGTACCGTGTCATTACCAGGCACTCGCACACCTCCGGAGACGGGGATCTCACCCCTTACAAGACAGCTACTCTCTCCCTGACCCCACGAAAGGTGTGCGTGTGTCAGTGGGGGTGGAGGGGACGAGAGACTGCCTCCCCTCCCCTGGGGAGCCCACCTCGCTCCGGCTCGCCCACTCAGGCTGGTGGTGGGGCAGACGCAACCACATCTCCTGCTTTCCTGCCAGGGAACTGCCCTCCAGGGTCTCCCCCAGAGCCCGTGTGAGGGGGTGAGAAGGGCTTCTGAGAAGGAGCCTGTTCAAGGAATCCTCCTCCAGGCTGGGGCCTCCCTGAAGGCAGAGTTGCTTGCGTGCGTGCTGGGAAGTCAGCTCAAGCCTTGATGCGCTCCCGCGGGTCTCAGGGTGCCAGGACCCGCCGGGGCAGCCCCTCACCACCACAGGACCCCTGGTCAGTGGTCAGCAGAGAGGCTGGGGCTGAGGCTCTGCCACAAGCTTCTATGTCATTCAGTGGCACGGGCGCTGCCTCCAGGCCGCCCTCCTGGTCACCACGGTTCACAAAGCTCTCTCTTCTTGGCTTCGTGGCTGTACCACCAGCCCTGCTTGCATACATCTGTCAGGGATGCTCTCTGCCATTTTCTTGAGGATTCCCACCTGCCCCTCCTCCAAAATGGACATCCTTGCGATTGGAGCCCACTCTGCTCTTGGCTTCCCTGCAGCCTTCGGTCGGAGCCCCACCAGCTCAGGCATCAAGTGCGGACATCTCCAGCCAGAAGCTCCTTAGGTGGATCCAGTACAATCTTGTCCTTCTACTGAAAGGAAGTGGTCCGTGAGGAGGAGGTGGCAGGTGGGGCACCGCTGGGATCTGCACTGGGGCTGTTACCGTTGCTGGGGGTGAAGGGCACAGACAGAGAAGGCACCAAGACGTTTCTATCCAAACCCCGCAGTTTTCCAAGAACCAGAGGAGTGTGACTTCGCAGAGGACACACAGCAATTTGGAGACGGAGCTGGGATGGAGTCTGCAGGCGCTGGGCTCCTAGTCCAGTGCTCCTGGCATCTCCCGGCGGTCCTGTCTGTGGGTCTGAGCTGTGTGTGTGGGTCCCTCAGGCAGGGACGGCCAAGCCCCAGCCAAAGACAGGGGAGGGGCTGGCTGAGAACCCCCTGAGCAGAAGGAGGAGGCATTACCATGGCCAAGGGCGGGAAGCACTCAGGATCCCCACGGCTCCTCCTCCCTCGAGGGCCGACAGCGTTTCAGAGTCCAGGAGATGTTTCACAGAAGAGGAGACTGAGGCCCAAAGGGAGGACAGTGTGCTGGGTTCTGGGGCTGCTTTCCTCGCTCCTTGCTGCAGTGACGTGGGCAGGGGGCGGGGGCCTTTCCTGGCAGTGCCTGGGTGCCGGGGGCCGGGGGACCTAAGTGCCACCTCTGAGCCCGTGAGGCTTCCCACCCACCCTCCTGAGCCCTGCCCCCTCTACCCCCCACTCCTGGTAGCTCAAAGTCATGGGGGCGGGGACAATGTCTATGCGCCAGAAAAGGGTGTCCTGGGGTGGGATATAAGTCTCCAGGTACCACAGGTCATGGGGTTCCCGTGACCCCTGGACCCCCCGGCACCACCTCTCAGGAAGCTCAGTGCTTGTTGGCAATCTTCTTCTTCCGAGCAGAGACCAGGTCGTAGAAGGGGACACGGGTGATGCTGGCTCTGAAATGAGAGCAGGTGAAAAGATCGCAGGGCTGGGCTGGCTGCCAAGGGGCTCCCAGCTCCCAGGGTTTGTAGCAGGGGCGCGGGTCTCCCAGGGAGGGGATGGCCTGCCGGGCTGCAGGAGAAAGGCCAGATGGCCCCACCAAGGACCAGGTTACGGTGAGTCAGCCTTGCCCGGAGTCCCACAGGCCGGGCGGGAGAGGGTGAGGCTGAGAGCGGACAGCCTTGGGAATTCTGCCCCCTCCCCCAGTTCTCGGGACCCCTCTTCAGACTCCCAGAAGGAGGCGGAAGGAGCCCAGATGGAGCCAGCAGGCCTGCTTGCCCCCCACTGGCTATGTGCGGGGGCAGGGCCCTCCCCTGGGCGGGGCTCGGGGCCTCATCTGTAAAATGGAGGTCAGAGTGGGTTTGGCCAGGGCACTTCACAGGACTGCTGCACGGCTTGAGGGGAAAGACCCTGCAAGTCCCTGGGACACAGCCCCTGGCCCGGCAACCCCTCGGTGTCATCCTCTGGCTGACAGGACCCACCATCACCCACGTCTCCCCATTGGCTCTTGCCCCACACCTGGCTCCCTCCACTGCCCATCCCGGCACCTCAAAATCAGCTCCTACACCATGGCCTTCCTCACCTGGCCACACCCCTTCTCTGTTTACTAGTCTCCCCAGTGCCCCCAGGAGAAACCCGCACTAGTTGCCATGGCGACTAAGGACTTGGTCTCCCACTGCCCGGTCCCTGCAGAGCCAGGCCCCCCGCACTGCCCGGCACCAGGCCCCCCAGGACACCAGGCTGCTGTCCAGGGAGGCCCTGCACTGACCTGCCCTCTCGTCTTTGCCGGTACTGGTCCTTCCCCTTAGAGAGCCCTTCCCTCCCTCTCCACCAGGTCTTTCCAGGGCCACTTTGGATCCTGGTGCCAATGAGAGCGTCATTCAAGAGCACTGACCACGGGTCAGGCACTGGGCAGAGAGCTTTACATGCAACATCTCATGGGATCGTTCCGCCAGCCCATGAAGTTGGGGCCTTGCTCCCCTGTGTCCTGGGGCCTGGCTACAGAACCTGGGTGGCAGGGATTTGCATGCCAGAGACAAGAGGGAGATTCTGGATTTAACCCCTTTTGCGGACAAGGAGACAAGGCCCAGAGAGAAGCAGGGGCCTCCGGGAGGGACAAGAGGCCCAGCCGGCCCTTACCGGATGGCCTCGATCCATTGGTCGCGCTCGTCGGCGCTGGATGCAGAGATGCGATAAGACTCGTGCTTGCCCTCCACCACCTTGCCCTCGCCGTCCGTCTTACACGCCTTGATCTTCTGGCCCCGGCAACTGGGGTTGTAGAGCTCCAGGCAGAACTGCGGGGAGGTGGCTGGGTGAGGGCTGGGCAGGGGTGGGAGGAGAGGGCGGCCGGGCCGGGCTTTCCCGGGCATTCAGCGAGGACTAGCCACTTGGGGCTCGGACCGACAGCAAGACACACCCCACCCCGGGCCGGCTTCCCGTGCAGGGCCAAGGGGCAGGAGCTGCTCCTCCTCACGTTGAGAACCTACTATGTGCCAGGCACGACCTAAATCCACCGTTTCCCCTAAAACCCCCAGCTGACTGCTGGGGAAACTGAGGCTCAGAAAGGAGCAGAGACTTACTCAAGGTCATCGGCCAGTGTCAGAGGCAGGCTCTGAGAGACAATGAGACCATGCCCTTTTGATGCCATTGACCTGCCCCCAGGACCCACGGCCTCGGGAGGGAAACTGAGGCAAGCCTAAACCCCACCGAGGGCTTTCTGGAGGGTCCAGGCCAGCCGCCCCCTGGCCTCCCTCCCCATTTCAGAAATTCCCCCAGCGGCTGGGGCTCTCAGGACCCCACTGCGCCACCTACTGGCTTCTTGGGGTCGTCCACCTTCTGCACGGAGAGGTTCTCCAGCGGTATGATTCCCCGTGGCTCCTTGTCCTGCAGGAGGGGCCGGGGAAGGCCAGGATCAGCAAATGCAGCCTTGACACCCAGGGCAGGGAGTGAACTTGTGGGGCTCCCCAAACTCATAGAGGAGTGCACTCATCTCCCCAGACTCTGTCCAGCCTTGGAGGGGGAGGGGAGCAGCGCACAGAGAGCCTGGGCAGGGAGTTAGGAGGCTGCCCCTCCTCCTCCTTGCCGCTCAGTTTCCCCCCCTGTGAAATGGGTGCGGAGGGGGGCTGAATGATCTCAAAGGGGCCCCAAGCTCTGTGAGTGGACTGATTAGCACTAGTCTGGGAGTAGGGAGAGGGGCAGGGGCAGGCTCAGGAGCACCCTGCTTACAGTGGTGAATTCGAAGTAGTAGAGACAGTTGTCGGTCAGGATGAACCAGCGGCGTTTCCACGTCTTCACGCGGCCCCCTGCAAGAGGCCAATGGCGCAGTCAGCCAGACTTCCTCTCCCTGGGCCACTGACCCTTCCTTCCGTGAGAGCGGGGCCTGGAGAGCTTTCCTCTGCCCCTTCCTCTCAAGCCTCCTAACCCCCAGCCCACCACACTTTCCCCCAGACCCATCACTTTGTCCCTCAAACACCCTAGCGGCGCCCATCACCCCAGGCTACCCCTGTCCGCTTGAGCTGGCATTCGAGGCTCCTCCAAGATCAGGCCCCAGGACCAGTGGCCGCCCTTCCCCCTCAGTTCATCCCTTGGCCGGCTCCCTGCCTGGCACCGTGCTAAGTATTTCGTCTTTCGCTTGCCAGACAATGTTCTAGATGTTTTTAGAAAATATTTGCTTATTAATCCCTAGAACCGCCTATGAGGAGGGGACTGTTATTAACCCCATTTTACAGATGAAGAGACCAAGGCACAGGGAGGCGCAGTCATCTGCTCAAAGTCCTGCAGCGGAGCTCAGATTCGAGCCCGGTGTCCTAGCTCCAGAGCCCAAGTGCCTGGCCATTTTGCCACACATTGAACCCTCCCAGTGCTCGTGATGACCATTTCACAGCCGTGGAAACCAAGGCCGAGGAACCTGACCACTGGCACGTGCAGGGAGGAGCTGGGATCTGTGACTTAGAGTCTCCCTGGGGCTGGGAACTGTCTGTCGGGCAAGGAAGGAGTCGCCATGGTCTGCAGAACGGCTGGCATCCGGGCATGGGGCCGTGGAGGGCTCGGGCGGGCATCCCCAGCCCAGGTCTCTGTTGCAACACGAGGTGTCTGTCCTTACCTGTCTCCAAACGCCACCATCCCTGGCTGGGCTACCTCCGCTGGGGAGGCATCCAGGAGTGCTGGGCCCTGCAGTTCCCCTGCCAGATTTGGCAGTCTGTCCCTGCTGCGAGAGCCGTCACCCCAGCCCCCACCCGTGGCTCCTCTCTGCAGGCTGGAGGTCCTCCCAGCCCCCTTGTCATGCTGAAGGGAAGCTCCCCTGAGCCACATTCCGTCCCATTTCCTCCCCCATCCATCAGGGACACCCAACCTTCTGCCCACCCACTTGTTGGCTGTGTGGCCTCAGACAGGTACCCTAACCTCTCTGGGCCGGGCTTCCTCAGAAGCCCTCCAGGAAGAGAGAGAGGCCTGTAGTTGAAGGGTCTATGGGCCTCTCATCTCCTCTTCCTGCTTGTCCTCCCCTCCCCCACTGTCCCCTTCCTGCCCAGGACAGACAGATGGAGGGATGGGGCAGGCGGACGGCTGGGGGGCGGGGGTGTTGCCTGACTCCACCCCTGAGGCTGCATGTCAATGTGTGCGTGCGTGGTGTGTGCTTGCATGTGTCTGAGCGCACGTGCCACGTGCCTGAGTGTGCCCGAGCGTGCGCCTCACCCAGTTTGAGCAGCCAGCCCTCGCGGTCGGGGTTGAAGAAGGTGTGAGTGAGGTCATTGCCGTCGTCCTCCGGGATGGAGAAGGGTTCGCTCTTGATGCTGTCAAAGAGGTTCTGGCCCCAGAGAGGGGCGGGGAAGAGCGGGCTGTGATGTCCACCCCAGTCCGGAGCCTGGACCCTGCTGGGTCCGCGTGGCCTGGAAACGCTCCCTGCTTCCCCCAGGCCGCTGGGGCCCCCAACCCCACCGCATGCCAGGTCCCCCCGCTCTGTGGCCAGAGCAGTGCACGCACGCGGAGGCCGCTCCTCAGAGAGACTGTGCCCAGCTGCCTCGCCCATGCCTGTCTGCTTGCTGGGCTGGGTCTCCCCCACCGGATGGGGCGCTCCCCCAGGGCAAGCCTGGGTGTCACAACCCCCAGGATTCCCCCAGGGCCTGGCCTCAAGCAGGTTGGCAACTCTTTACCGACCAGTCGGTTGATGGTCCCCCCCTTTCCTCCCCCCCCGGCCCCCGTTGCTAGAATTCCAGAAGAGCACCGGCTTTGGCGTCAGGCTATCTGGGTTAAAGTCTCAGCTTAGTCACTCGATGGCTGTGTGACCATGGGCATGTTCCTCAACCTATCTGAGCTGCTGGTCCTCATCAGCAGAAATAGAGAGAAAGATGCTGACCCCTCAGAGTTCTGGGGTGGGGTGGGGTGGGGTAAATGGACTACACAGGGGTCAGAGCCCCTCCCTGCCCTAAGTCTAGGGGAAGGTGAAGAGGAGGGAGGGAGGAGTACAGCTTCTGCCTTCACCCAGCCACCCAGCACCCCTCTTACAGGTCAGATGAGGGAGTCAGAGACCATCACCCCAGTGTCTGAGAGTGTTGCCGACAAGGACACCCGGCTGGGACCTGTACACCCCCACACCTGTCTGCCTGTGTGTGCACACACAGACGCTCAGACATACACACACACTGGGGCAGAGCAGCCAGAGTCAGGGCCTCCTTAGGTAACATCCATGAGGGCAGGGGGGCCCCCCTTTTGCTTAGCTGCAGTAGCAGAGACTTCCAGGTATACCCTGGGTAGGGGGACACGGAGGAGCGACCAGGGAGACGGGGATTGACTGCCTGTGTCAAGAAGCCCAGCCCAAGGACAGACTCAACATGGGATGCCGAACTTGGCTCTCAAGGGCAGGGACCTGTTCCAGGTGGGCTGTGGTCGCAGGGCTGGGAGTTCCCAGAAAGCAGATTTCAGTTCTCCATGCAGGACGTTCTAGCAGTTAGAGCTGCTAGCATATGGATGGAGCAACCTGGTATGGTAATGAGATCCCCGTCACTGGAGGTATGCAAGCCAGGGCGGAGACCTGTCCGCAGTGTCATCCCGGTGTGTTTTGAACCCCCTGCCACAGGGCCCTGTGTTCTGTGATCAACCTGCCCGTGTTTCCAAGTGTTTGGAAAAACATTCTCAACTGTTTCAGCTTATTAAAACCAGACCCAGTGCTGGATCTCCATCTCGAAGATAATTAGCTCCCTTCTGTTGCCTTTGTGTATACTGCTGTTCCGATGGTTTCCTTGAGATTTGAAATGAAAAATTTCACAAGTACTGTTGGATTCCCCTAAGGTTTTAGAAATGGTGTTTGCTGGGTTTTAAAAGGTCTTTGCTGACCCGATAGCTCCGGGGTGGGGCGGGGGTGGGGGTGGTTACAATCCCACCAGAAGCAGCTTTTCCTGGGCTTCGGATGGACTCCAGAATCCCTGGCTCAGCCTGGCTGCGCTGGGGTGGGCGTAGGGAGAAGCAGGGACCACAGGCCCTTTTTTGGAACCCCCGCACCCCTAGTGCAGCTGGGGAGCCCTGTTGCCCCTCCTGCCCAGGCCCAGCCCTGGGAATTCCCAGGTGGTGCTGGCTGATGGAACAAAGGCCAGTGGCAGAAAGGCCTTGTCAGCAGAGCTGTCAGCACAGACAAACGTTTGGGAGGCCCAGGACGCAAGCAGGGGGCCAGACAGGGGGGTCTCATCCTCCGCGGTACCCACAAGGGGCCCCCTGGCAGCTTCTGCGGGTGGCCTATCAGCTTGCACGTTCTGCCCCCCACAAAGGAAACAGCACGGTTCATCAACCGTTCCTGCACCTTGTAAACACCAGCCCTCCCCTGTAAGTAAACACCCCTGCGCGGGGGCGGGGGGGGGCGGGGCTGGTGGCCACCAAACCTGGCTGGGTAGATGCCACCTTCCAGCGGTTCTGCTGGTCTTGTCTCTGTCTCTCTCCACCCCCGGTTTTCCTCTGGGGGCTCCCCCCCAGACACTCTCTGTCCAGGTTGCTGAGGGGGTGCACACCCCCTGCCCCCCTGCCCCAGGCTCCAGGAAGGAGCGAATGACTCCCATCTGGCCAATCAGAACATTTCCTCCTGCGGCCACGGTGCCTGGTTCAGGGAGGACGTGTGACCCAAGCCAGCCAATAAGCCTTAGTTCTGGGACTTCAGTTTTAGCTGCTAAGTGAGAATGAACCCTGAAGCTGCCTGGGCAGTCTCTGCCGCAGCTTGAAGAGAGCCTGTTTAGGAGGGAAGCCAACATGGAGGAAAAGGTTGCCGAGAGATGGAGAGACCAGATCGAGTCCTGACCTCACTGAGCACCTGGATCCAGCTGAGCCTGAAGCCGGCGGATCTGAAGCCAAATCGATCCCTGATCTTTTCCATTACACAAGTTGAGATTCCTTTAGCCAGGAAGCAACCGGTAACTGGGAAACACAGCCAAGTCCTCCATCCCCAAATCCTGCCTTCTGCTCTCTGCTGAAGGAAGGGCCCTGGAGTCAGAGAGGCATGGGTTCGAATCTGATGTCCTCGCAAACTAGGAGACCCCTGGCCAGCTCCCGCTCTAGGAGGTCAGTTTCCTTTGCTGTGAACTGGGAAGGGTGCCCACTGCCTAAGGGTGTCAGGAGGAGTTAATGAGAACAGAGTGCTCAGAACCGGACCCGGTATGTGGTCAGTTCTGATGAAGATGTTTGGACAAAAACCCAGGAGGTCCAGGGCTGCCCACAGCAGAAGATGCCCTGCACTGGGAGACTGTTCCCCTGCCTGAGCCTCAGTTTCTCCACCTATAACACCAGAGGCTGGAGAGCCCTCCTTCTTGGCCTCTCTCCTTTTTCTGCTCTTCCACCTGAGCTCCCTCTCTGGGCAGCTCTCTCAAGGTGAGTGGCCCCATTCTTGGCATTTCTTGGGTGCCTGTCAAGTGCCAGGAGCTTGAAGTGCATTAACTCGGGCTTCTCAAGAGAACCACCAGGGGGCACCATCATCTGCCCACTTTGGGGGTGAAGAAACTGAGGCTCACACTCAAGGTCACATAACCATAAAGGGCAGAGCTAGGATTTGATCTCCTATCCTCTGAGTCTGCACCCTGTACCTTTGCCCTGAGTCTCTTAGGCATTCTGCCTCATCCCTATCAGGATAGCCAGGGCAAGACGGGCTCAACCCGCCTGTCCCCTGCCTCCCATAGTGCACCTCTCTGAAGCCTTGCCCAGCTTAAAAGCATTATGTGTCCTCAGCAGGGCCCAAGCTCCAGTACCACGATGGGGAATCTTTCCACAAAGTGACAAACTTTGAATATCTGAAGGTGCTTAAAGGTGAGGTCTTGCTTTACATATAGGGAAGATGAGGCCCAGAGAGAAGGCAGGCAGATGCCCCCCAACCACACAGCACCCAGGTTTCCCCCCAGACTTCTGCGGTAAAAGCCCCGAACAGCAAGGACCAGGCTTGTGTGGTTCTCTTTGCACCTTGGGAAGGGGCTAATAAACCCTTCCCAGACCTCCCAGGCAGAGTGTGACCTTAAATTGAGATACTAGACCCTAAAGCCCCAGGAGGAGAAAGTTACAAGCTCTACACAAATGTAGCGCATTGTTATTAACAAAAGGCTTGAATTGGGAAACATGCCCAAGGAGGGAGGTGTTCAAGAAGGCTCATGGGGGAGGTTGGGGGGCTGAGGCAATAATGCTGGTATGCCATTAACTCATTATCTGCCAGACCAGGTGTGCCCAGCCTCCTGTCACCGGCACCACAACGAGAGGACTTACCGATTCCCAAATTTATTTTAGATTTCGGGCACCTTGCTAAGTGCTGGGGTTTTAAAATTATTATTAGTTATTCTTCATAGTGACCTAAGCCACCATTTAGACCCTGTGCTCTGTACCTGGCAGGGGCTGTGCCCTTTACATTTTTACAAATTGCTACTCCCAGCAGCTCGGTGACGCAGGCGTCATTATCCTGGTTGAGAGAATGGTGGCTTGGAGAGGGGGGTGAGTCATTCCCCAAGGTCACCGACAGACAAACGGGGCAGACGGGGATTTGACTCGAGCTCTAACCAGCTCTCAAGGCCTCATTCTGTGCTGTGGTCCCCCCACCCCCACCCCCATGATAAACTTTCTCCTCTGGGGACCGAGGAGGGTGGTGGGCTAAGGGCGTGGCAGTTCTCAAACAGGGAGGGGCACCCGAGTCCTTCCAGACCCAGGCTTCCCCCCAGACCTGACGGGGTGCTAAGCTGGGAGGGTGGGGTTCTCACCCTCTCCTCCCCTCCTGCCAGGCTGTCACCAGGAAGCAACGGGAGCTTTATTGAGTTCTGGGGCATCTTTAGTCCTGGAAATGAACTGTCAATTCATTTTTGCTGCACCAGGTTCTGCAGCTCACTCCTGTGTTTACAAAACAGTTCCAGTTCCGTGTTGCCCATAGTTACCAGGCAACCCCCTGAGGCTCATTCGAAGCCTCCTTCCCCACCTTGCCACGTGTCCCTATCCATACATACCCACACCCCCAGCCAGCCACTGCGGACCCTTCTCCCTTTCCCAGCCAGGCGAGGCCTGGGTTCTGGCAGTTTCCCTTTTCTGGACTGTCCTTTCCCTGTTTCCCTCTGTGAAAACTCCCATTCAATCTTCAAGGCCCAGTTCAAAAGTCTTCTCCTCTGTGAAGTCTTCCAGGATGGCCTCCTTTCTCTGCCCCCAGGAGAGCGACAGTAATGTCCTCTGTGTCTCTGCCGCTATGTCCCCATAGTTAGTACAGCATGGATCACATGGGGCTATAATTCACATAGGCATCATCTTCCCACCAGACCCTGAACTTGGCCTGGGTGGTTGATTCATCCCCGGGTGCCCCGTGCCAGGCACAGGACCTGGTGCAGTGTGGGGGCTGTTTGAGGGAGAGACGGGGAGGCCCGCGTTCTGCTTGGCTCGCAAGCTGCCTTGTGGAAGACCTCAGTTTCCCCCTCTCTGGAGGAGGGAAGGCTTTTAGCAGAGTCTGAGGATTTTCAGCCCTGACACGCAGAGACTCTAAGAATCTGGGATTCCAAGCAACACACCCGAGTTGTGTGAGGCGCCCTTTCTGGAAAGTGCGACTGATGGGTGCCCAGAGTTCCCCAAAGGATGAAGTCTGGGAGGACCTCCTGGGTGGTCTACAGCAGACATCCCCCTTAAGATGGGGGCCACTTGGGAGTGCCCATGTCAGGACCGACCCGTTTAGTGGTGGCCCAATTCAAGACGGTCACCAACCTGGGTGGTCCATCTCAGAGCCCCCTCTTGGAGTGGTCTATCTCAGAGGAGCCCCTCTTGGACTGTCCACCTAAAGACGGGCCCTTCCTGGATGCCTGGGGACCAGGAGGGTCGGGCCGCACTCCTCTTACCCGCAGCTGCTCCTCAGGCAGGTCACCGCCACCATTGATGCCTCGGTTCATGGACACGAAGCGCTCGAAGGGCGGCCTGTCCCGGACATTGGGGTTGTGGAGGCTGGTGTTGAGCATGATGATGGAGAAGGACAGGACGTAGCAGGTGTCTGCGAGATGGGACAGCAGTCACAGTCCTGGTCCTGGTCACTCTCGCCTCCTCTGCCCTGACCGCTTCGAGGGGCCAAGCATCAGCTGTCTCAACACCCCAAAGGTCCATGCTGTCCTAGCTTGGCATTCGAGACCGGGCCTCCTCCCCGCTCTTACAGGCCTCCCTGCTCCAAAGAAACTTCAGCTGCCGAGCTCCTGAGGCCCTCCCACGCCTTCCCACCCCTGCACTTTGACTCCTGCTGGGCCCCCTGCCAGGCACGCCCTCCCCTTCCCTTTGCTACCCATCTCAACCCTCCCCTTTCAGCTTGAGCTCAAGCCTCTCCCCGAGCTCTTCCAGCCTCCTTGCCCACTCTGTTCTCTGCCTCCTCAGAACTCGGAGAACACTTATTGTTGGCTATACTGTTCAAGGCTTAGTCACGTGCTGCTTGGCAATCTTGCCGGCATTGCAGGGCTCCTGGGGCCCAAGCTCCTGTTCCATTCTTCAGACTTTCATGGGCTTGGGGGCGAGGCCGGGCTGAGCATTTGGGAGGGAGGTGATTGCTCCTCTGGGGCATTTTTAGGCTCTGGGTCCAGAGCCAGAGAAGTCCAGCTGTGTCCCCAGCTCCCTGGTGGACCTTGGGAATGTACCTGACCTCCTCGGCTTCTCCATCTGTGACATCAGGAGGTTTAACCTGAAGTATCGTCATGCTCTAGGACATCAACGATTCTACCCCTGAAAACAGTGGCATCCAACAGAACCACCTAATAGCTGTCCATTCCCACCACAACCCTGTGAGGCAAGTGTCCTTACTAACCCCATCGTACAGAGCAGGGCACTGAGGCACAAGGAGCTTCAGTTACATGCCCAAGGCCACAAAATGACGCAGTTAGACTGTGATTCAAATCTGGTGCTTTAAAATTCCGTCCTTTCTGTAAGTATTTATTGTGCACCCATGAAATGCTGTGGACTGGGGACTCATTGGTGAATAAATTTGATATGGTCCCTACCCCTGTGGGGTATTTAGACTGGTGGAGGTGACAGATGATAAAGAAACACACCCCCAATTTATAGGCAACTACAAGAGAGGGCAGATGCTCCATGGGACCTGACTATGGTCACACAGCCATGGACAAGCCACGGCGCTTCTCGGAGTCTGTGTTAGACGTGGAGAGGAGAACACTGCTGACCTCAGAGCGGAGGCAAGGATTACCTGACTCTGCACAGGCCGCGCTCAAGAAATGGGATTCGTTATTGTTGCTGCGGTAACTTCAGGTACAGAGAAGAAGCCAGGACAAGCCTGCCGCGGAGACTTCTTGTCCACCCTGCTGGGGGCGGGGCGGTGTGTGCAGTACTGATCTTTGCTGGTATCTTTCTATACCCCTGTGCCCCCGACCTTCTGCCCAGCGTGTTTCCTGCTTCTGGCCTTTGCCCAGATGAAAACTCCTGCCCGAAGTGTCCTTTCTCCACCTTGACCCGCTGGAGAACTCCTATTCATCCTTTAAAGCCCTGTTCAGACCCCACTGCCTCTGGGAAGCCGTCCTGGATAGGCTGACTCTGCCATCGCTGCCCTCAGCCAGGGGGACTGTGCATCATTTCCTGCCTCCTCTCCCAAGGACTGGGCCCTGAGGCAGCCCTGCCTGACAAGCGTCCAGCAGAGGGACTGGCCCAGTGTTGGCACTCAGAGAAGAAGTCTGGGCTCCCAGGGTCTGGGTGCTCGGGGGGGACCTGAGAAGTCCCGCAGTTCCGGAGGGGTCCCGCAGCCCCACGTCCCCTCCCACACAGGCACCTGTGGACTGGAAGACGCCTGGGTTGCAGAAGCAGTATCGGGTGGCAAACGTCTCCATCATCCGATCGATCTTCTGGGCCTCGCCTGGCAGCCGGAAGCTCCACAGGAACTGTCTGGGGGGAGGAATGGGGCGGTGGGTGGGGATCCCGGTGGCACGGGGTGGGGGGACCCTGGATAAGCTGCTATGCCTCTCTTAGCCTTAGTCTTTATTCTGTACATGGGAGAGTCTGCCCCTGTCCTCTAGGTGCTCGGGGAGGTGCCTTTTCTTTCAAAGTGGAGTGGGGCCCCCCTCCCCATCTGGGCCCAGAACCCTTTGTGGCCCCCTCCGCCTCAGCCCAGGGGAGGCCTCTGTCTGCCCTGGGATCTGACTGGGGACCCCTGGCCAGGTGCCTTCCGCTGGCTGGGCTTCCTGTTCTGTGAACTTAAACCCTTCCAGAGCTTCGAACTTAGCTCCCCAAGGGCAAAGGCTGTCTGTACTGCTCCTCTCACACCTCCCGCTGGCCTCACCCCGGCCTGGGTGCCCAGGGACTGCTCAGTAACGAGCAAAAGAAGGAAGGATTGAATATTGGAGACTCCTGAGCACTTACCCCTCTCCCTTAAAGAGCGTGGGAATTGGAGGGTAGGCCACATGGCTTGGGTTCTAGTGGCTTCTTCCTTCTCTGCCTTGCAAACTCCTAATCACCCTTCAAAGCCCAGATCAAATGCCCCCATTCGGGAGCTGATTTTCCAGGCATTACTCATAGCAGCAAGACTTACTAAGCCAATTCTAAGTACTTTCTGTTTAGTTGGTACAGCCCTATGAATTTGGTACTGTTATTATTATTATTTTTATTTCTTTATTTTTAAATATTTAATTACTTATTTTATTTATTTGAGAGAGAACGAGTGAGAGAGAGCATGAGCAGGAGGAGGGGCGGAGGCAGGGGGAGAAGCAGACTCCCCGCTGAGCAGGGCGCCGGACACGGGTCCTGACTCCAGGACCCTGGGATCATGACCTGAGCCTAAGGCAGACCCTTAACCAACTGAGCCACCCAGGAGCCCCTATTATTATTATTTTTTAAAGATTTATTTATTTATTTGACAGAGGGAACGGGGTGGGGTGGGGCAGAGAGGGAGGGAAAGAACCTCGAGCAGACTCCCCGCTAAGTGCAAACCCGACGTGGGGCTCCATCCCAGGACCCTGAGATCATGCCCTGAGCCGACACCAAGAGTTGGATGCCCAAATGACTGCGCCACCCAGGAGCCCCTAATTGGTCCTATTATTATTCCCATTTTGCAGATGAAGAAACTGAGGCACAGAGACTTGCCCCAGGGATGAGTCGCAGAGCTGGGATATGAACCGGGCAGTCTGGCTCCAGAGTTTAATATGTAATAATAAAGGGAATACCTACTGCGCTGTAACACTAATCTCAAAAGTAGTGGGAATAGCAGAAGTAGTAGTAACAGTCGTCACGATAATCAAATACGGCTGTAATAATGTAAGATCACGAGGAGCAGTGGCCGCAGGAAGGTGATCAGAGGCATCAGAGACCAAGGGGTGATGCTGTTTTGTGCCATGAGTGTGGCTCCTGATCCCCCTGCCCCGCCCCAGGCTGGGCCACCCCCGGGGGCGGGGCCCTGCTCTCCGGACCACTCACCTGAGGGCTTGCACGAGGTTGAGGTTGGCAAATTCGTGGCAGTCCACAAAGGCGTGGAGGACCTGCAGGTTGAAGGGATCCCTGGAGAGGGCAGGAAGGAGGGCACATGCACTTGGGAACTTGCTGGCACCCACCTCCTGGAGGGGGCTGGGGGGGGAGGGGGGACGGGAGCCACGTCCTCCTTCTGGACCCAGCCACCTTCTGGTCTGCTCACCTCTGTCTGAGCTCACATCATCCCCCACACCCCACCACGGTGTGTTCACCCGGGAGGAGAGCCCTGGCTTCGGAGCAGCCTGCCCTGCGTCAAGTCCTTCCTCTGTCACTTCCTGCCTGGATGACCCTACTCAAGCCGCTGGACCTCCCCAAGCCCCCGTGTCCTCATCCGTAAAATGGAGAGAACCACGCCTACTCCTATTTCTTCCCACTTCCCAGCTCAAATCTGGAAGCTCTGCCCTTTTCTGCCACCTGCATCCTCTGCTCTCTTAGGAGAAGGAATGTGTTCACCGGGGAGCCTGGGAGAAGAGTCGCTGGTCTAGCTCCCCTCTTGTCACTTACAGCCCACCTGGCACCCCCAACAGCCAGAGGGGTCCTTTCTCACCACTCCTCTGCCCAGAACCCTCCCATGGAGCCCCACCTTGTCACCTACTACTTCTGCCCTCCCTTGGTCTCTTCTAATCTCACCAGCCTGCTGTTCCTTGAGCATGCTTCTACTCCAGGACTTTGCATGTGCTGTTCCCTTTGTTTGGAATGTTCTTCCCCCAGATGTCTTCACTGCTTACCCCCTTTAAGTGTCAAGCATCACTTTCTCCACGTGACCCTTCCTCCACGAGACCCTTCCTATCTATAATATTTAAAGTCACAGCCCTTGACCCACGGTTCCTAGTGGTTCTCATCTCCCTTCCCTACTTTATTTGCATTCCAAAGAACTTGCAATTTTCTAACATATTTTACATATGTTGGGATCTGTCTTTTAATGTTATCTCCCCGAGGGCAGGAGTTTTGTCTGTCTTGTTCACTGGGATAAATTCAAGGATTACATACCGCCTGGCACATGGTAGATACTAAAAAATATCTATTTGTTAAACAAATGAGTGAATGAAGGAAGGAAGGAAGCCAGGCTTTGGTTCAGAAGGTGGAGGGGAGTGATCAGTTAGCCCTCTCAAGTCCAAGAGTTATGATTCCCCTAACATAATTCATTCCCTCATTTACCTGCACACACACACACACACACACACACACCTGTGCACACCCTCATTCCCTACCTCCCTAAGGCCACACCCCACCTTACCTCTCCCCCAGGTAGGTGCCAATGGCCGTCTTGTTGAGGCCCTCGCCCTTGTACAGGAACTGGGCGATGTCCTGGACGTTGGGGGTCAGCAATTTGTGCTCAGTGAGATACTGGATGCCCTGGAGGGGGTACACAGAGCCCACGATCAGCCCCCACACAGCTGCTGGCCTGAGAGGAGGAAGGGAGGGGGCCTCCGTGGCCAGAGTGCGGGACAGGTGGTGGGGCACTGGGGCCTGGCATTCTGACATAGGCACAGACTGTTTTGGGAAGTTCTGTCCTCCTTAAGAGAAGCTGACTTTGTAAGGTGGTGAGTCCCCCATCACTGGAGGCATGCAAAGAGAGAGAGCATTTCTGCAAACCAGGTTCACGCCATGGTCTCCCCAGGTCCCCTTCAGTCTGAACTCTAGGATTATATGCTTCAATGATTCTATGAATTTATAACTTTAAGATTCAATGATTTCTTTTGTCCCCTTAAAACTCATATATTTAAAAATAGTGTTTCATTTTTTTTCTCACAAATAATCTATGTCCATTGTATATAAATCAGAAAAAACCCAGCTAAATCCAAAGGAGAGGAAATGGCCGAATCCCACCACTCAGAGGGAGACAGTGTCCAACGTGGCGCCTTTCCTTCCCTTTCTACGTGAAACTGCTTTTCTGATCTGACGATATCACACACACCTCTTGCCCCCCACCAGCCCCGGCACTCAGAATCTGTCCAATTTTGGGAGTTTGAGGAGTTGGTCTCTGGTTTTCTGTGAGGGCTCCTTCATGTCCCTGTCTGTCTTGGGGAAGAGGTTGCTGGAAGATGGGGGGCAGGTGGGAGGGAGGCTCTCAGTGACAGACAGAAGGTCCTCCGGTGCTCTGGTGGGAGTAGGAGTTAGTGTGCATGTGTGTGTGCATGCGTTGTGTGTGTGTGTGTGTGTGTGCCGCGTGGATGGGGCCGGGGTCCAAGGAAGGCGAATGGGTGTGTGACACTGTGATGGGGAAGAGGCAGCCTTCTCAGCCAGGGCAGTAAATTTCCAGGGACCCCTTGGCTGCCCTGACCCCACCTCCGTGTGTCAGCTTGTGGCTTCCTCCCGTCTTTGTTCGAGCAGGAAGGGAACCGGCTGCCACCTAGCTGGCTGAGAGGTGGGGCTGGGGTTGCTCGGAGGCAGGGGGAGAGGTGGGGGGGTGTAGGGGGTGTGGGGGAGGGGCAAGCCCTGGGTGCTCCGTGCCAGGGGCCCCAGACTGGCTCCCCCTGTCCGAGAGGCTGGAAGACACTTCTGGAGATTGAGCCCCAGGATCTAAGGGCCCCACTGTCCAAAGACCTACTCACAAAGGAGGAAGCGGACGCTCAGCCAGCGGACTCCAAGTCTGTGGGCTTCACGCAATGTCCCCACATCCTCCTGGCTCCCACCTCATGCTATGCTATGGGGTGACAGAGCCCTTCAGCCCTGACGGACTGTGGGACACTGGACAGGTACTGAGCTCTGCTGGGCCTCAATTTCCTCATTTGTAAGGTGGGTAGTTGTCAGTTGAGGGGAACAAGAGGCCATTGTGAAGGTGTCCAGCCTATAGCTCCCCCGGCCCCAGGACCACCTGAGCCCCCCACAACTGCCTACCTTCATGGGGTCCATATTGAACTTCTTACGCCCGATGCATAGCTCCTTCTCCTTCTGCACCAACCGGCTGTAGACACAAAGATGTCAGGCTGGACTACTGCCCCAGGACCCCAGGGCACCCCCTCCAAGCCCCAAGGATGCTTTGCTCAGCTAGAACCAGTATTCCCCAAGAGCCTCCAAGTGGGGTCCTCACACCCTGCATCGGAAGCACCTGGGAGAGCACGAGAAATGCAGGATCTGGGCCCCTCCCAGAGCTACTAAATCAGACTCTTCCAATGGGCCCGGCGCCAGCATTTTAACCAGCTCTGGAGCCATGGCCTTGGGAGGCCAGAGTTGCTCCAGGGAGAGCATTTAGAGGGGCCTCTGCAGGATAACAGGGAGGCTGGGGGTGAGGGCACGGGCTCTGGAGCTGGACTCCTGGTGCAAATCCCACTCCGCTACTTTGTTGGCTGAGCCACATAAGGTGAATCACTTTATCTCTCTGGGACTCAGTTTTCTCCTCTGTAAAATGGGGATGACACCATCACCTGCCTCCCAGCATTGTGGAGAGGTGAAAGCGTTCAAAATAGCTCGGTGGTAGGTGCTCTGTAAATGTGTGTTATTGTTGGAGCTGGAACAAGGCCTCTGGAGACCCAGGGCAGCCACGTGTGTGTCCATGCTTGCCTGTGTGATTGGTGTGTGGGGCTAGAAAGGTGATCGGAGACCAAGGGGTGGCAGGGGCAGGGCTGATTTCCTGAGACAAAGTTGTAGCAGTCAGTGTCTGAGGCCTTAGGGGATTATGTAGGGACAAACATTCTCTCTCTCTTTCTTTTTTTTTTTTTGAGAGAGAGAGAGAACAAGAGAAAGCATGAGCAGTCGCGGTGGGGGGGGGGCGGGCAGAGGCAGAGGGAGAAGGAGACTCCCCACTGAGCCGGGACCCCAAACTGGGGCTCGATCCCTGGACCCTGGGATCATGACCTGAGCTGAAGGCAGACGCTTAACTGACTGAGCCACCCAGCAGCTCCTGAACCAAGATTCTTATTCTCCACAAGTGGGGAAACTGAGGCCCAGGGAGGGAAGGGGACCAGCTCCAGGTCACAGAGCCAGTGGGAGTCTTCCCACAGGAGGGGCGTGTGGATGACACACTATGGGTGGAGTGAGGTGGGCCAGCCTTGGCCTTGCCACGGCCAGGTTCTGGTCCCTGTGAGGCCCTTGGCTCCTGGTCCTCCTCCTTGGGGCTGAACTCCCCTTCTCCCGGCCCATCCCATGATGCTCGTGGCCAGCAACTGATCAGGGGTTGGGTCAGGGTGGGTTGGGAGAGACTTTGGGTGGAGGGGTTGAGGGTGGGGTGTCTCTCAAAAGAGGGGGCCGTTGGAAGTAAGGACCAGACCAGACCACGCGATGGGAGTCTAGGGTCCTCCCTGTTCCTATCTCACCTCCACTGCCGCCTCCTCCAGGCCGACCCCTGGTTTCACCAGGGCCCTAGCCCCATGCATGGCCCCTTGCTCCCTCATGCTCATTCCTGGGGTGTGACATCTTTGGGAAGCCACCATGGCAGCTTCTCAGTGTCCCCTGGCCCGGCCCCTCACCTCTCCTCCGCGGTCTCGAAGCAGTCAATCTGGGCAAACACATCTGCGATCTCGTCTTTCAGCTTCTGTGGGGTGGCAGGGGGCACGACAGGGCGGGAAAGTCAGGGACGGAGGGTGGGACAGAAAGAGATTCCCGAACACCCTCCCCCACACCCACTTGCACCCGTGGGCGTGACCCCCGACTCCACGGAGCTGCCCCTGAGTGCCCCTACCCCTGACAGACCACTTTCCCAGATATTTCTTATCCTCACAATCCCAAGCCAACCTATTGCCTGTTGATACCCAATTCCCCAAAGGCTCCTGTCTTGGGGGAGGCAGTCCCCAAGTCCCCACCCTTCCCCCCATTCTATTTCCAGCCTTCCTTCTCCCCTCTGTGGCTGTGGTGTCTCCTGCCTTTTAGACACTCCTCTCCGGCTTCCATCCCGCATCCAATGACTCTGCCATTCGCCCTTGACTCCGTGCCCACTATGGGCCAGGAGTTATGGGTACACCAGGGTACCAGAGAGTGCAGGCCCTCTTCTCAGGGACCTTGTAATCCCAGTGGAATTTACAGAAGAGGATGCTGAGGTGCAGAGAGGTGACGTGCCATGTCCAAGGTCTGATTCAAGTCTGTGCTTTCCCCACTCCCCTCCAGCCTTTTTCATCTTGACCCTGCAGGAGGTGCCCAGGGGAAGAGGACCCCCTAATTACGCCAACCACAACCCCTGGGCAGATAGCAGAGTGGCAGCTTGTCCAGCACCCCCTTGCGGAGCAGCAACATGAGTCCCTGGCAAGAGCCCCTAGAACCCAGCCCAGCCCGTCCTCACCTTTCCCTGCAATCTGTGGCATGAGCGTGGTTCCCCAGGCTTGTCCGGGAACCCAGGGGCAGCATGGGGGCCTGGAGACTAGACCTGAGCCCAGTCAGCGTCTGCCCATGTGATGATCTTGGCCAAGTCACTGAGCGACTTCCCCGTGATTCACTTGCCATTATTAATTGAGCACTTACTATGCTTTGACTATTGAGTTGGGGTATGATGGTGGGCAAGAGAAACCTAAGCTTTTGTGGAGCTCCCAGTTGGGTGGGGTTGGGATCATGGGGCCATGGGCAAATGAAATGACCGTGCAGAAAATGATCTGAGTAGCTACACTGTGGTGAGCACGGCGTAAGGGATAGGCTTGTCCAATCGCCATGTCATACACCCGAAACTAATGGAACAGTGCGTGTCAACGCTACTCAAATTAAAAAAAAAAAGGAAAATGATCAGAGTTATGGTACGGGAGGAGCCTGGCACATGGTAGGTCTCGAGAACATACCTGCTGAGTGAATGATTCTGTAACTTCAACTTTCTTAGGTAGATGTGTGTGAGGTGGGGGTGGGGTCCCCGCAACCCCAGCCGGGCGGTCAGGGTCAGGGCAGTCTCTAGGAGGCAGCATTCGAGCTGACAGTGAAGTCACGAGAATGAGGTGCCACGAGGAGAGCTTGGGAGAGTCCCAGGCTATGGGAACTGTGAGTGCAAAGGCCCAGGGGCAGGACGGAGCCTGGCACATTCCAGGAACAGAACCAGGGCCTGCCTCACAGGGGGCTAAAAATCACATGGGTGAATGTTTGAGCAACTGGTGCATTGGCGAGTGCCGGGCACATACCGGTGTTATCTTGACGAAATGGTTTAAGTTTTAGAGGGGCTGAAACTGAGGCCCAGCGTGGAGGTGAGGCCTGATGGGGGCCACACGGATGGGAGTAGAGCCTGCCGTGCTGTGAAGTGTAGAGAGCACTGGGTGGGGCTCTATACACAGTAGGTGCTTAGCCAATTGCCCCCTCCCCTCCCCCACGCTCCTGGCTCTCTCCGGGTCCTGGCAGCTGGGCCCGGCAGTGGGGAGTCCCCCTGGGATTCTGGTCTCCCCACTCCTGGGGGCCGGGGCCGAGGCCACGTGTGGGCTGGAGCCTGGCCCTGCTGTCCGACCAGCCTCGGTCAGGAGTGGGGAGGTGTGTGAGCGTGTAGGAGTGCTTGCTTCCGGGTGGGTGTGCTTGGAAGGTGTGTCAGCATGAATGTGTATGTAGACATGCGCACGCACATTTGTGAGTGTGAGTGTGTGAGTGTGCACACACCTGGATGTCTTCCAGAAGCTGCTTCCGGTGCCACTTGATCCGCTGCAGCTCCTCTGTCTCCCCGCTGCTCAGCTCTGCTGGGTCTGGAGAGAGAAGAACCAGTGGTCACTGGCCCGTTCACCACCCTCCCCTCCATCACTCCCCTCCAGCCACACAGGCTAGCTCTTGCTTCCGCCAGGGCCCTCTTCCTTCCAGAAACCCATGGCTTGCTTGCCCTCATCACTCAGGCTTTGGTCCAGATGTCACCTCCTCCAGGAGGCCTTCCCTGACTACCTTCTCTAAAGCAGGCCCTTCCTCTACCTTCCCTTCCTACCCAGCTTTGTACCCTTTCGGTACAGACTCCTTGAAACCATTTTGTTTATTTGCATCTTTTCTGTTCTACTCATTATACTCCCAGCACCATGAGAGCAGACACATCAACAATTTTGCTCACTGCTCAGCCCCTAGAAAGAACCCGACGCATAGCAGGTACTCAGAATACTTGCTGGAGGCGTTTGTCCTTCCTTGGAACTTTCATTTACTCTTTCCCTGGATCCCGTGTTTATCATTTATCCACTTACTTATTTGCATAACCAGGAAGTGGTGTATCATTTTGTCTCACATGGCATTGGCCAGAAGTAGTCACATGACCACACCTAGCTGCAAGGGAAGCTGGGAAATGAGCCTTTAGTATGGTGGTCCTCATACCCTTATTATGTAAGATGGGGAGATTGGGTTTTGGGGGACAATTCACAGTCCCTGCTCTAGACACTGAGGCTCCGAGAGACGAGGTGACCTGCTCAGGGTTGCACAGGGACAAGCCGCTGAGCCAGAGTGGGACTTGGATTGGGCTGGCTACAAAGCCTGGGTTCCCTCCTCATCACCTGGGAATGAATGAAGGGAGACATGTGTGTGCTGGTATTCTGTGCAAGGTGCCACACTGGGGTCAGCGACCCACCTCTAACCCATCATGCATCCTGTTCCATCCACAACGCTCACCCGGTCAAAATCCCCAAGGACTCCCTACTACTTAGAGAGAAAAGTTCTCATCCTGATCCTGGCCTTCCCAGCCAGCCTTATTCCCCACTATTCTCATTAAGAGCCTGACAGTCCCCTTACCAGCTCCTCACTGTCCCCAAACTGTCTCTGTCTTATTTCCACACGTTTGCTCATGCAGATCCTCCACCCTGGCATGCCTGTCTGCCTGTCCATACACTCCCCGACCCTTTAAGTCCTAGCTTTACGGAATACCTGCTCACATTTCTTTAAGGTTTTTTAAGGACAGACATTATCCCTCTCAAATGAAAGCAGAGAGAATATTTTTTAAGTTTTATTCAAATTCATTTAGTTAACGTACCGTGTATTATTAGTTTCAGAGGTAGAGTTCAGTGATTCATCAGTTGTATATAGCACCCAGTGCTCATTACATCACATGCCCTCCTTAATGCCCATCACCCAGTTACCCCAACTCCCAACCCCCTCCCCTTCAGCAATCCTCAGTTTGTTTCCTATGGTTAAGAGTCTCTTATGGTTTGTCTCCCTCTCTGATTTCGTCTTGTTTTATTTTTCCCTCCCTTCCTCTATGTTCCTCTGTTTTGTTTCTCAAATTCCACATATGAGTGAAATCATATAATTGTCTTTCTCTGATTGAGTTATTTCACTTAGCATAATACCTTCTAGTTCCATCCACATCATTGCAAATGGCAAGGTTTCATTTTTTTGATGGCTGAGTAATATTCCATTGTACATATATATACCACATCTTCTTTATCTATTCATCTGCGAATGGACATCTGGGCTCTTTCCATAGTTTGGCAAACAGAGAGAACTTTTTTAAAAAAGATTTTATTTATTTACTTGACACAGAGAGACACAGCGAGAGAGGGAACACAAGCAGGGGGAGTGGGAGAGGGAGAAGCAGGCCTCCCGCAAAGCAGGGAGCCCGATGCGAGGCTCGATCCCAGGACCCTGGGATCATGACCTGAGCCGAAGGCAGGCGCTTAACGACTGAGCCACCCAGGCGGCCCTCAAGGGACCCTATTTACAGAGAAGCCGGTGTGGGAGGAGAATACGGCCCTGGCCCTGCTGGTCCTCTCAGGCACTTCGCCCCCAGAGGCTGCCAGCCCGATGGAGCGAAGGCACAGCTTCTTGAAGGTGCAGCAGACATACCAGCTTGGAGCCGACATCCTGCTTGGACCAGGCACCATCCACCCGGATGCAGTACACACCCTAAGCCAATGACCGTTAGTGGTGCTCTGTCCCCAACAGGTCACCGACACAGATCCAGGCACAAGGAGGAGTGACTCCGTGTACCCGCCTCCTGGTGACCCCCATTTGGGAATTTTCCTTTCTGTCCCTGCAACTCTGAGCTCGGCAGGCCTAGAGAGCCTGGCTTCCAGAGAGGAGGGGGGAGGCGGCCCTTATACCAGGGGACAAAGCAAGAGGCCCATTAACCTTCAGCTCAAAAACCCCTACTTTATGCCAGTAGCTCTGTATAACTTGTGCCTTTTAATCCTTACAGCTCCTGGAAGTGGCCAGGATCCCAGCAGACACGTGACACACAGTGCTCTCTTGCTCTCTCTCCCTCAAGTCTCCCCCCCCCCCCCGCCCTGCCCATCCCCTTTGTTCCCACGGCCCCGCCCCACCCCCACGCAGACCACAGGCTCTGCCCTGGATGACTGCAGGGCATCCCTGTGTCTCCCTGCCTCCCCTCGGCACCTCCAATCCAGTCTCCCACGGCGTCCCTGTGTCCTGGGGATAAGACCCCAAATCTGCCCGGGGCCCACCAGTCCCGCAGGCACAGCGCCATCCTCAGCGCACGCCGCAATGTCCTTGCCCCGGCCCTCGGCCTCCTGGACGTCCTCCGCTTGCTCCCACGTGGGCCCTCCCCACGTCTGTAATGCCTTTCCTTCTCCCCTCGGCCTGGTAGCTCCCACTGATCCTCTCCCCTCTCAGGTGCCCTCCGGTGCGGTGTCTGGGCCTCTCCCTCACGTCCCTCCTGTCTCCGCAGTGGTTCCGGGATCTGCTCAATAAACAAGCTAAGCTATCTGTTGGGGGCAGCACGCTGCTGGGGCCCCTACTATGTGCCAGGCCCTGTGGGCTCCGGGCTCTCGCCGTCCTCTATCCCTTTGGATCCCGATGACAGCTCCGGAGGAAGGTCTGTCTGATCTCATTCTATACGTGAGGCACCCGAGGCTCAGAGAGGTCCAGTGACCTGCCCGAGGTCACACAGCTGGAGAGTGGTGACATCCAGGCCCAGCTAGGACTCCGAGGCTACCGCCCTGATGGGGATCTTCTGATGCCAGATACTTTCATGCAAATCATCAAAGCCCCATCAGACACTAGCCCTGGTGGTCCTGACATGGAAATGCTGACCATGACGATGTGTTTGAGAATGAAGGCCAGATGCGGAATGATGCCCACAGTCGGTTCCTCTTTCCCTTTCTGGGGGGTGAGAGAGAAAACCAAGCCAACTTCCTCGAGCTGGGGAGACCGAGGTGCAGGTGTGGGTGAAGAGTGTTCTCGGGATAGTGGGATGGTGTGGGGGTGGGGAGGGGGCTGTTTTGCCTTCTTTCTTCACAGAGCTTCTTTTGGGGTTTGACAGGCATGCTCATGGATCCTCCCTGTCCCCTGTCCCCTTCTGGCAGGATTCTGACCCCAACAGGATTCTGACCCCTGTGCTGTCCCGACAATCACGGGAAGCACCCCACCTTCCAACCCTTGACCTCCGTGTTTCAAAGCGGGGACTTCTCCCCATTTCAGAGCTGAGGGCACAGATGTTTCGGGGAGGGTGACAAGGACACAGAGTGAGAGCCTGGTGATGCTGGAGTTTCAAACACCGGAGCAGCTCATGGGAGGCGCATTTTGATAACAATAGACATAAAACTACAAACAAATAATAAAAGGAGAAGGACCAAAGCCACCACCATGAACTCTGTTGACTCCTCCCTGGGCTCTGAGCTTCCCACCTCACGACGGCTGCCCGTGGACGACAGACGCCCCCCACGCTGCAGGCTGGGGCTGCCCAGGCCAGCTGGGGGTGCCCTGGTGCCCACCCTGACCCGTTCCCCAGCTCCTCCCAACTTCCCCTTTGTCCTTCCTCTTTTCCATCGTATTTTTAGAAATTGTTCTGCTTGCAGCCCCGCTTCCAGAACAGCTGGCCCTGCTTCCCCTTTCCAGGGCAGGAGGAGGGTGCGATCCTGGGGCCCCGAGGGCAGAGGTGCCTCAGAGTCTCAGCATGAGGGGCACGGGGGCAGGAGGGGGTGTCTGGCGGAGCTGCTCCCCAGCCCAGCCCCCGAGGCTCTGTGGGTGTCGTGTGGCTTCCTCCCCACCCCCAGAGCCAAGCTGTGTCTATTTTTGACTACGCCCAGCCTCCCTGCACCAGCCCAAAGGTGCTATCTTTGGTCACGTAGGGGCTTTGCTGCCTGGACCTCTAGCCTTCCCGGCAGGCCCTGGGGGAGGGGCCTGATCTGCTTCTGGGCAGAACACATGGCAGGAGGGGAGGCTGTCCTGGGGGACCTTGGTCATCATCCTGTCTACAGTGCAGATGGGGAGCCGGAGCCCACAGAAGGAAAAGGCCCGGGGCGCCTGGGTGGCTCAGTTGTTTAAGCGACTGCCTTCGGCTCAGGTCATGATCCTGGAGTCCAGGGATCGAGTCCCGCATCGGGCTCCCTGCTCAGTGGGGAGTCTGCTTCTCCCTCTGACTCTCCCCCTCTCATGCTCTCTCTCTATCACTATCTCGCTCAATAAATAAAATCTTAAAAAAAAAAAAAAAAAAAGAAGGAAAAGGCCCATCACGGCCAAGGGTGGGTTGGTGCCAAGCTGGGACCTGAGCCAGGTGGGGCTGACTCCCAGTCCCTACTTACTCTCCCAGCTCGGGCCGGGAGGATGGTGCCCACTGACAGATGATGAATCTGAGCTCAGAGAGGGGAAGTCACCTGGCTGTGGAGGAGCTTTGATTAAGACCCACTCTGGGTAATGGAGGATGACCTTCCTTCCCTCCCTCTGACTCCTCCAGGAAGTTTTCCTGGCTCTCCCCCTCCCAGGTGGAAGGAGTCGCTTCCTCATCGGCCCTGGGTCATTGTGCTGCAGGATCTGTCTTCCCCTCCCCCACATCCTGGACCAGCAGCTCCCCCACGGCTGGGCCCACAGCGGGGTCACTGCTGTCCCCAACACTGCCCAGCACAGGACCTGCACACAGGAGGACTGTTGATAGCATGAATGAATGAATGGATGGATGGATGGACCAATCCACGGAGATCTCAGACCTCCCAACACACCACCTGCATTGACTTTACTCAGTCCACTTTTCCCCAGGGCCAGCCTAAAGCAGAGCAGCACCCCAGCTTCTGGCCTCCCGTCTCCCACAGCCCAGGCTAACCCGTGGCTCTCTTTGCAGGCTCTTGTCCCTGCTCTGGCCCTCTGACGTCAAGCAAGTCAGCCTTCTCCTCTAGTTCACCTCTGGGAGCCTCCATTTCCTCATTGTGGAGACAACCATCCCCGTTCTGAAGGACTCAGTCTGTGAAGCCCCGAAAGAACAAGGTAAGAAGGGTGGGAAGCCAGGCAGTGTGTGCGGACATGACCTCCCTCGCTCCTGTCGCCTCGTATCTGCTGAGTGACCTTGAGCCCGGCGCTGCTCCTCGCTGGGTCCCCTCTTGTCTTCTAGGCACCACCTAAGACATGCTCCTGGAGCCCGCCCAGTCTGTGAGCCACCTGCCACCAAAAGCCGAAAGGCAGTTGAGAGGGATGGGTGGTTCTCTGACTGGGTTCCCCAGAGCCCGCAGGGCCCGGGAGGCCTGGGGGGCGGGGTCAGACCGCTCCGTGTTAGGTTTTGTTTGAAGAAAGGGTTCTGTTGCTCACAGGGTGGATGTCACCTGAACCTGGGGACCTGGACAGCTCCTGGCCGCGCTCGGCTTCTGGACTTCCAGGCAATGCTGGGATATTCTGAGCATGGGGCACAGAGGCTTTGTCCCACTTCTTCTCCGTGCCTTGCAGAAACGCAGCACCATCCTGTTCTCTCCCCTCCCAGCTGTGCCAACTGTGCCTCTCCTCTTTCCCCCCGGACACACGGTCCTGCTCACTGGGGAGGGTCTCAGCCCTGGTTCTCTGCTGCTCCTCCCTGGCCCCCCTCCACCAGTGCTCTAGGTGGTGGCCTCAGCCTCCCCAAAGGCAGTCCTCATCCCCCCATCCCCAAAGGCCAAACGGGAGCTTCAGGGCCCTTGTGCTGCCCAGACAGCCATTGTCACCAACATCATCATCTTCACCTCGAGCAACCTTTCTTGCACTGACGGTTCCTTCCCCCGGGAATATTCCTTCCCCAGAAACCCATATGGATCACTCCCTCCCTCCTCCAGGCCTCTGCCCAAATGGTGTCTCTTCCTGAGCCCTTCTCGACCACCTTCTCCCATCATCCTTACCTACTTGGCTATTCTTCCTCCTGCTTGTCACCTCCTGACATATTACATTAATACCTTTACTGTCTGTCTCCCCATCTGGAGCGTGAGCTCAGGCGGGAAGGGACAGGGCCTGCTTTGTTCACTGGACTCCCAGCTCCTGGAGCACAGCTTGGCACCCAGCCTGAGCTCATAAACATTTGTTGCTTCCTTCTGCGTTTCCCACCTGTCTTACATCTATTTATTAATCGATTCCTTCCAGGATCCTGCGAAAGCAGGCACTATTGTCCCCATCTTACAGAAGAGGAAACTGAGGCCCAGAGAGGTTGGCCCCAGGTGCTTACCTGGGTGGCACAGGTCCATTCTGAGGCCCTGGGGAAGGGTGGCCTGTACCGCCGTTCCTCCTGACCCAGCTGCTGCTGGAGCTGGCGGGGCAGAGATGTGTCACCTCGGCTACAGCAGGCCGCTTCCGGGGGGCCCCGCCCAGCCCCGTGTGGGGAGGAAGTCAGTCTGTCTGCTGGGATCTGGTGTGCAGGCTCTCGACACAGCGGCACTTCCTAAAACCAGCAGTTTCGTGTCGCAGGGACTCTTTGCATTTTTGGGTGCGGGCAAGGGAGATTTAGAGACAACAGAGGCAAAGGGAGGGGTTGGGGGATAAAAAGAGAAAGTGAGACAGACACACACACACACACACAGACACAGACACACACAGACACACACACACAGACACACACACACACACACACACACACACGCGCGCGCGCGCGCATGCGCACACAGTGAATGATGGCTGCTGGGGGCCACAGTCTTCTCCAGGGGACAGTGGGACTTTACTTAGCAACCTCCCCAGATATAAGCTGAAGTGTCACCTTTGGACAGCTGGGCCCCAAAGATTCTACCCTACAAGCTCTCTTTTGTCTACTCTCCCTTGGGAAAATGAAAAGGGATTCAGTGCTAGGAAAGGCTTTGCTTTCCCTCCATGACATGTCTGGCTTTTTCCTATCTAGTGACCAATTGGCAATCATATGTTTAGTTTCTCTTTTCCCTCAGGCTGCTAGGAAACTCAGAGTCAAATCTGAGGCTCCTTTACAGCTGCCCTACTGTAGCATATGGACTTCGGGACCAGACTCAGCTGTGTGACTCTCCGCTCTGCCACTCGGGACCTGTGAGAACTCGGGCAAGGCCACTTATCTGCAATGAGCCACAGTTTACTTACCTATAAAAGGGAATGATAATGCTCACCTCAGGGTTACAGAAAAGATGGTGGGAGAGAATGTGCGTAGGATGCTTGGGATAGTGGGTCCTCAATGAGCACTATCTCCTTTCCCTTTTGGTTTTGATTTTCTTTCTGGATCCCAATTTTCTCCCTTGTGCCTTTTCTGGCAGGCTGATCCAATTTCTTTGTGGAAAAAAGTCTTGTGTAAAGAAATATCTATAAAATAAATGCTCACTCGGTGTAACTTTTTCTGGCACCCATTGATTTCTTCATCTGTTTCCCTACCACGCTGTAGGGGGCCCCATGAGGACAAGGTCACCTCTGTGTCTCCATGTCTGGTAAGAGCAATGAAGGAAGGAAGGAAGGAAGGAAGGAAGGAAGGAAGGAAGGAAAGGAACATAGGGATAGTGTGGTTGATGCCAAAGCTGGCTACATTTTCCACCCTTCCCTGTGTGCACCCCCCTTTGCAAGGCTACCCTGCCACTCTGCCCATCAAGAGGTGGACTCTATTTCTCTGCCCCTTGAATCTGGGCTGGGCTGTGTCTCTCTCTGGCCACCTGCCTGCCCAGCTTCCATGGGAACTAGCCTGGGCTAGCCTGCTGGGGAATGGGAGGCCACGTGGAGAAAGGCCCAGCCGTCCTGACTGCCACCTGGTTGCAGCCTCATGAGTGAGCCTGGGCAACAGTGGGAGAAGGACCACTAAGTGGAGTCCCACCCTCATGGCTGTCCCATAGCACTGTGAGAAATAACAAATGTTTGCTGTTTTGAGCCACCAACTTTTGGGGTGGTTTGTTACGCAGCGAAAGCTCACCGATACAGGTGAAATCCAACGCCTTCCTTTCATTGAAGTGGAAACCGAGGCTCATTTCTGGGACATGCTTGACAAAGTTGGAACTTGAGTTAGTGGCCAGCTCAGGGCCAGACCTGCCAGTCTTGTGCTCTCAGGACTCTTGGAACCAGCCCCCCTGTTGCCCTTGGGCCCGTGCCTAACTCAAGGTCATTCTCTAGGAAACTTGTTGAAATGGTCTCCATAGTAAACTAGATTTTTCTCTACACATCTGGGTCTGAGGCACAAAAACCCATTTCCTGGATCACTTCAAAAACAGAAATGGGGAGGAAGGTGTCATTCCCCATGCAGAAAAGTTAACACATCAGGATTGGGACTGTTATCCTTTACAAGGCCTGCTTGCAGGTTTGGCTTTTGGCTGGTGTCTGGGAACTTGGGTTTCTGGAGGGTTCCTGCTATTCCCTGATGAGAGTGGCTCACTGAGCCTAAACTGTACAAATACTGTGGGTTATGCTGAACACCTACTTTTGTTTTGGGCGTCTGCAAGTTTGGTATATGCTGGGCAGAGGGTGCCTACATGCCTGGCCCCCAATAAAAACTCTGGGTGCCGAGTCTCTATTGAGCTTCCTGGGTTGACAGCACCTCACATGCGTTTGCACACTTTGCTACTGGAGGATTTAGTGCCTCCTGGGTGGCCCCAGTGGGAGAGGACTCTTGGGCACTCACACCTGGTTTCCTGCGGACCTCACTCCAGGCACTTTCTCTGGGTTTGCTTTGTACCCCTTTGCTGTCATAGATCAGAGCTGTAGGTAAGACTATGTGCTAAGTTCTGTGAGTCCTCCAGGTGAATCACCGAACCTGAGGATGGTCTTGGGGACCCCTGAAACATGCCCTAATGCTGCAGCCAGGCCCAATGGATGGACCTTGCCTGGGGCTACAAGCTGGCATCTGGGGCTTCCCATTCTGTCTGAAGGGCTGGTTAAATGGTTCAGTTATTATGACTAACTCATTCTTTAAGACTCAACTCAAATGCCACATTCTCTGTGAAGCCTTCTGTGATCACAGCTCCTTTCCCTCTGCTCTTCCAGCCCTGGCCATGTCTAACAGCTTGTATGCAGGTAGTCTGGGAGGGAGAGACCCTCTCATTGTGGGTGGCAATGGGTTTGGGAGATTTAATTAGAGGGGAACTGTGGAGACCTGGATTCAAACCCCAAATCAGCACTGGCTAGTTGTGTAAATTTCTCTAATCTGAGCCTCTTTTTTTTTTTTTTATCTGCAAAATGGGGACAGATAAAATTAGGTTTCTTTATATGACACAGAAAGCCCAAATAACAGTGGTTTAAAGAAATTAGAGGTATATTTATCTCTTATGAGAAAGAAGCCTGAGGTAGGTAATATAGGACTGTTCTCATAGAAGCCTGGGAATCAGGGATCCAGGCTCCCTCTAACTTTTTGCTTCTATCCTCAAGATCTCCTCATGGCCCAAAATGGCTGCCTGATTTCCAGCCATTGTGCCTGAATTTCAGGTAAGAAGAAAGATGAAGATGGGAAGGGCTTCCTTTAAAGGCCTCTTCCTGAGGCTCTTTCTGGCCTGAGGTCAGCCCTTTTCCCTGACATTGGTGTCTGCTTCCTCCATGTGAACTGCATGGAGGTCCATAGTTGGCTATGGAACAACACACAGCAGTCTGCAGACATGGGGTCTGGGAGGTCTTTAGACAGCCTCCACCACCACCATTTATGGAGTGCTCACTACATGCCAGGCACTATGCTAAGTGCTTGCACATACTTTCATTTAATCTTTTCCACAACCCAACAAAGTGTATTACTATCCCTGTTTTATAGATGTGGAAACTGAGTTCAGAGAGGTTAAGTTACTTGCTCAAGGTCACACAGCCAGGAAGAGGCAAGCTCAGATTCAAGCTCTGCGCTGTCTGACTTCATTCCCACTCTGAACTTACGCAAGCATCACTTTCAAACATTTAGAAAGAAGTTTAATAGCTTGCCCACCCCTTGGGGGAGAGGTAGGAAAGGTCTGGCACTTGAATCCAACTGTAGTAAATCCATGTAGGTGATGCTTTCTGTTGCCCACAAGCTCAGAATTCCTCACCTGTTGGACATAGCTGACTTGAGGGCAAGAGAGCTGGAAAGAGCTTAGGAATGGTCTAATTCAATGACCTCATTTACATGTGTGATAACTGAGACCTGGAGAGAGAGGGTCTTAACAGAGTGAGTAAGGGGCAGAACCTGCCTTGAGCCCATTTGGGCTGTATAGTTGGAGTAAACCTTCCATCCATCCATCCATCCATCCAGTCAGTAGATGTATGTACATTCACTATGTGCCATGTGCTGTGCTTGGCATTGGAACAAGACAGACAAAAATCCTGGCCCACGTGGGGTATGTGGTTGAGTCATCTGGACCGGGTAGGACACGGCAGGTAGTAGGCAGGGTGTGTGTCTGGGATGAATCATCTCTGAAGTCCCTCCCTTTCATAATTTTCTGAGATTTCTCATTTTTTTCTCGTGACTAGGTACTGGCCTGGCAGAAGGAGCACCTCTGAATCTTTTTTTAAAAATTTTATTTATTTATTTGAGAGAGAGAATGAGATAGAGAGAGAGCATGAGAGGGGGAGGGTCAGAGGGAGAAGCAGACTCCCCGCCGAGCAGAGAGCCCGATGTGGGACTCGATCCCGGGACTCCAGGATCAGGTCATGACCCGAGCCGAAGGCAGTCGCCCAACCAACCGAGCCACCCAGGCGCCCCGGAGCACCCCTGAATCTTAGGACTGCTTAGGCTCTGGCCTATGATACTCCAGCTGCAAGTGGGGCTTCAGAGGGGGCTTTCCAAACATGCCTGATATCCCCCCGACCTGTCATTCCTTGTCCAGGTTTGGCCGCAAGACTTACTGGGAGCCTGTAGCACAGAGGGACAGGAGGAAGCTGGGCCTGGGAGACAGTCCATGGCTCAGTAAGTCAAAGGCAGGGATGGGGGTCAAGGGCAGCAGAGAACACTTTTGATGTCCAAGTTCATGTCAAGAAATTGCCCCTGATGAGATAATTGCACACATGTGGAAAAGGACGAGCCCATGAAGATTCTTCCCAGCATCCCGTTGGTAACAGGGGAATTTGGAAAGAGTCAAATGCTCATCAGGGACTGAATGGTTAATAAATTATGCTGAGTCCAGATGATGGGCCAGTGTGAGTCACTGAAGAGAATAATGAGGATGTAGAATTCAAGCATCTTTTGGTTTTCAGTAAATGTAACTCAGTCTAGCTTAAGCTGGAGTTTACTGGCTCAGTTCCTGGAGAGTCGAGGATGTGGTTGACCTTGGGGATATGGAAATCAGAGACTTAAGATGTCTCTCTCTCTCTCTCATTCTCTTGCCCATTCTCTCAGTCTGTCTGAGTGGTTTCTTTCTTAGATGGGTTTTCTCCATAGTGCAGCCATTCCAGCCACAGACAGTGCCACACTCACATTAGGTCACCTTTGACTTTGGAAAGACAGCCTACCAAAAAAAAAAAAAAAAAAAAAGAAAATCTCAGGGAAAGACTGATTGGCTAGGCCTGGGTCACATGCCTATCTCTGGACCAATCCCTGCAATATCATAGGAGGAACGCCATGATTGGTCAGTTCTGGGTCACATGCCCCGCAACCTGGTTGGGAGGGAGGTGAGAGGGGAGGGACAGGCCCGCCAGAACGGCCAGGAGGAGGGCAGTTCTTTAAAGGAAGGAAAACTGGGTGGAAAAAGCAACAAATGTCCACTCTGGCTTTTTTTTTTTTTTTTTTTTTTTTTTGGTAAGTTTTGACTTCTTAGCTTCTCTTGTTTTTATGATACAGATGATCCTAGACTGTATGGATTGGTATGGAATATTATCCTCAACCTCGGGCTGAGTGTGTGTGTCTTTACATAAAGCACGGAGTCGGAGGCAGACTCTCGAGCCAGACTGCCCGGGTTCCAATCCCGACTTTGCTGCTTTCTCACCGTGGTCTTGGGCAATTGTTCCCCAGTTGCCTCATCTGTAAAATGGGCATAATAATAGTGCCTACTTCATATCATTACTTTGAGAATTAAAGAAGTTAACTCATGTCAAGCACGTCTGAGTGGTGCTTGGCGTGTTGTAGGTTTTCGATAAATGTTAGCTGTTGTAGATGCCTACAGAGAGGTTGTCAGCCTGACAGGGGTCAGGCAGGTAAGCGAAATGAGGACACAACAGGGAATGGTAGGGCTGTGGCAAAGTGGAGAGGCTTGTCCCATGTGAGGTGGGCAGCTGGTCCTCAGGGCCAGCAGACTGTTGCCTTGAAAAGACAAGAGCTTGGGATGGCCAGATCTCCGTTTTTCAAGGATCACTGGATTTATAAATTTGTGTGTGATATTAATAAGCAGTTAGTTTTTTTTTTTAAAAATTACAAAATGCTGAGCTGGAGAACAAGGTGAAAGTCAACAAAATGGTTGTCTCTGGCTCATGGCTTACTTGTTTGATGCCTGGGCTACCAACACGTGATGGAAGGATATTCACCAAAATGTTAACAGATAGTCTCTGGGTTGTGGGATTTAAGGTGGTTTGAACTTTCTGTGCATTTTCTATGTTCGTCTGAGACTCGGGCTCAGATCCCAGCTCTACCCGTGTGGCCTGGGGCACGTGACCTTCCCCTGTGAGTCGGCTTCCTTATGGGCAAAGAGAAGATAGGAATGCCTCCTTCTTTTGTGTGGAGGAGATTGCAAAAGCAAAACGTGTAAAGGTCGGGGCCCAGTATTCAGGGCACAGGTGTGTATGGGATATAGGGCCAGCCGGTATCTAGCTGTGCCGCCCAGCTCAGACGGCTGAGAACGTGGGCCCTCCCCAAATGTTTGAGTCCGAGCATGGGACTCGCAAAGTGGAATTTCGAGGGGAGGGGAGTTGTTAGGTGAGAGTCATCATTTCACACTGAGTTCCTGAGTGTGACCCCAAGGGCTGGGTGGTAGGGACAGAAAACTCAGCAGCCACCACCAACACTCAGTGGTAAGCCTGTGGCTGGAGGGGCTCCGACCCACTCGGTGAGGACTTCCCAGAGCAGGGATGCCCGTCCAGAGTCTTGGATACTTGTACAAGAAAGGAAAGAATCCTGTGGAAGGTCGATTAGGAGTGTGTGCTTCAGCGAAGGTGGGGGTGGGACGTGTTCCAGGTTGAAGGAACAGCATGAACAAAGGCTCAGAGGCTTGAGATGGGGTGGGGTGGAGGGCGGGATTGGGAGGAATCCAGACCCGGCCCTAGTTCTGCCCCAGGTTTCCCCCTCCCCCGGCTCCTCCTCCCAGGCCTCCACCCTCCACTCAGCTGCTCCCTGACTCCCACTTCCCCTTTCCAACACAGGCGGCAGGAGTTTCGGGTTGGGACTGTAGTTTCTGCTGGGGACCGGAATACACACATTTGCACGTCAAGCATATGTATACATGCATGTCACGTGCACACGAGAGGTGGCCCCGGGCTCTGCCTCCTCGAAAGCTCACTTCAGTGGGGCCTGGAAGAGGCAGAAGCCTCCAGTGGGCCTTGGTGGCTGTGCTGTGGGGTAGGATGGGGCCAAGGTCTGGGGTCAGCCAGAGGCAGTGTGTCCCTAGGCTGGGCCTCCCTCCTGGTTGCCAGATGGCTTGGGCAGTTTCAGGTGTCTGTACCTGTTTGGCCACGGCCGCCAAGGCTGTGCTCATCCCATTTGGTCCAGGCAGGTCTATGCTCACACCTGGATGCAAGGCATCCTGGGAAACGGAGCACCTGGCATTTGCAGCATGTCGGTGGGAGGTGGGCTTCCCCCAGCCAGGGAGGCAGGATGGAAGGGGCTGCTGGTGGGAACCAAGGTGTTGGTCTATGGAGCCCTGGTGGGAAATGCTACCACAGGGACGGGGGACGGGGAGGAGGGAGCAGGTGGAGGCCCAGGAGGAAACCAGGCATGTCCGAGACCCCGAGTTGAGGGCCTTTGAAGAAGTGGTCAGCAGTGCCTCTGGTGGGTGTTGGGGAAGTGAAGGTCTCTGGGCGCCCAGCAGCTCGGGGTGGGAGGTGGTGAGGCAGGGGCCACAAGCAGGGGGAGCTGAGGACGTGGAGGCAGAAAGGTCGGGTGTCAAGAAAAGATCAAGAGGTGGGGTCCACTGGAGCAGGGGTTGGGGTGTGCAGAGTGTTTTTAAGACCAACACAGAGGCTCAGAGGGGTTGCCGCAAACACGCAGGGATTCCGGCCCAGAGTTTGGTTCTGACTTGTGTGTTCTCGTGGTTAAGGTTGAGTCATATTTCTGGGACATCAGTTCTAGTTATTTGGGAGGCCACGCCTCTAGAGTTTTTGTCAGTCCTTCAAAGATTGAAATCTGATACTTGAGGATTTAAACTTATGGCAGGTTCAGTCTGCCGCAGAGTCTCATTTTTTTGGCTCAAAATTGTGATTATAGACTTTGACAAAGTGCTCTGTTGACACATGTTCTTGTGGGTCCCCTTTTGGCCATTTTGGTGTCATCTCTGGGCAGTGCTAGGGCTCCCTGGGACCTCCAGCTTTGGAAGCCAACTGATCACATCATTCTTCTGCAGGGGCTTCCCACTGCCCTCCGGATGGCATTGAGACTCCATAACATGACCTGGGAGACCCTCTGGAAGCTGACGGCTGCCTGCCACCCCATGCTACAGCACTATGGACCATCCTTCTTTGTCTTGGTCAGACCGTGTTCTCTCATGCCCCAGGGCCTTTGTATATGCCACTCCTTCCACCTGACTTACTCTTTCTCCTCACCATCTCTGGCCAGCTCCTACCCATGCTTTAGGTCTTTGCTTAAACTGTGCTTTCTCTGGGCATTGTGTCCTAACCCGAGTGCTCATGGCTCCTGCACACCCTGCCAGAATCCTAGGACCCATCTAACTGCTCGCTCAAAATCAGTTTTCATCACTAGAGCATAAGCTCTCTGAAGGATGAGGCCGGGTCTATCTGATTGGCCTGTGGTGCTAAGTAAGTTTTGTTGAATGAATAATAGCTGGGGTGGGGGCCAGAGATCTCCCACGTGAGCTCTAAGGGCCTGCGGATCCCTGACTCATGATGGCCCGCAGTGGTCAAGCGCCATCTAACTAAGGCAGCTAACTGCCCAGCAGGTCGGAGTCCGAGCATCTTCCCCACCACTAACCTGTGTCAGGTGGTAACGCTTCCTCCCACAGCGACCCTGGGAAAAAGCAAGAGCGGAGCCTATCAGCAGTTTCCAGCCATTTTCCAGCGTTGAGCTCAGGTCCTCACCCTCGCTCTGAGGTTGGCCATCCCCATGTTGGCAGGGTAACTCTGTTAATCAGAACCGATAGTTATCCAGAAGCTGGGTGAAATAGACCAGCGTGTGAGCTTGTGACCCCTGAATCCCAGAACATTCTGCTGGAAGGTCCTCAGGGGTGTCTGAGGTCTCTCCCCCAGTGAAGAGAAAACCGTGGCAGGGGTGGGAGGCTGGGGGCCTGAGCACCCTGAGGCTCGTTTTCATTCTCTTTTCCTACTGCCCTTTCTATCCCCTCAGCTGCCCCTCAGGCTCTGTGTGCTGGGGAGGAGGCCACGTCTGGTTTCTCCGTGTGGCCCCAGGTCCACAGGGCCCTGAGACAGGCCTGGCATAGATAGGGGGTGCACCTTGCCCACAGTCAGCACCAGGGGGTGTGGGACAAAGGACTCCTGACTCCCACCTGCTAGAACCTTCTGTTTGGACCTGAGTTTTGAGACCAGGACATGGGGCCTCGCAGGTGGGGGTCCCACCGGGTGGCGTGAGGGCACAGAAAGAGCACGGGGCTTGCGCTCAGGCAAAGCCAGCCTTCCCGCACTGGCTCTGTCCCTCCTGGCCGCGCGATGGGAGCTGAGTCACTCAGCCTTGGTCTCCAACTCTGCAAGATGGGTCTTGTGCTCCCTTAACCCTTAGACATGCCCAGAATGCATGTCCTCTCCCCCTCTGGGCCTCGGTTTCTTTTTCCACAAAACCGGGAAAAATGACAGCACCTCCCACGAGGACAGGTGTGAGGGGTTTCATGGAGGAATCCCCTAAAGGTAGCCGGTACTGGGCCCGGCCTTGGGGCAGTGGGAGGGCCTGGCCTGGGTCCTCAGCTTCTGGGAGCCTGGGTAGGGAGGAGGAGCCAGATGGGGGTGGGGTGGTGGGCCGGTAGATGGGGGGGGGGTGACCGGGTAGGGGGACTGGAGGGTCTGTCCCCTTGGTCACCCCCTTCCTGGGGTTTCCTTGGAGACCAAAGGCAGCTCGCGGGCTCCGCCCTGTGGTGGCCGGAGGGATGCCACTCAGAGAAGCCACAGCCTGGGACTGGGGGTGGGGGTTGGTCTTGGGGCGGTGACTGTGGCCGGGACTGAGCAGAGCCCGGCAACCCTGCCTTCCCTTTCTCTCTCTACTCCGTCCCTCCTGACCCTCAATTGCTGGCCTTAGGGTGGCGGTGGGGGTGAAGGGGGGGACAGGGAGGTGCTGGGTTGGTAGGTAGGCACCGACCAAGGGGAGGTGGGTGAGGTCATGAAGGGCTGGTTCAGATCCTATCTTTATTTAAGTGGTGGGTGTTTTGTCCACCATGATTTATGGCTTTGATTTTGATTTATAAAGATATCACAAAATATTATTTATCTTGATTCATGAAGTTTTGGCCTCCCCCTAGATTCTGTGCCTGAGGTGATGGGGTTTCATGCCTCACCCTTGCCCAGCCTTGTTGGGGGGAGGGGGCAGGTGGGGAGTGGCTGGGCTGCAGCTGGAGTTCTGGAATCCCCCTGACTGTTCCCTTATCCCCCTTTCCCAGCTTCCCTCCATCTTCCACCGCCCATCCCTTCATCACCTGTCCATCTTCCATCTGTCCATAGTTAAGAACCTGCATCTGCATTTAGATGGTCTGAGTTTGCATCTTGGCTGCCCATCCTGGGTGAGCTATGAAAATTAAAAATTTTGTGCATCAGAACCCACCATCAACAGAGTAAAAAGGCAACCCACGGAATGTGAGAAAATATTTACAAATCATATATCTGATAAGAGATTAACATCCAGAACATACAGAGAGCTCCCAGAACTTCTAAAATAAAAAAGCAGGGGTACCTGGGTAGCTCCATTAAGTGTCTGACTCTTGATCTCAACCTAGGTCTCAATCTCAGGGTCGGTCTCAGGGTCGTGAGTTCAAGCCCCACGTTGGGCTCCATGTTGGGCATGGAGCATACTTAAACAAAACGAAACAAAACAAAACAAAACAAAAACCCAGCCTGATTAAAAAATGGGCAAAGGACTTGAATAGAGGTTTCTCCAGAGAAGACATACCAATTGCTAATGAGCACATGAAAGGATGCTCAATATCGCTCATCATTAGGGAGAAGCCGATCCAAACTCCAGTGAGATACCACCTCACACCCATTAGGATAACTTTTATTTTTTTTTAATAGATTTTTTTTAAAGATTTTTATTTATTTATTTGACAGAGAGAGAGAGAGACAGTGAGAGAGGGAACACAAGCAGGGGGAGTGGGAGAGGGAGAAGCAGGCTTCCCGCAGAGCAAGGAGCCCGATGCGGGGCTCGATCCCAGGACCCTGGGATCATGACCTGAGCCGAAGGCAGACGCTTAACGACTGAGCCACCCAGGCGCCCCAGGATAACTTTTATTAAACAAACAAACCAAAAACAAGTGTTGGTGAGGACATGGAGAAATTGCAACCCGTGGGCACTGTTGGTAGGAAGGTAAAATGGCGGAGCTGCTGTGGGAAACAGTATGGCGGCTCCTCAAATAATGAAAAATAGAATCACCAGATGATCCGGCAATTCCACTTCTGGGGATACACCCAAAAGAATGGAAAGCGGGGTCTTGGAGAGATATTTGTACACCCGTGCCCACAGCAGCATTATCCAGTTAAAACGTTGAGACACCCCCCCGTGCCCCTTACAGATGAATGGATAAGCAAATGTGCTGCCTCCTTACAGTGGAATATTATTCAGCCTTAAAAAGGAAGGAAATTCTGCCATCCGCTACAACGTGGATGAACCTTGAGTTCCTTATGCTCAGTGCAGTAAGCCACAAAATGACAAACACTGTATGACTCCACTTATATGAGGTATTTAGAGTAGTCAAAATCATAGAGGCAGAAGATAGGGAGGTGGGTGCCAGGGGCTGGGGGAAGAGGGAGTGAGAAGTTATTGTTTAATGACCGAGTTCTGGTTTGACAAGATGGAAAGAGCTTTGGGGACTGATGGTGGTGCTGGTTGTACAACATTATGACTATCGAATACCACCAAACTATCTGCATAAAATGGGTAAGATGGGAAATTTGATGTCACGTGATTTTATGGCTGTCGTAAATATTAAAATTGGCTCCCTCAACGGATCTGGAGCTCCACAGCAAGATCTAGTTTGGAGAAATGTATCTGGGTGTCATCAACATGTGGGTGACAGGGAGGTCATAAGACGGCCTGTGCTTGTTCATGGAAGCTTTGGGCAGTTGAGTTCAGATCCCTGTAGAAACCAGCATTATGGGGTCCAAGCTGTAAGAAGGGCCCAGAGCTGAGGATGAGATCAGAAAAGTAGAAGAACAGGAAGAGACTAGTCGAGGGAAGGTGAGGGAGGGAGCTAGAGGCCTTTGTCGCAGATACTTACCCGGCATCTGCTCTACCTTATTCAGACGTAGGTCTTCTGGAACCACCACACCTCCACTTCTAGTCCATGTGGTTTATGAGGCTTCATCCCTAGATCCAGGAAGGGGGTGGAGAAGGCAAGACAGACGTCCAGCTCATAATATTCCATCTCCTGACTGTGGTGATTGGTTCAAGAGTGGACCTGTGACCAAAGTAGGGCCAATGGGATTCAACCGTGGGATTTTTGCTGGAACAACTAGGAAAACAGAACTCCTTTCCAGCTGTGATTTCCAGCCGGGAGGATGATGCAAATCTGGAGCTGCTAGTGCCCCCAGAGGGACCCTGACAGGAAGTGAGTGGGCAGATGGAGAGCAGGAGATTGAGTCTGGATGATATCCTATGAGCTTCTGGATCCACCAATGCCTGAAGCCTGGACAACTTGATTACATAAGCCAATGAATTCCCTTTATGGCTGTGACAAATATTAAAAATTGACTCCCTCAACACCTATTTCCAGTTTGTCTTCCAATTTCCTTCCTCTGCTATAGAGTCTGGAAAGCTAAATCATTTCCCAGTGTCCTTTGTGGCCAAGGTGGCTGTGTGATTCTGGCCAATGAGGAAGTCCCTGGGGAGGGTGTCCCTTCCTGAATAGAAGGAAATTCTCATTAGGAGAATGCCGTTTGGGCCCCCCTTCTCCTCCCCTTTTTTGCCACTTGGCATGTGGGTATGAGGCTGGAAGCTGCAGCCGCCATCTTGCAGCGAAGACAGCGAGCATGAGATTTAGGACAAGCCCTAGGGGTGTTGGGGCCAAAAAATGGGATGAGCCTGGGCTCCTGATGGCATCACAGGGATGCGGCTCCAGGCCTGGGCTGCCTCTTCCTGACATCTCGAGAGGCAATAGACCCCTGCGTGTTCTGAGAGAGTCAGCTGATACCCAGAGATACCCAAAGGAGCCCAAAGCAATGCAAGGTGAGCATTTCAAAAGTACTTAAAAGGGGGTCGGTAGCCCCCAGGCGGGTGATGCAGAGAATCTGGGAGAATGGGGCTTGAGATGAAGCTGTGGGTCGGCTCACTTGCCTTCTGCTCTTCCCCCTCCCCTGTGCTTCCTTGAACCGTGGAGCCTGGAAAGCTCAGAACGCCATTTCTCCCGGACCCCTTGCAGCTGGGGTTCTGGCCGTGCATTTGATTCCGCCGCGGGAGATGGGCCCGGGGGGTGCCTACCTGCCGCTCTAGGCAGCTGCGAGCACCCAGGAGACGCTGTAGCAGATGAGACGGTGGTCAGTGGAGGAGGTGGAGGTGCCTCCAGCTGGAGGAAGGAAGGTGGAGCAGGTGGAGGAGGACAAGGGCCGTCTCAGGACGGGTTTGGTGGGGGTGGGAAGCTGAGGTCATCTGAAGGAGAGGTTGGTGGTTCCAGAATGTGGTCAGGGGAGGGGTGTGTGTCAAGGAAAGCACTCGGGGCTCAGCAAGGGCATGGCTGAGCACCTGGGGTCTTGCTGAAGCTGAAGTGGAGTCCACAGGGGTGGACGGGGTGGGTCAGGAGGTCTAGGCTCCTGGGTGGGGACCAGCCAGGTGTGTGGTGAGAAGGACAAAGAAGGAAGATGTTAAGGGTGTTCTGGGTAGCTTGTGTAGGATGAGGATCTAAGAATGGGCTGTTGGTTGGGGGTGCAGGGGGAGGGGGCCCTGGGTAAGTGGCCAAAGAGAGGAGTGCGCAGCCGATGAGGTCAGGGCTGAGGGCAGGCCGGGAAAGCCTGGAGGGGACACAGATATGCCCCAGATAGGCATGTGTGGTAGAAGAGATTTTCCTGCCTCCTATCCCCTCCCAGTTCCTCTGTCTGGTATTGGGAGGCTGGCAATGGGAGGGAGCTTCCGGTCATGCAGCTCAAGGCAGAGAAGGAGGCAGCCCTGTGGTCCTTCGGGTGGTCCTGCCTGTCTTCAGCGGGACTCCTCCCCTGGGTGACCTCCTGCCACTTTGAGTATCTCTACCTCTGGACAACTCCATGCTTATGTCTACCCTGTATCTTTCCCCTTGCTCCAGACTCATCATGCAACACACTCAGCATGCATGCCTTTGTCTGACAGGCTTCTCAACCGAAATATCCAGAATGGAATCTTTGATTCCCGACCCTGCAAACACTCTCCTTCCAGTCACTGCTTTCTGGTTAAGCACGTCCATCTTCAGGGTCGCTAGGAATGAAACTGGCGTCATCCTTGACTGCATCAGCAGATCCTGTAGACCCCACAGAATATATCTCAGGTCCAGCCACTTCTCCTATCCTCCACCATCACCTCCCTGGTCCCGGCCTCCGTCCCTCTCTCCTGGACCCCTCAGGGAGGGCAGGCTCTTCCAGCTTCTGCCCTTGTCCCACTAGGGGCTATTCCTCACATGGCCGCCAGGGAGCGCCTTCGCGATGCGGATGGGGTTTCCCTGCTCACGGAAGGAAGGCAAAGTGGTCACTGGTGCCTCCAGGCCCTTCCGCTGCTCTGCGTGTGCACTTCCCTGAGTCCCACCCGCCTTCTTGCTGCCCCTGAAAACAGTCTGAGCTCCTTCCTGCCTTTGCCCTCGGCGGGTCCTTCCGCCTGCAGTACCCTTCCCCCATCCTTGCAGAGCTCAGTCTGGCTTCTAATCACCTCGTCTTCTTCCCTTCTCGGTCTTTCTCTTCTCCCTGGCCTCCCTTGTTAGCTTTTCGTGGCACTTTTCACCACGTGTATTCTCATTATATGTATTAACTTGTGTATTGTCTGTGTCCCTAGCAGCAAGTGAACTCCCTGGGGCAGGGACTTGGCTTTGCCCACTGCCATGTCCTCAGGGCCTAGCACCCAGGACTAGCTTGTTACATATATGCTGCATGATGCATAGTGCGTGTCAACCTAGGACGGCCCAGGGGACTTGTCGGCAGGAAGCCATCCTCCCCCTCCCCGCCTCCTCCCTTCCCCGGGATTGAAAGTGTCTTCCCCTCCCTGCTCAGCATCAGCGTCCTCTGGCCCACCCAACAGTGGAGCCCGCAGAAAGGCAGGAGCGAAGGGGTCAAATGGCCTGGGAGTCCATGGAGGAGGAAGGGGACTTTGAGAGTCAAAACCCAAGACCTGCCCATTGGACAAGATGGGGAGGATGCAGTGCATGGAGTGGAGAAGTTGCCCCAAGACTCCTTGCCTTGGTCTGTCTAGAGCAAAGGTGTGTCCATAACTTGGCTTGTTCTGTGCCCTTGTGTGCATGCCTGAGGGCTGCCAGGCAGGCTGGGGTTGGGGGTCTCTGCTCTTACCCTTCCATGAGAAGGCTAAGGAATGGGGAAGTAAGCAGAGGGTGCTGGGGGTCAAGGGGGGACCCCCAATGCTGAGTCTTGGAGAAGAAATAAGATCTGGTCAGACAGAAGGGGAGGGCGAGGGTTTGGGGCGGAGGGAATGGCAGGTGCAAGGCCAGACTGAGTGTGGCTCTGAACCTTCCAGGGGTCTGGCCTGGGCGTGGTAGAGGGACAAAAGTGTAGGGGTAGGGACAAGCACGGGGACCCTCCCTCCCTGAATGAGAGTGAGCCTCACCAAGAGCGAACAGGATCCCATTCACAGGTGGGAAAGCTAGTGGCCCTCCTCCCGCAGCCCCCAGCACTGACACTCACCTACCTGCACCCTTTATTTTTTTTTTAAGTTTTTTTATTTATTTTACAGAGAGGTAGTGAGAGCAGGAACACAAGCAGTGGGAGTGGGAGAGGGAGAAGCAGGCTTCCCGCAAAGCAGGGAGCCGATGCGGCGCTCAATCCCAAGACCCTGGGATCATGACCTGAGCCGAAGGCAGACGCTTAACAACTGAGCCACCCAGGCGCCCCATCCTACCTGCATTCTTAATTAGAGCTGCGGGGTGGAAAGTGGGAGCCCAAGTGGAGAAATAATAAGGGGGGGACCACGGGGCCCTGATAGGGCCTGGTGCTGGGACTGAGCAAAGGGAACGCTGCCCCATCCAGGAATATTCAAACGCATGAACGATCGGGTAGCAGCTGACCGCAGCTTTTCAGTCAGTGGGGAGAAAATACACTGTTAGGGTAAATGGTGCTGGTCGATGGGTAGCCACCTGGAAAAAAAAACAAAGTAGCATCTGCTCTGCACGATGTAGCAACTAACCAAATGTAAAAAGTTAAACCTTAACACTGCAAGCAGAAACACTGCAGGAGAACGCTTTTAAAATGTGATTTCAGAGGGGCAGAGACCTTTCTAAGAATCACAAATGACCTGAACAATATCAATATGAAAATGTCTTCATGGCTCAAACCGCCATTAATTGAAGCCAGTGGTGGAACTGGGAAAACACGACTTGTGTGATGGACAAAGAGCTAATTTCCCTAATATGGAAATCAGTGAAAAGCCCAGACACCAAATAAGAAAATGAGCACCGGGTATGAAAACACAGTTCACAGAAAAGAGAAATACAAATGGCTTTTAACCCCCTGGAAAAATGCTCACTGGTACTAAAAGAAATGCAAACCAACACCCCATTGCAATATCACTGCCTCCGGGAACATCAGAAATAAGAATGTCGTCTGAATGACTGTTGGTGGGAACGTGGGAGATGAGCTCTCATGCACTGCTGGTGGGAGGGTGAATGGGTACAACCCCCCGGGAGGGCATGTAGCACAAAAGACACCCCTGTCACCCAGCAGCCCTCCCAAAGGGCAGGGCCTTCAGACGCTAGCACCTGGCAGAAGGGCGCGCGCACTGTGGGAGAAGCCAGAGGTGGAGGGGAAACCTACCTGCCCTTTCATAGGAACTAATCAGACTAATTCTGGCACGCCTAAGCAACGGAATCCAGCTGCGAAGATGAAGAAGGAAGCTCTTTCTGGATGAATACGGAACAAACTTCAAGGTAAACAGTAAATGAAAACCAGCAAAGTGCAGGACACTGGGCATCGTGGGCTCCTTTTGGGGTCAGAGAAAGGAAGTGAAGAATGCTGTTTTTTCTGCTGGAAGGTCCCTGGAAGGACACACAAGAAATTGACAATGAGGTGACCTTCTAGGAAGGACTGGGCGGCTGGGCGGTGGGTCAGAAGGCTTACCTATCATAATAAGCTCTTCTGCATAGGTGTAGGTGAATGTATTACTCATTCAAAGGTAATGTGAAAATATTAAAATATAACCAAAAAAACTTTAAAAAAAAAAAAAAAAGGTTTGCTGTCTAGGTCCCAGGTTAGGGGAGCGGGATGGTTGTGTTGTACTGGGAGGAGGGTTGGGGGGGTGCTGAGTTGGAGGAGCTGGTGGGTGTCTGGGGTTGGGTGAGGGCATCTTCAGCAGATCTCCAGGATGGCGATGGTGGCCCTGGAGTGGCTGGGATGGTCCCCAGGGTGTGAAGAGAAAGGCCAAGACAGCGTCCTAGGAGCAGGTATATGAAATGGAGGAGCAGGGTGCCCCTGCACAGGAACCAGAAGGAGCTGCTCTGTCCACTCATCAACGGGAGGAGGGTGGCCTGGGTGTGCTCCCTGAGGTCCGGGGCAGAGGACAGTGGGAGCCTGGCTGTGCTGGGTCTCTGGGTGTGTCTGGGGCAGAAGGAAAGCCCCTGATGAAGAGAGGGGTCTGCACTCGCATCTAGGGCTTCATGGGGGTCTCCTAGGAGAAAATCCCCTCCCTGAACCCAGAATTTGGCCCACGGAGCCCTTGGGCCCAAATATGGTCCCTCTACCAGGAAGGAGGGAGATGACTAAAACTGACAGGTGGCCCAGGAAGTTGGGTTAGGGGCAGGAGTGGGGGGAGGGAGGGGATGGGAAACAATCATCAGCTCTGTCTGAATCCACCCTCTGGTAATTTGAGCCCAGTCACTCTGCCAGGCTGGGGACCAGACTCCAGCCACTGGGGGCTGCTAAAACTGGCCACCCATCTTTGGCCACCTCTCTTGGTTGTGACGCTGAACATGAAGCTGACCCAAAGCAGAGTGGACCTCCACCCAAATGGGTTCCCAGCATGCCTCCGGGGGGCCTGCCAGAGACGCCCACCTCCCAGGGGTTTCCTCATTTTTTTAAAAGCTCTCATTTCTATCATAATTTTTAAGTGCTGACTTAAAATATAATAAATATGATAAAGTCTTTAAAATGCTGGCTGCTATTTTAATAAAAGGTTACACATTTTTAGTAAGATAAAATAATTCTAAAGTTGTATGCATGTGATGATATAGCCTAAAGGTTTATAAAGCAAAAATAAAAAGGGAGAGAATTACAAGGAGAATTGACAAAGTCACCATCATGGTGGAAGAGTGGACATACCTTTCTAGTAGCTGATGGATCAAGCAAGACAAATGAGAACAATTTGTAATGATATAAACGATATGAGCACTGCAATTAACACCTTTGGTTTCTTAGACATATAGAGAACACTGAATATCTACACATCTATGGAAAAATGAGCCTCATATTAGCTCATACATAAAGCAAGTCTCAACAAATTTAAAAGCATTAGTGTGATGCAGTCCATGTTCTTTGGCCACAATACCACTAAGAAAACTTAACAAAAAGACAACAATTCCTTCCCTGAATTTGAAAATGAACACACTTTCAAATAACGCATTGATCAAAAAGAAAATCAGGATGAAAATCTTAAGATACATAGAACTAAAACATAATAAAATGTTACATATCAAAGTTGTAGGTTGTGACAGATTGTATGTCTTTTTTTTACCACAATTAAGAAAAGATGGTAGGTTGCAGCTAAAGTATCTGAGGAAAATTTATAGCCTTAAAAAACTGCTATTAGGAACACAAGGCTGAAAATGCATGAACTGAGCATTCAAAATTGAGAAGTAAGATAAGAACAATGCAATAAACCCAAAGGAAAAAAATAAAGGAAAAATAAAGGTAAGAACAGAAATTTGTTAAGTGTGAAAAAATTGTATAATAGGATTAAAAAGGCCAAAAGTTGGTTCTTTGAAAAGCTTAGTAAAACTAACAAATCTGGGGAGCAATTCAGAACAAAGGTTGGAAGCAAAAATAGTCAATATGGAATGAAAAGAAGGGATATAACAGAAATTAAAAAGGAGACACTAAAAGTTTATAATACTATGAATAGATTCCTAGCAATAAATTTGAGAACCCGAACAAAATAGAAAGCTTTATAAACTATTTCTAGAAAAATATATAAAAGATGGTTCCAGAAGTAATAGAAATTCCAAATAGTCCTGTATCCACTAAAGAAATCGAATTAGTAATTTAGAGCTACTACGTTCTTCTCTCACATAATTCTAAAACCAGGCCCAGATGGCTTTATTAATGTTATAAAATATTCACGGTAGAGATAATTTCATATTATCCAAACTCCTCTAAAATTAGAAAAAGAGATAATGTCAGGCGCCCCTGGGTGACTCAGTGGGTTAAATGGTGACTCTTGGTTTCCGCTCAGGTCATGATCTTGGGGTCCTGGGATCCAGCCCGGCCTGGGGCTCCTCCCTCAGCAGGGAGTTGGCTTGAGGATTTCTCTCCCCCTCCCTCTGCCCCTCCTCCCCATAAATAAATAAAGGATTTTTTTTTTTAAAAGAAAAAGAGATAATTTCACCAACTCATCTAGTGAAACTAGCACAACCTTGATTACCCCTTTCCCTCCCCACCAAAAGACAAAACGAGAAAGGAAGGAACATGAGTGGCCAATTGCACTGTTGAACATGGGACCCTCCCTGCCCGCATGTTGGCAAGTTAAAGTCAACTATACACACAAGACAATCATCTGGACAGCATTCCTTGGGGTGTAGTTTAAGCTGTGATAACAAAAAGCCGCCAAAACACAGGGCCTGAAAGAAGACACAGTGCATTTCTGTCTCAAGTCCAGAGGGAGCCGTCCTGATCCACCATCCCCCACCCATCCAGGATTGCACCAGCATTTCTATTTCCTAGCCAGTGGGGAGAGGGGCAAAAAAGATGGACAGGACAAATGGTTTAAGCCTTCGAGGAGATGATGGCTCAGAAGTTGCCCACATTAATTCCATGCGCACCATTTCCCTCCACACTTAATCACAAGGCCGCACCTCGCTGGGAGGGACACTGAGAAATTTGGTTGAGCTGGGTGAGCGCATGGCAGGCTACAAGTCCTTGAGCTCTGTTACTAAAAAGAGAAGGCTAGTGAGGGACTATGGTCAGCAGCATTCCCCAGAGTGGCTAAGTTGGATTTATGCAGGAATGCATGGGTAGTTGAACACCAGCAAAATGGATTAGTGTTGTTCACATCTCCATAGACACAGAAAAAAAGCATTCAATAAAATTAAACCCTTATGATAAAAACAGAACAAAACTGCTGTTACTAACAATAACAGGGAAACTTCTTTAATGGATAAGAATATCTGCCAAGAGCCTACATCATCTTTAATGGTGAAACGCTCAAAGCACTCTTTTAAAAATCAGAAATAAAACAAAGATGCCCATCATCATGGATTCTATTCAACACTGTGGTAAAGGCTCCAGACACCCCAAGAAATTAATATTATAAAACTTGGGAAGGAAGAAGTAAAACTGTCATTTTCCACAAATGAAGGCTATCTACGAAGATAGTCTTAGACTTGTTAGTAGCAAAATCTCTAGATAAATTATAATAAGAATTTCCATCCATATGGCCATATATATAAGTATAATATATATAAGTCCAATATGCAAAATTTGACATTTTTCCGGCACAGAAGCAACCAACAGAAAATGCAATTTTAAAAGGTGTTCGTTACGATGACACTGAAAATAATAAGGTATCAAGGAATAAATCTGATGAGAAAACGTGCATGACCTTTCTGGGGGGAAATTATAAAACTTTATTGAAAGATATAAAGAGGAACTATAACACGTTAATGGGTAGGAAGACTGAATATTACAAAGATGTCAATCCTCCCCAAAGTCCTCTATAAATTGAACGGAATCCTAATTAGAATCCTGACATAGTTCTTCTCGGAACTTGACAAGCTTATTCTCAAATTTATACGAAAGAGCAAATGGTCAGGGATAACCATTTTGAAAAAGTTCAAGAGAGGAGAATTTTTACCCTGCCAGATATAGAGAGACCTGGCATAGGATTTCGGTAATTTAGGCAGCGTTGTGCTGGCTTCAGGGAAGAGCCGACTCACACCCGGGCAGACACCTGCCAGGAGACAGGTGGGCGGGCTCACTGGGGAAAGGCGGGGGGGGGGGGGGGGGGGGGGGGGGGCGCCTCAGCGCTTTGTGCCAGAGCAGTCCGAGATGGAAACGACAAAATTAACTCGGTATCTCCCCACATCCTAAAATCCACCCCAAGTGTGTAAAGCTTTGAACATGAAAAGCAAAACTTTAAAAGCTTTTATTATTTTTTTAAAGATATTATTTATTTGAGAGAGAGAGAGAGAGAGAGGACGAGGGGGGAGAGGCAGAGGGAGAAGCAGATTTCCCGCTGAGCAGGGAGCCCGATGTGGGCCTCGATGCGGGGCTCGATGCGGGGCTCGATCCCTGGACCCTGGGATCATGACCTGAGCCGAAGGCAGACGCCTAATGACTGAGCCACCTGGGCGCCCCAAAACTTAAAAAGTTTTAGAAGAAAACATCGGAGAACATCTTTATGAAATGGGGGGTGTAGGGAAGGATTTCTTATGACTTACTCCAAAAGCAACATCACCAGGGAAGAAGTTTACATGAAGCTACGTTCAAATTAAAAGTCACAACTGATGAGAAGACACCCCAAAGACTGGAAAAAAGATATGTAATGCATTTAGCAATTTAAGTTGGGAAATCAGAGTATACAAAGAACTTCCTCAAATTAATATAAAAGTATAGAGGAATGGACCAAAAAAATATGAAGAGGTAATTTAGGGAACAAGAAACACACACATCCAATAAATACTTGCAAAAATGCTCGATGGCACCAGAAGTAAGTGAATATAAATTAAAACCACAGTGAGAGCGGCCCCTGGGTGGCTCAGTTGGTTAAGCGTCTGCCTTTGGCTCAGGTCATGATCCTGGGGTCCTGGGGTCGAGCCCGGTGTCAGGCTCCCTGCTCAGTGGGGAGTCTGCCTCTCCCCCTCCCTCTGTCTGCTGCTCTCCCTGCTTGTGCTCTCTCTCTGTCAAATAAATTAATAAATAAAGTCTTTAAAAATAAATAAATAGATAAATAAAAAATCTAAAAAAGCCCCCCAGAACCCCACAATGAGATGCCGGTTCACATCCATGAGGTTGACCGAAGTATAAAGCCTACAAGGCCAAGTGTGGGTGAGGATGTGGACCCTGAGTGCCCCTGAAACATGACTCCTCACTCTATTGAAAGCCAAGATGTACATGGCCTCCAGTTCTGGGGCTCCATTTCTAGAGAGACCTCACCCACCACCTCCGGGAATCCACATGCATCATAGTGGAGGGGTTTGTAAAGCCAGCTTTGCAAAGCTCACACAGATCCATTCACAGGAGACTGGATAAATACATTCTGATACATTCATATCATGGAAGATTACATCCCAGCAAAAATAATCAAACCAGAAGTAGAAGTTTAAACATTTACCAGCACATTACTGGGTGGAGGCCGTGCCTCCCAAATCCTCAGGCTTGTGGTGAGGAGGAGGGAGTGCCCTGATCTGCATGGCCTCAGAATAAGAACGAGGACCTCTGTGAGGACCATCTAGGGAGGTGGACTGGGGCTGAAATGAACAAGGGTTTTGTAACAGGCCCAGGTGCCTGAGGATGGAAGAGACTGTCTCCTAAGGAAATGAGCTCCCCGTCACTGGAGGTATGTGAGCAGGGGCTGGGCGGCTGCTCTGTGGAACCAAGCGCTGGATACCAGTGGTGCCAGGGCGGGGCTGGGTAAATATGGCTTTTGGTGAGCTCTGCGTGCATGCCCAGAGGCCCCGCGGTTCTGTGATTCAGTGTGGTTAAAAAAGGCAGGACTAAATGAATAACCAAAGTGTGACACATCCCCGTGCTGGAACCTGCCCGTTGGCGCGAGGGGACGGGCCCGGCTCATGCAGCAGCATGGATGCGTCTCCAAAACATGCTGCACGAAAGAAGCCTTCTGCAAAAGGTCCCATACTGGGTGATTCCATTTCTGTGAAATTCTAGAAAATGTGAAGTAATGTAGAACGACAGAAAGCACATCAGAGCTTATGTGTGTGGTGAGGGGAGGGAAGGAGCTTCCCGCAGTGATGGAAATGTTCTGTAAGGTTCTGTATCTTGATCGTGGCGAGGGGTTCATGGGTATATAATGGATGGAATCGTACACTTTAAATGGATCCATTTATTGTATGCAAACTATATCTCAATATGGACACTTAAAAAAGAAGGAAAAAGATCAGGTGGAGAGGATTGGCAAGGAGGCCTCGGCTGCTGCATCTTCGCCTTGGTCACAAAGACTGGGCCTCAGTTTCCCCATCTGTGAAAGGAGGGAGAACCTGTAAGGAGAGCCCACATTTATTTCCAGTGTAGTGGCCACAAGTGTGTCCTCCTGGGCAAGTCAGGGAGCCTCTCTGTGCCTTGGTTTCCTCCTCTGTAAAGTGGGGGAACAACAGAGCCCCCTCCAGGCATGCGCTCAGAGCCACAAATGTCACGCTGGATGTCACAGTCGCGGCTACGGTCCTTCTAGTCCTGTGTCCACCTGCATGCTGCTGTCTGGGCTGCTCACTTCCCCTCTTGCTCCTCTGCCAACCTTGGCCTTGTCCGCACAGCCTGTGGGCCGCCTGCAGATCGGGACATCCCAAGAGAGGGGTTTCAGGACACCTGGGTCACTCTCAGCGCAGAGCACAGGTTCTTCGGGGCCAGCTTTCTAATCTGGGTTTGTGTCCCCTGAAGTATCAAGCCCAATGCTAGGTATTCAAGTGATGTATCCTTGAATGCATGCAGGAGGGAGTCTGATGGCCCTAAGTCAGGGAGGATTTTGCTTGGGTTGTCTTGGAGAAGTGGCTTTCTCGGCCTGGAGGGCCACCAGGGCCCTGTATGGTTGGGCAGGCTGTTCACTGCAAAAGGAAGCCCCGCCCTAGAGAGGTGAACGGGGGATAAAACCCATACATATACCCCTTTCGAAGTCATACCGTGTTTTCCCAAAGAAGTGCATTATTCTCTCTTTTCTTTTTAAAAAAATAAACATTTTCTTCTGGAACAATTTTAGATTTACAGAAAAGTCACAAAGATAGTGAGAGAACTCTCCTATATCCTTCACCCAGTTTTCCCTTCATCAGCATCGCTTACATAACCACGGGACACTTGTCAAAACTAAGAAATTAACATTGGGACAATACTGTCAACTCAATTTCAGACTTGATTTGGATTTTACCACTTTCCCCACTGATGTTCTTTTTCTGTTCCAGGATCCAATCCAGGATATCACATTGTATTTAGGTTTTGTTGTTGTTGTTTAGATCAACAGGGGTTGCCCTAGGGGCTAGCAGTGGATGGGAAAAAGAAGGTGGGTACAGGGGAGCACCCAGAATAAAGTCCTTAGGGGGTTTGTGAGGGAGGAAGCCCAGGGTGGGTCATGGGGGGCCACTGGCCTTCCTGACCGGGTCTGAGCACCGTGAAGTGTTTCCCACCGTCTCAGCTCAGCTTATGCAAAGGACAGAGGAAAGATATCAAAGTTTGTTGGCTGGTTTTAATTATTGACTGGCCACATATTGGAGCCGGCCACAGTCTTGTGGTTTCCTGGTTCGTCCTAAGTGACAGTCCAGGCTGGGTGACCAGTGGCTCAGCTTATTTCTTCCCTTGGGTGTGGGGAGCAGTGGCAAAATGAACGGTAAGAGCCAGGTGAACTCGGAGCCCACGGGGAGACGCCGTGCTGCTCAGATCTCAAGTTGACTCATGGCTAAGGGGGAGCACTCACCCTCCCCACGAGCTGCAGAACTCCGGCTTTGTCTCCTCAGCAGCTGAGGTGCCAGAAGAACTTAGAGTCACCTGGCCCTGGGTTTGATTTCAGGCCGGGTGGTCCTAGTGGGTCAGCTGCCTTCTCAGACCCTCCCATTTGCCCATCGTTAAAATGCACCACGGAGCCTCGTTCCAGGGCGCCTGGTCCCCCAAGCCTGCCTTGAGCACAGGACTGGCTCATGTGGAGCACTGCCCATCATTTCCCTTTAATTTCCTCTTCTCCCTCAGCGGGGCCCCCGCCCCCTTCCTGCCCCCCCCTGCCTCCCTGCCTCTCCCGTCCTTCCACACTCTGGGATCCCCATGCTCGCACCTGCTTGGGGGAGCCTTGTGTGTTGCTCGCGTAATCCCCTCACTGGGAGTGTCCTCTCTCTGGCGAGCTTCCGAGTGCTGGCTCAGATGCTCACAGGCCCCAGCTCTCCCTCCATGTAGCTCTGAGGTCCCCTCCCTGGAGATCCCCCCTGACACGTGTCAGGTCGCATCTTCCCCAGGGATCAGCTGTGCCTTTTGCACCTTGGACTCACCAGCACCGATACTATGCCCAGCATACAGTAGGCACTCATTAAATGCTTAACACTTAGAATTGAGATGAATTGAATTCCTGGAAGCCTGAAGTCTTTGGAGAACAACCCTGGCCCTCCCTCATGGGCAAGACGTGAGGCCCCAGCCGGCAGGGTACCCCGGAATCCTGCGGGTGCTCCAGCCCAGCACCTGAGGGGCCCCGAGCTGTTCTGCCAGACCGCATGCTCCGCCTTCTGCAAACGGCTGTTGGGGCAGCAGCTTGGGTAAGTTCCCCTTCCGCTTCCTCCTACCTCTTGTCTTACTGTTGCTCCTCCTCGGCCGAGGCGCCTTGCCAGTTTCTCCAAGCCCCTAGAGCCCGCAGAAGCCCTCTCTGCCCTGAGCTGTCACCAGCACTGCCTCCCAGGCCCCGGACGCCATGCAGGCCATCAAGTGTGTGGTGGTGGGAGATGGGTAGGTACCTGGCTGAACTTCCTCCCCTGGCTGAAGCTCTCTACTGGGGTATCCCTGACACCCGCCTGCCCTGCAGATGTAGGATTCCCTGGGAGGCAGCGGGAGGAGCTGCTCCCTTCTTGTCCCGGGACCCAGAGACAGCCCCCGAGGTGGGCAGAGGACAGCTTCACCCTCTTTGCCTACTTCACTCCGGAAGCTGCCTGGGTGGCGGTGGGTGGAGGTGCCTGGGGTCCCTCTCCTGCACCCTGAAAGCTGGAGCAGGTCTCTCATGGGACCTGTCTTCAGCTCTGTGGATGCAGGGGCAGGGGTGGAGAACCAAGAATCTGGCCTTTGTCCTCCGGCTGACCCGGGCTCTAGTCACTGGCTTGCACTGCTGTGTGTCCTTGGGCAAGCCACAGAGCCTCTCTGAAGCTCAGTTCATCCATCTGGGAAGAGGCCACGCCCCCAGGATTGATGTGGGGTCACCTGACATAGTTTGAGTGGCTGTCCTGTGCATAGTGTGCTCAATGAATATTAACCTCCTCCCCCTCCCCCTTCCCTGACTCTCCCCTCCCCCCTCAGCCTGCCTGGTTGGGGAGGATGTGTGGGGGATGTGGGTGATGAGCAGAAGGGGGAGGGGGACATGAAGGGAAGTTGGAGGGAAGAAGGCATGGGAGGGTGATTGGGAGGGTCAGTGTGGGCTAGGCTGGACTGAGGGGCTTTCTCAGCTGTGGGATCTCAGGGACCTCGGGTTGTCATGTCCCCGTGGGCCTCAGTGACCTCAGGTTGTCATGTCCCCGCGGGCCTCTTTCTAATGAGGTCTAAGATGCCGATCTCTGGAGCCAGCCAGCAGCAATGTCTCAGGGCCCAGCCCACAGGAGCATCCTGGCGTTTCCTATGAGTCCAACCCAGTAAACCCCAGCATTTCTAGCTGGGCAGGCCTCCGTTCCAACTCTCCCATTCTACAGAGGGGCAGCCTGAGGTTGGAGAGACTCAGATCTTTCCTGGCCTGGGTCACAGTGGCCCTGACATGACAGACCGACTTTGGCTCTGATAGATCTCATGGGAGCAGGTCCATTTATCAGCGCTCAGCTGATTCCAACACACCGGCCTGGCCTTATCTGCCCGCCTGCCCAGCCCTGCTCACTTCCGCTCTGTATCTGATCTGAGGAGGGGAGGGCAGGAGCCAACGTTCCAGTCATTCAAAGTCACCTTGGTGGCAAGCTCTGGGGAGGGCAGGGGGGGAAGAAGGTGGCCGGCCTCCTGAGAACAGGAAGTGACAATGCAGGAGTGGGGCTGGAGGGCCCAGGGCTGCCCCTTTGGCTGCTAGCCTTCCCACCGCACCACCCGCGCCCCCGCGCAGCCCAGCCGACCCGCAGGCAGTTACTATCGCTTGCTGTGTCAGGCACTGGACTCAGTCACGCCCCCTCTATTTGGTCTTCCCACCAATCTAAAACTAGGCCCATTTTACAGGTGGGAAAACTGAGGCTCGGAGAAGTTAAGTAATTTGCCCAAGACCTCATGGGATATGAGGCCGGGTCTCTCTGACCTCAAAACTCCATGCTCTTAACTGCTGTTCTCTCTGGTGAGGGGGGAGGGAAAGAGGAGGGAGGGACAGGCTTCCCCTAGTGTTGACTACTAGCCGCTAAGCTCTGCCAGACATGGTGCTGGCTGCTTCTATGGGCTTCCTCTGATTTACTACTCAGCACACTCCTAGGAGGAGGAATGCCTCGGATCCCTATGTTCTAGATGGGGAAACTGAGGCCTAGGGAGGCTAAGTGCCTTGCCCAAGGCTGGGCCACTGGTAGGTGGTGGAGCTGGTATCTGGAGCCCAGGCGTGTGACGGCAGAGGCCTGGTTAGGCCCCTGGGTATTGTCTGGTTCAGTGGGCACCTGGGCTCTTAACCCTGTGTCCCACACTGGTGTCACCTGGGGAAGCTTGTTACAAATACAGATTCCCAGTTCTGCCCTGCACGCACGGATCAGAATCTCTAAGGGAGGACCCTGAAGTCTGCCCTTTAACAAACAGCCTGATGACTCTTACGACTCAGTTTTGGGACCACTGATAGTGGCATTCTCAGGTGGGGAGACTGAGACCCAGAGAGGTGGGTCTGGGTCTTCCCTGAGGGCTGGGCTAGGGGACCCAGAAACCTCCCAGTGTCTCGGGCAGGGCCCATGACCGCTGTCCTCTCGAACCTCCTGTCTTTCAGAGCCGTGGGAAAGACCTGCCTTCTTATCAGCTACACCACCAACGCTTTCCCCGGAGAGTACATCCCCACCGTGTGAGTCCTGCGGGGGCGGGGGCGGGGAGCCGGGAGGATGGGGAGACACGCATCACCAAGCCCACCCCCTTGTCAGGCACTTCCTGTGTGGGCCCCTGGGGGGTCTCTGCCTGGCAGACCTGCCTGACGACCCCATCGGGAGGCGGTAAGCAAGGTTGAGCTGGGCAGTGACGACCAGTGCCCAGGCCCCCAGAGCGGGAGAGACTGGGCGGGTGGGGCAGGACGAGCGGCCTCCCAGCTGGGCCTCGGCAGGAGAAGCGGAGGGAGGGTGGGCTGGTGGAGGAGGAGGAGGCAGTTGGGGGCCTTGCCACCAGGACAGCGGGGCAGCGGGGCAGCCGCTGTTAGGGGAGAGGGCGGTGCCATCTGGAGGCCAGTGGGAGGCCCTGCCCTCTTGCGGGCTTGGAGGCAGGGCCGTCGTTCGAGGCCACGTAGGAGTCCGTGGGTGGCAGCCTCAGGACGGAAGGGTACCTGGGGAAGCACCGGCCCTCGGTGGCCCCATCGCTCCCAGGACAGTGTCCCCACCCCCAGCCCTGCATTCAAGGCTCCGGGCGGGCTTCTCCCAACCTTCCCTTCCAGCGTCACTGCCCTTACATTGCCTCACGTTCTGTCTGCTTGTCCCCACCAAACACTCCCTGGGCATTTCCACCTCAGGGCCTTTGCTCAAGCCGTTCCCTCTGCCTGGGGTGCTTTTCCTTTGCACGTGTCTAAGACCTCCAAGGCCCGCTCCAGGACCCCTCCTCCGGGAGCCTTTCTCACCCAGCCCGAGGGACCTCTCACTCCCCAGAGTGACTCTATCTGATCTTTCCCATGACTATGAGTCTCTGGAGGGCAGGGAGCCTCATCCAGTTCCTTTGGGTCACCCCGTGAGCTTAGCATGGTATGTCAGGCACACTATGATCCGTGCATTGTCTTAAACACGCCGGACGTGTTTTGAGTTGACCTGAACTGAACTTCATGGAGAGGCCCTAGGAGGATCCATCGGGGCTACCCTCCATCTACTGAGGGCCTACTGTGTGCTGGCCCCTGCATGAGACATCACACATGTGTGCCCCCACTTGACCCTCATGAGACGTGGGCATTCCACCCAGCCTGCCCACGGGGGAAGCTGAAGCTCACGGCTGCCAAGTGGCCTGACCCCCAGGACACTGACCAGCACCCCGGCCTGGGCCGGAGGAAGGCAGGCAGCAAGGACAGGGCAAAGAAACTGGGGTAGGGAGCCTGGAACACCGTTTTCTCGGCCCCATCTTGGCTCCCAAGTCCCCAGCTGGCCTGGGGATGGTGCTCGTCCCTCTCCGCACCTGCCATATTTGCCCCTTGGCCATCAGTCATCAAGTGTTTATCAGGCACCGCCTAATGCTGAAGGAGGGCTGGCTCTAGGCCAGAGGAAAGGCAGCTTCTGCAGAAGGTCATTGTCACCAGCCGTGCACTGGCTGCCTGCCGTCCTGCCTCTGCCTGTCCCAGCTGGGCCGGGGCCCGTTTGCTGAAGGACCTTAGACCAATCACTTCCCCTCTCTGAGCCTCAGTTTCCCCTTTTATAAGGGCAGGGCTGGGCTGGGAAATCCCAGGCTCACTACCGGGGCGCCTCCCCTGGGCAGGGAGCCGAAAGGCATGTTCTCTGGTGCAAGATGGTGGGAGGAACAGAGACCAGGCTAGACCCAGTTGTTCCCAACAACTTGGAGAACGCTGGGCCCTGGTGGCCCCTGGTGGCCTCAGGACACTGGACACCCTTGCGGGCCAGATAGAATGAACCAGGCAAGGTCTGCCTTCCCAGGACTCTGGGGAGCTGGGACAGACCCTAGGGCCATCTTGAAATTCTTGACCTTTGCACAAGGGATCTTCCATTTTCATTTCGCATTGGCCCCTGCAGAGGATGTGCTGGTCCTGCATGTTACCCTCCTGTGTCATCCAGGACCCAGATGCTCAGCTCTGGACAAGCCCTCCTTCCGGGGCTCCTGCTACAATGCCTGTTACCCCGGTTACAGGGAGGGGGAGATAAGTCACGCTGAGCCCTTGACATTGGAAGGTGGGGGCCGCTGGGGAGAGCAGAGTTGGGGAAAACAGGAGATCTCTGGTACAGAGATAAAGACAGGGAGAGCGGCTAGGGCTCAGGGCCAGGAGGGTTTGCTGGGGCCGGGGGGCACATGTGCCAGCTCACAATCAGAGAAGCAGGCGAGCTGAGCTCAGCTCATTGCCGGGGCGGGGGGTTAACAGCTCAGGGTCAACCCCCCCATGCCACACATGGGGAGACTGAAGCCCGCTGTGTGGGTGGTCTTGTGCGGGGCGTTGGGGACACCAAAACATGGCAGGAGCACCCTGCACTTGCGTGCCTGTGACATAGGGGCTCTCTCCCTTCTGCCTCTCCTCCTACAGCCATTCTCAAAAGGAACCCCAGACGAGTTTTCAAAAGGGAAAATTAGATGCAGCCAAGCCCAGGCCTAAACCCCTCCCATGGCTCCCCTTCACGTTTGAAACCATCTCCTCTTCTGTCATGTGAAGCCCTGAATGACAGCTGCCCCCCAGCCTCATCTCCTACCTAATCCCCCTTACCCACTGACTCCAGACTCCTGGGCTTCCTTGCAGATCCCAGACGCACCAGCCTCCCCCACTCCTCTGTCCTCCTTCCCATCACTCAGTTCCCTGCTCAGGGATCAGCTTTCTGACCCTCTGTCTCAAGTGGTCCCTCCCTCCACCCAGGCCCCATCACCCCACCCCCCTGCTTGATGTTCTTTATGGCCCTTCCTGATCTGACTTTCCCTGCTGGCTCTGGGAGGACAGGGCCCTGGTCTGTCCAGTTCACGGCTATCACACCAGCTTCTAGAACAGAGCGAGCACATCAGTGATGCTCTGGAGTGACTGGATGCTCTGGTATGTTCTGAGAAGGTGTCAGAACTCGGCCACCAGTGGGTGGCTCAGCTGGTGGGAAGAAAGAACACATGGTTAATTTAGGTCCCACTGGCCAGTACTCGATTTTCACCTTCAGTTCACCTCCTGGCAAGTCAAGCCTGGAACTGCATGAACTCGAGGACACCCAGCGTCTTCTGCTGGGCGCTTACTGCCCCTCGCCCATACTCTTGGCACCACGGGCGGGATTCCCTCACTGACTCGGCTGGCTCCAGCCTCCCCTGCTCATGCACCCGCTCCTGTCCCCTCGTGCCCTGCCCGGGAAACCCCCCTGCCTCCCCCCACCTCCCCCAGCCATGCTCCTTTATCACTGCTAGCTCTGTAAGCCTCCCACTGGCCCCCCCAGCTTCCCCTCTGAACTTCCTCCCAGGCTTCTCCATCCAGTGGCCAAGAGGAGCCTTTTCTAAATGCAAATATGATCACATCAGCCCACCCCATCCCCGCCCGGTGAAGCCCCTCAATGGTGCCCCATTGCCCCGAGGACCGACACCCGAGGCCCAACAGGGGTCCACGCCCACCTGACCTGGTCACTCCTCCTTGGTCCCCGTGTCACCAGCCAAGCATGCCCCCTGGCCTCTGGGTTCCTTGAATACACCATCTTCCTTTCTGAGGGTGGGCTTGGGTGGGGCGATCAGGTGATGCTGGGTGCTGGGCCCCCTTCCTCCTGCCCCTAATCCCCTATTCTACTCCATTCCAGGGTCAGGGCTGGGCCTGCAGCCCTGGGAATGCAGAAAGAGGTCACACGGACTCTGGGTGAAAACTCTCCATCCGTGTAACCTTGGGCAGATCACTCCCGGTTTCTGAGTCTGTGCCCTCATGTGTAACATGGGGACAAGGGTGACACCTGCTCCCTGGGCTCCCTGGGCCCACTGAAGTGGTCTAAGTAGGAAGGGCCTGGAACAGTCATTGACACCCCTGGGTGCTCAGCAAACGTGAGCTCTCTGCCTTCCCACAGCTCAGGGAAGCCCCACGCCCAGGCCCAGACCACTGACTCTCCAGCCATGAAACAGCCCCCATGTTTAGCCTGTGAGATTTTCTGAATTGGGGAACAGGGCTAGTCCTAGATCTGCTGCCAACTGACTGTTAGATCTTGGGCAAGTGCCTTCCTGTCTGTGGGCCTGTTTCCTCATCTGGAAAAAGGGGTGAGGGCTGGCCAGGGTGGGGGTGTAAGGTTCTTCTGGTCCCCGCTGCCAGTGAGTCTCAAGTAAGGGGGACCCCCGGGGGGCATGGATCCCGGCTGCATGCGTGCAGCGATCCCTCAGGCTCTGGCGGCTGGGCCTCTGGGGAGGGACCAGCGGGTATGTGTGAGGACTTTGAAAATGAGACCACTCAGCTGCTCAGCATCTCCCCGTGGGATGGCTTGAATGTTTTCTGTCTCTTCGGATCCTCCTAATGGCCCCAAGAGAAAGGACTTTTTTTTTTCACATTGAAGAAAGTGAGGCTCAGAGAAGGTAGGTGACTCACCCAGGGTCACACAGCCAAGACAAGGCTTCACAAGGAACTCTGTTCCCTCCTAGCTCTGGGTGGCTGTCCCTGGGGAAATCAACCCCCTGCAGTTCATTTGTCCACTTGCTCACTAACAGGTGTCACAGAAGGAGCAAGGCCCGAATCCCAACTCCTTTGCTTATGAGATGGTTGGCTTTGGAAAAGTTACTTGACATCTTGAGGCCTCGGTTTCCCCATCTGTTTGATGGAAATAACTTGAGGTTCTTTTGTCTTAGGCTACCTGGGACTTCAAGACCTAACATAGAAAAGTCCCTAGATTTCTGCCAAGCCCCAGATCTGGTGCTTGGTGCTGCTACGAGGTCCCAGGACCCTGCTCTTTCCCCATCGCCACGGCCCCTGAGACCCTGGGGATGGCTCCGCGAGGACACATGGCTTTGGCTCAAGGAATCTTGGGAGGCTTTTTGGCACCAGAATTTCAGGCTGGACATTAGAGAGGAGAGTGTCCCAACACCCTAAGTGTGTCCGGAAGGAATGTTTCTGACGGAAGCCAAGGACAACCCAGGTGCTTCTTTTCCCATCATGCCCTGCGGTGTCTCCCTGGACAGCGCCTTCCTCCTGACGTCCCGCGGCAGTGTGGGTGGTATCTAGAGTTGGTACACGGAGCCCCGACTATGTGGCGTATGCTGTGCTGGCCTCAGGGCGCCGTGAGGAGCAAGCCAGGCTCGGCGCCTGCTGCTGGCACAGATCGCTGGCCTGGGGCCTGGACTGGCTGGGGGCCAGGAAAGGCTTCCTGGAGGAGGTGACCTTGAGATGGGGCTAGAGGCGAGTGAGTAAGAGTCAGCTGGGCACCAGGGGGGGGGGGGGGGGAGGAGGAGCAAGGGAGGAAGAAGAGTGGGAAGTCAGAGGAAGAGTGTCTGTAGGAGCTTCCAGGCAATAGGGAGCGGGTCATCTGTGGAACTGAGAGGTGACTGGAACACTCCATGGATGAATAAGCATGATGTGTTAAAAATGTCAGGCTACTCACTTTTGGGGGTGTGTGTGTGTGTGTGTCTTTCTCAGAACAGGTGTCTTTGGAGTCACTCTGAAGCATTAGGGCTTCTTCAGCCTGTCCCTGAGCAGCATTCTGTGAGGGCTTCCTGGAGGAGGGGGCATTCCAAGGGCTTCAGTTCAGTTTGCTTTAATTCCGATGCACTCACTGGGTGCCAGGCCTGAGCCTGGAGATGAAGCAGGCATGGGCCCGGCCCACATGGAGCCTATGGCCCCTGGCAAGACAGAGACACACTAACTGCTTGTTTAAGTCAAGATAGAGCGGTTGCCTGAGGGAGGGAACAATGAGCTCCTTCCAGGTGGGGCACAGGGAAGGAGGTGGCCTGGAGGTTTCCCCACAGAAGAGGAACTGCCTGGGCACGATTTTGAAGCATGAATAGGAGACAAGGGTCAAAGGGGGGCAGAAGGGTATTCTAGAAAGAGGCACAGATGGGAACAAAAACCCTGGAGAGTGGGTAGGACTGCATGGTCAGGGTAAGTGGGAATGTTTGGACAAAGAGAGGTGGGGAAGGGCATTCTGGGCAGGAGCAAGTACAGGGAGGTGGGCAGCGCAGGCCTTGCCCAGGAGACAGCTTGGCTGGTGTATGAGGGGAGGAGGAGGAGGAGGAGCCTGAGGTCTCAGTGGGCCAGGTCAGGGGATGCAGAGCAGGGCCTTCATGGGTGGCCTCAGTGAGGAGAGACGAAATGATGATCCTGGGCCCTCACGGGCAGGAGGTGAGGGCATCTGTGAAAGCATAGCTGGGGCACGGGGCAGGGAATGCTAGATTCACGCACAACTGGTTTCTCACTTGGCTTGTTCACTCACTGGCTGTGTGGCCTTGGGCAGGTCGCTATACCTCTCTGATCCCAGTCTTCCTTCCCACAGGCTGAGAAACCAGCACCTTCCTCTCAGGGGTATGTGTAGTGAGAAATACTGTTGGGTTGAATTAAAAGAAAACCTGGAAGCTTGTTTGATTGCCCTGGAGGCCTCTCTGGTGCTGGTGGGAGATTTGGGCTATCACTGTCAGCACCCCCTGTCCCAGCACCCCTCTGGCATGTGTCTTACCTGTGTGTGCTGGTAGCATTTCTTGAAATTGTCTGCAACAGCTGGCTTTTGGTGTGCACTCGGGTGTGGGCTGGAAGACTGGGGATTTAGCGCCGCAGGACATCCTTCTGCCAATGGAAGACAGAGATGCTGGAGAGAGACCCCAGGTCGTGCCCCTCAGGGGTGCCCCATCTTCAGTTGGCCCCAACAGTAACGGCTCACTGACTGACCCTTCCTTGTCTCTTCCCCACTCCCCTCCCGAGGCTGCCACTGTACCAGCTACTCGGCTCAGGGTTTGCTTCGGGGGGCACCCCACCTGCCGCGGGGGTGACCGACCTCAGTCCAGCATAGGAGGTGGGGAAAGTCGGATCAAGCCCTAGAGGGAACGGCGTGCAGCCTCACAAAATCACCTCTCAAAGGGCAGGCAAGGGCAGACAGGTGATTGGAGACAATATTTTCCTCTTGATGCTTACCTGCTTTTAAAATTTAATGTAATGAATCAGTAAGGAAACAAAAGAAAAGCTGAGCGCCCAGCACCGTGTGGCTGCCCGTGGCCGCCCCTCCCTGGGTCTCGGCCTCCGCACGCAGCAATACTGATCCTACTGTCCCCCCACAGGTTCGACAACTATTCAGCCAATGTGATGGTGGACAGCAAGCCCGTGAACCTGGGGCTGTGGGACACAGCAGGGCAGGAGGACTACGACCGCCTCCGGCCGCTCTCCTACCCACAGACGGTGAGCTGCCCTGCCCTCCTGCCGCCAGCCGGAGCTCAGCCCGCTGCCACTGGGGGCGACACCCTGGGGCCAGTGGCTGGGGACCCTGCCCGTCTCAGCAATGCCCTCCCGGGCGGAGCCAGACCTCCTCCCCGCGCCCCTGCCTGCCCTCCTTTGGTCTCCCTGCTCTCACCGTGCCCATCTCCCCAGCCCCTCTGCCTCATGGGCTCTGGCACCCCCTGGCTCCCCGTGGGTGGGGCAGGCAGACCCTGGATGGGGCCCCAATAGGGAGCCCCGGACTCTGCGTCCCAGGGGTGCTGGGGAGGGGAGGAGAGATGGGGGGCAAGCCTGCAACTGTGGCTGCTAGACCCTGGCGTCCTTGGTTCTCCCTCCAGGCTGGCAAGGGAAGGGCTTCTGACCAGATGACAGGTAGTGAGCGCCCGGTGGGGAGTACGGGTTCTGTGGCAAGCCCTTGACCTCACTTTCCCCATCTGTAGAACGGGGTGGTAGCAGCACTGACTGCAGAGGGTCGCGTGAGGATTCATCACTTAGGACAGGCCTTTCGGAAGGGTTGGATAAACAAACAGCTCAGGGGCTGCCCAGGTGTGGAAGGGCCCAGGCAGGATGCCTCCAGGCCCCCTCTCATGGGTGACCGTTGACTGTTGCTCTGTCCCCAGGACGTCTTCCTCATCTGCTTCTCCCTTGTCAGCCCTGCCTCCTATGAGAATGTCCGGGCCAAGGTGAGCAGCACAGAGCGGGGCCTTGGGGGCTTGGGGGCTTGGGGCAGGTGACCCTGACGGAGGGAGGGGCCGCAGAGGGCGTGGGCAGAGAGCGTCCCCAGTGCCAACCAGCGCTGGGGGTGAGACTCAGACGGGGTTCAGAGGGGGCTGGGGTCATTAGCTGTCCTGCCCACCCTCTATAACCGTGCCCCCTCTCTCCTCCCCGCACAACCTCTGCCTGCCTTTTATCTCTCACGAAATCTTGCTTCTTTTCCTGCAACCACGCTCCCTCCCGTACCACCTCACGCATCTTCTCCTCACCCCCTCGCGCCGCCTCTTCTCGTCTCACACTTGGTGCCCCTCTTCTCCGCACGCCCATGCCCCCTCCGGCCCCCCGCCCGCCTGCCCAGTGGTTCCCCGAGGTGCGGCACCACTGCCCCAGCACACCCATCATCCTGGTGGGCACCAAGCTGGATCTGCGGGACGACAAGGACACCATCGAGAGGCTGAAGGAGAAGAAGCTGGCTCCCATTACCTACCCGCAGGGCCTGGCCCTGGCCAAGGAGATCGGTACGGGGCTCGGGCTCAGAGAGGGGAGCTGGCTGCAGGAGGACCGCGACTCGGCCTCATCGGGGTTTCAGGGGGCTCCCGGGCCGCTGTGCCATGTGCTGGCTGGATGACCCTGCCTGTGTCTCTGTGCCTGGGTTTCCTCACCAGCAGAACGTGGCAATAGTGATCGTTCCCGGTGGCTGCGGGAATCAAATGATTTCACACCCAGGAGGCCCCTAGCTCAGCACCTGCATGCAGGCAGGACCCCGGGCTGGGTAGTGGTGGTGGGAGTATACACACTCCATAAGCAGATGCTGAGGTTAGCGCACTGGAGCTGACAGGGGCAGGGAGAGAGTGACGTGTGCTGTGGTTGCGAGCAGCCAAGTCAAGCTTAGGTTTTCCAGGAAGGCTTCCTGGAGGAGGTGCTTCTGCCTTAGTTTGAAGGGTGATTTCCCTGCTGCCTCTTCCTCACCACCTTTTCCCCAGCCCCCCTCCTCAGCCCAACTGCTCTTTGCCTCCTGATCACTGGGCCAGAGAACTAAAGTGACTTCTCAAGGTCACACAGCTAGGAGGTGGCAGAACTGGGATTTGAACGCAAGACAGCAAATTGCTGGCTTGAGGGCCTCCTCGCGGGGGCTCAAGGCTGCCGGCACCAGGGAGGACGTGACTGGTGGGTCTGGCCTCTCCCATGGCGCCTGGGCCTGCTGTCCCAGGTCAAGTCCTGACCTGCCTGCAGCCGGGGGTTGGGACACTTGCCCAAGAGCCTGGCATCCCCAGCCGGGTTTACCACTATGAGCAGTGGCCCAGCGGCCCGGGGCACTCTGCCTCGCCACAGGGTCCTGCAGGCCCAGGGTTTGGCCCCTGAGTAGGTAGAGCCTCCCCACCCCAGGCCTGCCTCAGCCCCACCGCTCTTCCTTCCGCCGGAACTGGGAGGGCTCTGGGGACTCACATCTCTACAGGAAGAGAAACCACAGCTGCCACCTCCCCTTTCCTGTGACTAGTCCAGCGACATGGCCATCTTCCTTAGGGGGACTTGGGCTGCCTCTTAAGCCTTGGGTCCCGAGCCCCACCCTGGGGTCTTTGGCTCCTCGGCCTGCTGGCTTTCCTCACAAATATGGGGGTGTACTCTTGCCTTCTCTTGTTCTCTGGCCAGCGCATCCCCCAGCTCCTTCTGCCCAGGGCTGACGCTCTAGCCAACATGTGACCCGTCCCCTTCTAAAGCCTGTGCTTTGGGACAAGGAGAAGGGGGCTGGCAGCCTGGAGGCTGGTCCTGGCTCTAGCACAATGGTATGTGTGACCTTGGAAAAGTGGCTCCCCCTCTCTGGGCCTCAGTCTCTCCATCTGCACAAGCTGGCCCGAGTGATCCCCAAAGGTCCTTTCTCCTCTGTAAGGAGGTGGCTCGGGGTCCTGCCTTGGTCCCTAGCCGATCCCTCCGGGAGCTGATCCCAAGTGAGGGTGGGGCAGGGGCAGTGACTCTGAACTTGACTTGGACCAGCCTAGGCCAAAGGGGAGGCCCGGGAGACCTGCGGGTCTGATGAGGCAGACAACAGCTGTCTCTGGCCGAGCCTGTGGTGGTGAGTTGTGGAGTCGAGGCCCCAGCCGATAATCACTATAATCACGGCTGGCTGACCAAGACCGAGCACTTCCTGGGCGCTGGGTCACTGGTTCAAGGCCACCCAGCCAGGCTGGGGCAGAACCCAGATTTAAAGCCGGGCTGCCTGGCTCCATCAGTCATGGCGATCAGGGGCACCTGCTGCCTCCTAGCCTGCCCCCACGCCCTCTGCAGCTCCTCTGCCCCGCCTGCCTCAGCTTGACAAGCTGTCCCAGGTCACCATGTCCTAGACTGATGGGAGGCTCAGGCACAAAGAGGGGGACTGACCAGAGTCCTAGGGTGGTCAGGAACAGAGCTGAAGGGAGTGCAGCATCCCCACTCAGGACACTTGCTCTGGATGCCGCTGGGCCAAGAAGAGCAAGAGGGTGGCAGGTTCCAGGGAGGAGGCAGTTGGTGGGTGTGGAAGAAGTAGACACTGGCTGTGGTCCCTTGCAGGGAGACAGTGGCCAGATGCCCAGCGACACCCTTCTAGGCACAGAGGGTTATAAGGTGATGAGGCTCCTGGACTGAACCAAAAGGAACTCTGTCCCTCCCAGCCAGGCCCTGGGACCACTGCCCATGCTCCCTGGTGGGAGTATGCTCCCAAGTAGAGGGGAGACATCCAGCATGTGACTTTGTGCAAGTGACATGCTCTCTGAGCCTCAGAGACAGTTTCCTTGTCCCTGCCCCACCTTTTCTTTCTTCCCAACCCCAGGTCATCTGTGGGCTTCCTCCTTCCAGGGGCTGCCCCCTCGGAGGTCCTGGCTTCCCTCTCCCCAGCTGTGTGTCTCTGGGACCCAGGCTTCCCCCCTCTCTTGCCCTGTTTCCTCATCTCTAAGTGGGGAATCACAGTATTTCTTCACATGGTTTTTTGGAAGCACCCAGCTCAGGGCTTGGCAGGGAGCAGGTGCCCATCAGAGTCGGTCTGCTTCCTTCCCCCCAGAAGAGCAGACTCCAGCATGGGGACAAAGTTCTCCCTACTGCCCCTCTCTTTCCTCTTGTTCCTGAAATCAGCCCCCAGCCCTCTCAAAGAAGGGGTTTTGTGGTTCCTTACTTCAGGGAAACTGTGCTGTGGTGGTCATGGGAACTCACACAGGTTCCTTCCAGAAGGTCAGGGAATGCTGCCCCTGGCAGTGGGGGCTCAGCTGGCCTTTCTGGCTGTCTGGGCCCCAGGCTCCTGCCCTGAGCCGTAAGGTGGGAGAAGGCCAATCCCCTCAGTGAGGAGGGAAAGCTCTCTCATCCCGTTCCCTCACTGATAGCCCCCAGCCACCCCGAGGGGGGGAGGAGAAACATCCAGCATGTGGCTTTGGACAGATGACTCCCCACCTATGAACCTCGGTGTGCCCGTCTGTAAAATGAGGTGATGCTAAGGAATGGTCAGATGACATTTGGAAGGTCCTGGTGCCTGGGCCATGAGCACTTCAGGCCTCCTGGTGGAAGCATGGAGGCGGGTATGCAGCTGTTTTCTAGAAGAAACTGAGGTGTGGAGAGATTCAGTCACGGTAGCTCGAGCTCCCCCCCCCCCCCCCCCCCCAGGAATGTATCCAAATGCCTTCCTGCCTTCCACAAATTAAGGGCTGCCCTGTCTAAGAAAGATACAGACCTGCCCTTGTGGGTCTTAGCCTCTCCTTTTGAGATCAAGCTCCTTGTTCCAGGCATGAGGAAGCGGAGGCGAAGGGCAGTGGTTACCCGACCCCATGGCCTGGTAGTGTGTGGCTCGGGAGAGGCTTCTGCCCAGGGCCGTCCCCTGACCTCGGCTTCTGCTCTCTTGCCGTCCCCCCCCCCCCCCCCACCCCGCCAGACTCGGTAAAATACCTGGAGTGCTCGGCCCTCACCCAGCGAGGCCTGAAGACCGTCTTTGATGAGGCGATCCGGGCCGTCCTGTGCCCCCAGCCCACGCGGCCACAGAAGCGTCCCTGCAGCATCCTGTAGGGTAAGAGCGCCTCTTTCACTGCTCCGTGACCCACCCGACCCACACACAGCAGGCTGGGCAGGCTCCGGCCGGGAGGGGCTGCCCAGCCGCAGCTCCGAGGCCTTCTGCTTCGCCGGGAATGGCATTTAGGCCAAGACAGAATGGGGAGTATCAGAGTGGCCTCAGTTTCCTTATTTGCCTGAGCCAGTCCGACTCGGTGGGGCCCGGGTCCCAGAAGGAAGGTGCAGGGTGTCAGAAAGTGCCAGAGCCATGGCAGGCGTGTCCCGAGGCTTCCACTCTGCCAATCCTGCAGGAGGGACAAGGGATGGAAAGATGCCTTTGGCCCCTGCCCTCAGGAGAGCCCAGTGGAGCCAGGGAGACCCAACACCCACCGATAAGGGTGGAGGGGGGGCAGGTGGAGCTGAGACTCCTGGGGTGGAGGAGGGACCCGTGTGTGTCAGAGGCAGCCTGGAGAGCTGGGACAAGAAGGATGGAGGGGCCTCGGTGTGGTGGGCCCCCAGGGTGGGCTGGTGGGAGGGTCAACCTGGAGAAAAAGATGGGAGGTGGCAATGAGCTTTGAGTGGGGAAAGCCGTGAGGGGGCAGGCGATTCTGCTTGTCCCCAGGTTCTTACCCTCCGCATGTCTCCCTTCCAGGTTGCGCCCAGCCCTCCCAGCCAGATGGCTGTGACCTCCAGGGCCCTCACCCAAAGCCCGGTGGCACCCGGGCTGGCCCTGCTGTCCCCTCCTTGTGGTGTTTCTTAGCAGATGGCTGCAGAGCTTGGTTGCTCATCTTCTCTGGGCTGGAGGCCCCCTGGGGCTGGAAGGCTGTGAATTTGCAGGCTCCGCTCCCGATCCCTTCATGCTCCCACCTTCACAGGGGCCAGAGGGGAGCCACCCTTGCAGTAGTGTGGCCAATGTCAGCTGCCACACGTGGCAGCATCTATCCCTTTACCCCAGTCCCACCTGATGCCTGAATCCCCTCTGGAAATTTCGGGCCGGAGGGTTGCCAGCCGCCACTCGCATACCTTCAGGGATGGGTCGCTCACTCCCTCCTGAGGCAGGCTACTCCAATATTGATGGTCTTGCTTGTCTGAAAGTTCTCCTTCTGAGCTAAAATGAGTGTCTCAGACGTTTGCTCCTGCGGCCTTAGTTCTCCTTTTTGGAACAACATAAAACAGATCAAATTCTCTGCATGTCGGTGGGTACCTGCAACAGCCAGTCAAAACCCTCGGCCCAGCTGTCTCCTGCTGTCTCTCAAGTCTTTCCACGCCACTCACAGGATCCTGAGCTACATTTGCCTGTGGGAGTCTTGAAACTTTCAGACCCTGCCAGGCAGGACTTTTGCTATTGCAAATGGAAAACCTAATTCAACCTGCTTAAGCAGAAAATAAATCTATTGATCCAAATTTGGAAATATCATGACTTCAGGTGCAGTTTGATCAAGGGGCCTCAAAGCATGTCATCAGGACTTGCTTTCCTGTACCTCTTTCTTTGCTCTACCTTCCGCTGTCTGGTTCATTCTCTGGCAGTTGACTCTCAGAACATCCTTCCAGGTTCAAGGTTTGGAAAAAAAAAGAAAAGAAAAAAAAGGGGGGGAGGGCAAGCTTCTGCCCCAGGCGAAGTTCTAATGAAGGTTTACTCTGATTGGACCAGCCCAGGTCTTGGACCCCACTTCAACCAATCATATTTGTTGGGGGGGGCTGCTGAGCTCTGATTGGTCAAGCCTGGACCACTTGTTATGCTAGGGCAAGGAGGGGAGGCAATGGTGTAAAAATCTTGCATTCTAGGATGGAGGGGTTGGGGCCCAAATGAAGACTGAGACCTTGCTGGAATTTGGGTGTGTGGGTGGGTGTCAGGCAGCCAGAACTCCCCAGCCTCCACTATTGGAGCTCATGGGAAGTGTCCCAACAGTGTAAGAAAGCAATGCCCGTCCGGCAGGCACTAAGCTAAGGCGAGTCTCTTTACGAGAGAAGGTGGGGCTGTTGTAAGGAGTTAAGTTCACCCGTCAAGTCCAACAGCGCCTGGTGTGGAGCTGGTCCCACCGTAGTGTTTGTTACTTTACAAGTGCCGGCCTTTCCCTCCTGTGGATGATTGCTCTTCTCTATCCCAACTTCATCCATGCATTCAATGCATATTTATCGAGCACCTTCTCACTCTGTTCTAGGTGTGGGGTCCAGCGCTGCGCACGAGTTCCTGCCCTCGTGGGCTGACCCTCTAGAGAGGCTACAAGGAAGGAATAAAAAGAAAGATCTAAGACCCCACCCCTGATAGCACAGAAGTCCCCTGATTCCCAGCCAGCGAGATGCTTTGGGTTTCTATCTTCTGCTCCCCCAGAGCTGCCCCCTAAGTCCTGAGGTTCGGGGACAGGGCCCTCCAGCTCACTGGCCTCCCGGTATCCCCACCCTCTTGAAAGGGGCTGGGTTCAGGGGGGAAACCCCGTGGTGCTTCTCAGTTTCAGCTCAGACAAGGCCTTTATGTTTTTAAGGTTACTTCTCCTTGGAAACCAACCACCCCCGTGAAAAACCCAGATAAGCATGACGCAAACACAGACCCCACACCGAATACGTTTGTTGTTTAGAAGCCCTGGGGCGCCCCCTCCAGTTGGCCAGAGTCTGAAGAGAGCGTCTTTTGCTCCCTGCTCTTCTGGAGCCTCCAGATAAATCTGGGACCCTTTCTAGTGTGCCCGGGGGCCCGGTCACGCTCGCCTCCCTCTCTCCTCCCCTCCACCCTGAGACTAAACTTTCGTTTCCTCAAAGCCACTTTGACACCTCTTTCATCCAAGCCCCTCCACACCCTGGTCTGGTCCTCTTTCCTCGAATGATTTCCTCTGCTCCCCGAACTTCCTGCACATTGAGGGTGGGAGGGGGGGAAGGGGCCTCTGCCTTGCGCCTCTTGCCCTCAGCCCACCCCAGTGGGCACAGTCCTCGCTTTATGCCAATAATAACGTCAGCAAATAAATTCTTTTGCCACTGTGTGTTCTCACCTAGCACAAATGATCTCCTTTAATCCCTAAGGGCCTTCCCATGTATGTTCTAGCAGCTGGGTTTTGCGGACGCACAGGAGGGCCCGGGAATGAGAGCTAGAGCTCAACTCACCGCGACAGACCCTCTACTTTCCCACCTTCTCCCACTACCCCCATCCTTCTTGCTAACAGATACCTAGTTTCAAGCAGAGCAGCAAGGTGTCCAGCCCCAGACCAAAAAACTTGTTTCCCCCGCCTGCTTTGCAGTGGAGATCCCAAGGTGCACAGCGCTGGCCAAAAAGACAAGTGTAAGTCAGCTAGAGAGGTGACTTCCGTGACAGTGTTTGTTTTCTTCCACAAAAAAAAAAAAAAAAAAAAAGGACACTGCCCTTTGTCCCCAGCCCCTTCCCTGATGAATACTGATGCGATGTCTGGAGCCGCAGCAGCCATCTTACACACTTGAAACCACAAGCATGAAGATACAAACTAACATGCTTAGAATGGAGGAGCGGAAAGATCAAAAGAGCCTGGATCCTTGACAACTTTGGTTGGCAGCTGAGCCAATGCCAATGGCTGTCTTGTTATGGGAACAAAAGAAAAATGAAACCACCCAATGTGTATGCCACTGTCAGTCAGGTCTCTGTTACCGTTAGCTGACAGCATTTGTAACTAAGGTCTTAGGTTGCTTAGCCCCGTGCTCTTTCCACCATATCATTGTGTCCAGCGGTCACTGGACATGGGGTGAGTCACTCATTTCTGTTCTGCGAAGTGGCTGAGCACCAGAGGCCCTTTAGATAGGAAAGAGAAACCTCAAGGGGAGTAGGTGAGGAGCTGGTTTTGAAACAGGAAGAACTGTTGGTTGTGGCAGAAGCTGACAACTTGGTGATGTTTCACTCTGACACCAACCACCCCCGAACACCCACTTAGTGGTGCCAGGCCTGGGCTAGGCAGCAGGGCATCAGGCTGGGCGCCTTGCAATGACAGCACTGCCTGGTGGGCCAGGAAAACACCTGCCAGATGAACTGCTTCATTTGGGGCTTTTGGTCTCAGAGCCTGGCTGCTCCTTGCTCCTTCCTCCAAAGCAGAGGCCTGGGGGGCCCCCTGGCGCCTCCCATTCCCCCCGCCCTGCATCCACTGGTCACCAAACCTGGAAAATCTGGCCTGTCATTGTGTGTTAAACCCACCCCTTTATCTGGACCCACTGCCACTCTCTGCTCCAGGCCTTGCATCTCTTCCCTGGACGGTAGCCGTGACCACCTTGCTGGCCTCCCTGCATCTGCTGTCTCCACGGGGCAGCTCGGGGCTCCTCCTCACTTACAAACAACTGTGCCACTCAGATGTCACGATGTACACCTCTTGCCTTAACACATGCTTGTACGGCCATGGATTCACTCAGTCACCTACTCATTTAGCAAATCGTTATTGGGACTGTGCATCAAACACAGGGTTTGAGGGTGAGTCAAGCGTGGGCCTGCTCCTAGGAGCTCGCAGCCCTGGGGGGAGCCAGCGGAGAGCCCTGAGAAATGGCCCCTCTGCTTGGATTGCTCACCATGACCCTAGCAAGTATCTGGCACCTTGCAGATGCTGGATAAATGTGTGTTGTTTATGTAAAGGAATAAGCAGATGGAAGAATAGACTTCAATGGAGAGAGAGACCCAGCCTTTCCAGTGACCCAGCTGAGCCCAGCCTCCCAGTCATCCTTGCTAAGGCATCTGTCATGTGCGTCGGAAATCTTGGATGTGCCAGCCCAGTCAAGTCCCCGGATGACAGTGGTCCCAGCCAAAATCATGTGTGGCAGAAGAGCATCCAACTGAGCTCAGCCAACTCGTAAAATAATGAGAAATAATACCAGGGTATACTGAAACAGTGACTTTTGTGGGGCTGAGGTCCTTTTTATCTCTTCCTTTGATCTTTTCCCTCTCCTCCCTACCTTCTTAACTCCCCCAGCAGAGAAGTAGTCACCTCTGGGGACATCTGACTCCATCCGGGTCTCATGGGATGTAAGAGGCAAGCAGGGTAGGTTCTGGGGAGGGAGAAAGGAATCTAGGATGGTTCTTGAAGACTTCTGAAGGCCCTAAGGTAGGTGAAATGATGAGCAGTCATCCATGTAATTCGAAGGTCAGTTCAGTTCAGTTCCCATGTACTAACCCCAGGCTCCAGGCCAAGCTGTGTGGGAGCTGGAGGTGCAGAGATGGTGAGATCCAGCCCTCTGCTCCCTGGGGGCTCAGGGGCTAATAAGACAGACAAATGAGCAAATCAACACCTGCCATGCGGTTGATCCACATACCACAGAAGTGTATGCAATAGAGTAAGGAAGAGATTCTGGTCTCAAGGTGCCAGGGTAGAGATGTTTCTGCCCCCTTCCCTTGCTGAAAAGCAGCCACGACAATAAGGAGAACACGAAACAAAAACACAAACTCTCCTCTTCAAAGAAACCAGGAGACACCTGTGACCCCAAACCACAGCATACGAGTCTGGAGAGCAGATGGAGGGGTGGTAAATGATTTAACAGAGCCCAGGGAAGGCAAACTTCAGTGCCTGCTGTTTTGTGGTGGGGCGGGGTGGGGGGTTTGGAAGTGGGAGAGATGCAAACCGACTGACCTTGCAGAACCCCCAGGAATCTCCGAAGTAGGGGATCCAGACACCACAGATGGCAAGGCAGGAGGCTTAAACCCAGTGGGTTATTTGTAAGTTTGTTTAAGGAGCGATCAGACCCGCAGGGCCTCCCCCATGCGCTATGCAGCCAGGCAACCATCCCTCCCTAGCCTGGGCAGGAAAATCCAACCAGAGATTTCTGGACCCAAGGACACCAGCTCCAGGGCAGGTGGGGGTGAGGCCCCAGCCTGATTATTTGGGATGTAGTGGGTTTGATCATGCTTGGCAGATTATCACTCCTTCCACACCCACCTCCAGGGGCAGACCTACTTCCCCATTCCACTGATGCGAGCTTTGGCTTTGTGACTTGCTGTTTGCCAATGGGATGTTAACATAAGCGTCATAAGGTGAGCCTGATGTGCTTTCACCCTTGGGCATGCTCTCTTGTGCTGATGAAAGAACATGCCCTGATAAGCCCACTGGTTCCAAGAACATAAGGGCAGAGGTGTCCAGCTGACCTGCAGCTCAAAGCAGATCTGCCTAGCTTAGCCCAGCCTAGATCAACCCATTCCAGCTGGACTGAAGGTGTGAAGTACAAGAAATGCTTATTGTTTGTGTGGTTGTTTGTTACACAGCAATAGCTGACTGATGCAGGGGGATTTAGTGGAAGTCTGTATACTTATCAGGGTGACCCTAGCCCCCTTCCCTGGCTGAGTTCAGGAATGCCAGCACCCAGGCAGACACTTATCCCAGACAGGAATCTGTGGCCAGGATCTGACCACCCCAGAGAAAAGTCTTACTGATGCTGACATTCGGTAACATCAAGGCATCTTTGACAAAAGAGCCAGCTGTCCCTCCAGAGATGTTTGCTATCTTGCAAACTCTGCCTTTTGACATGGAGCTGCCAATCCGAGTTTTAATGTTTCATTCTGAAAAATGAATAGGTAACAAAAGATGAATGGACAATTGAGAAAAGCTCTGTAATGAAAGGGACCCAATCAAACAAACAGAGAAAAAGGAACTAGCAAGAAATAGAGACAAGGCAGTGAGCAGAAGAAAACTTAAAGAAACCATCACTGCTATCCTTGGAGAGAGAAGGAAACATATTACACCCACAAATAAATACAGAAGACCACAACAAGGGAACAATCAGAAAACAGAGAAGAGCTCTTAGAAATTAGAAATGTGTTTATTAAAATTTTTTTTTTAAATAGAAGGTTTGGAAGATAAAACAGAGTGAGCAACAAAAACAACAAAAACAACTCCTAGAAGGGAGAATAAGATGGTAAAAGTAAACAACAAGAAAATTACAGGGTTAATCCAGGAGGCCGATAGTCAAATAATAGGAGATCCAAAAGAAAATAATTGAAATATCTTGTCCAGGAGCGCCTGGGTGGCTCAGTCGGCTGAGCATCTGACTCTTGATTTTGGCTTGGGTCATGGTCTTGGGTTCATGGGATTGAGCCCCACGTTGGGCTCTGTGCTTAGCTAGGAGTCTGCTTGTCCATTTCCCTCTGCTTCTCCCCCCACCATAAATAAATAAATAAAATCTCTAACAAAAGAAAGAAAAAAAATCTTGTCCAGAACTGAAGAACACAAATCTTCAGATTGAAACAGTTCACCAAGTGCCCCCAAACACTTGGTGCTGGGACCAGATGGGGAGGGGGGTTGGTAGAGAGGGCACAATGCAAGCATTACAAAATTGCAGAAATTTAGGGGTAAAGCAAATATCTTAGAAGCTTCCAGAATAAAGGGAAAACACCTAAGGTTACACACAATGGATTGAGAATAAGAATAGTACTGGGAAGCCAAACTATGGAGAGAGTCCAAATCTCTAGTAACTGACGAATGGATAAAGAAGAGGTAATATATATATAATATTTTATATATATATATATATATATATATATATATATATATAAAATATATATAATAGAATATTACTCAGCCATCAAAAAAGAGTGAAATCTTGCCATTTGTAATGATGTGAATGGAACTAGAGTATATGCTAAGTGAAATAAGTTGGTCAGAGAAAGACAAATACCATATGATCTCACTCATATGTGGAATTTCAGAAAGAAACAGATGAACATATGGGAAGGGGTGGGAGGGAAAGGAGAGAGGAAAATAAAACATTAGAGACTCTTACAATAGAGAACAAACTGAGGGTTGATGGAGGGAGGTGGGTGGGGGGATGGGATAGATGGTGAAGGGTATTAAAGAGGACACTTGTTGTGGTAAGCACTGAGTATTGTATGTAAGTGATAAATCACTGAATTCTACTCCAGAAACCAATATTGCACTGCATGTTAACTAAGTAAAATTTAAATAAACATTTTAAAAATGAAAATTTTAAATAAAATTTTTAAAAAATTAAAATTAAATTAAAAAAAAGAATCGTACTGGGAACTAGACAGATGGACAGATGCCTTCCACCATCTGAGTCAAAGTAATTCTCAACCTAGAATTCTATACCCAGCCCGGCTATCAGTTGACGTGTGAGGAGAATGAACAATTTTCAAACACGCGCACTTGCTCAGGAAATTACTGGAGGATGTGCGCCCACAAGATCAGGGAGCAAACCATTAAGGAGGAAGATTCAAGACATGGGATCTAACACAGGAAAAAGCTGAAGGGAACCGCTGATAGAATGGTGAAGAGAGACTCTCAGGGCGGTAGCCGCACACAGGCATAGAGGATAGCCGGGACAGCAGGGAGGAGTTTAGATGCCTCCAAGCAGAAATCTTCACAGAGCTCAGACCCTGGAAACTCCCCTGCAAGGTTTTGACACAGCGGTAGAAGTGTGTGCAAATATGGAGTCCTAGAAAACTGAGATATTAAAAAAAAAAAAGCAACTAAGTAAATGAAAAAAGTGAAACAATTATGAACTCTGGGCTGGGCAAGAGAGAATATTTGCAGTGCGTTCCTAATGAAAACACCGAACATATACTTAACCGAAAATGTCGTCTCGTGGAGAGGGTGGAGAGGAAGGACCAGAGTATGTAAGAAATCTACAGTCCTCGTCTTCCATAATAGGAAGTCAGTAGATAATGGACAAAATTGGGGGATCAAGAGACAGAAAAATAAATCTGGTATTTGGCAAGATGGGGAAAATACAAGGAGAAAAGAGCCGAGAGGGTGGAATTGCTTCTGGGATCAGGGGTGGGTCGGGGCCATGGGAGGACTGCTGTTTTCTGCTCTTGTAAGTCTTTTTACCACTTTGGTTTTTAAAATTTAGTTGCAAACAGTACTTTGCTAAAAATAAAACCAAATAAAAAATAATTGCTTTACAGATTAAAAAAGAAGCCAGAAGAGGGAGCGTCAGAGAATGGGAAGGCTTCAGAGCAGCTGGTGCCTACACCTGCCGAGGGATTAAGAGAGCGACAAGGAAAAGCCTGTGCAAAGGGCCTGGGGCACGCACGGGGTGCTGTAGAAAGAGAGGAAGGGGCGAGTGGGAAGGAAGCAGGCAGAGGCAGTTTACACGGACTCCTCAGGCCACAGTAAGGATAGTGGATGTCATTCTACAGCAACAGGTGGCCCTAGAGGGTCTCAATGAGGAAGCAAGTGGCTTGACTTGTTTTTTAAAGGACTCACTCTCCCTGCTGAGGGGGCGGGGCGAGGGCAGAAGGACGGGGACAGATGAGGCAATGGTGGCTTGGCCTAGAAGGGAGGCTCAGGGGATGGAGAGCGGTGAGCAGGTCAGAAAACAGAGAGTCCGAGGTACAAGCAATGAATCGTAGTGCTGGGGGCTGCAAGCTCACAGCCATTTCCTCCGTTTGACCATCATAAGAACCCAGGGCCAGACAGGAAGGTGGACACATTTGACTGAAGGAGGAAGTTAGCAGAGGGGTTTCACAAAGTCACGCTGCTTGACTGGGCTAGGGAGGGGCTGAGACTCAGCTGTGCGGTCTGCTGGCCCCTCCCCCCCCACATAGGAGGCCGGGGGTGGGGCTGGGGGCTCTGGGGAGGCCTAGCTCATCTAGGACAGGGAAGGCTCCAGGAGGAGGCCACCTGAAGGAGGACTTCAGCTCACACGTAGGGGTGGGGTGGGGTGCGTGAGGGGAGTGACCAGGGCTGTGCAAAGGCCCTGCGGAGAACCAACACTGTCCCCAGTGCCTGACTGGTGAGCCCTTGAAGAACAGAAATTAGGTCAAGAAACTCCTCTGCTCCCGCCTGTGACGCTCCTGACCCACCCAGCCTGAGATAGGGCCCTCCGTGGTGTGGCCTCCCGAGGCCTCCCCTGCCTCCCTCCCCTCCAGCCACCCTGCTCTCCCCCTGCGCCCTCCTCCTTAGTTACTGCTCGGGCCTCTCACTGTCTCAGAGGCCTGAGCCACCCCTCTAGAGGCAGTGAATGAATGAATGGGTGAGGCTGGGTGTGCCTGGAGCTCGGGGAAGAAGGAAATGAGCAGAGCAGGATGAGGGAAGACTAGTGGGATATAAAGCCTGGAGGGCTGCTGGGGGGGGGGGCTAATTCTGAGGCGCCCTCAGGCAGGGGAGGCACAGGGCCATGGAAACCCCTTCCTCACTTCCAGGAGCTGCCTGGAGCCCTCCTACTCTTCAGGAACTTGCACGGACGGGCAGACGGACAGAACACTGGGAACCCCTGGCAAGTGGAAGGACAGCGTCAAGGAACGGGGCGTCCAGAAGCCTCTGGAAGCGGGTGTGTTCCTAGTCCTACTGTGCTCTGCGGTAGCCAGAATGGCTCTTCTGGAAGAATCTGATGCCGGGCTCTCTGAGGACCTACTCCACCCCATCCCTGGGTGCGTGGTGACAAAGCAGACCCAGCCTCAGCCCTGAGAAACGGCCCACGATGGGAAGGGGCCTGGATGGTGCCTGGCACGCTGCAGGTGCTCAACCAAGACCCCCTGCCGTCCTTCCTCCCTCCTCTGACCGGTCCCGCCTCGCCCTCTGAGCAGGGGCAAGGCCGCTCCGCCGGGAAGGTGCTTAGCTGCACACCGTTAACGTGGGGCCGGCCCTTCTCCACTCGCTGGCTGTGTGATCGGAGTAAACTGCTTTCCCTCTCTGAGCCCCAGCTTCCCACCCGTAAACCAGATACACTGTACTGCTCACCGTGGGCAGTGTGGTGGCCACGACGAAGACGCAAGGCAATGCGTGTGAAGCAGGGGGCGGGGCTTAATACCAAGCGGCCATTGCTAATTGACCCCCCGGCAATTATAATGGTCACATAGAAAGAGGAGCTTAGGAATGATCCAGTCCAACCTCCCGACTATCCAGATGAGGAATCAGGCCCAGAGGAGGGTCGACTCACCTGTGGTCAGAAGGTCGGTCAGCAGGAGCTGGGGTACACATCCAGGGGCAGCCAGGGGTGTGCTCAGGCCCTGGGCAGAGCACCTTAGACCATAGGCTGGCAAAGCCGGCCCACCGCCTGCTTCTGTCCAGGCTGCCGACTCAGAATGGATTTTACAGATGAGCATTTGCAACCGATTTGAGGATAGGAAATACTAACTTGAGCTCCAGTTAAGCACAATGTCCCCCTCACCCCCCACCCCCGCCCAGAGAATTCCACTCTTCTCAGTAGTAGCAGACTGGGTTATAAAACGTTGTCCTCAGTTATTATTATATTTTAAATTGTGTCAATTTATAAACAGTGGACATTTGTTTTCTCCTGTATAATGTCTTTGATTCTGCCCTTGACCCCCAAAACCTGAATTATGTATTCTTTACCCCGTCCTCCAACCCCCCCACCCTGCCCTGGGCTCTCCGGGCTCAGTCAGGACTGCTGTCCCCAGCTGGCCTTCCTCTGCTTGGTGTCCAGCTGGCAGCCAGGACCGTGGACTCCCAGCCCAGTGCTCGTCCGTGCTCCCAGCCCTCCTAGCACTGCCCAATCCCTCACCTGCCTGGCCTCGGGACCCAGCTGTCGCCCTGGGGGACATGTGCCACGGGGGCCCGGGGGGCATCCGGCTCCCCTGAGCACTGCGTTTCCCCCCTCCGCGGCATGAGCCAAGGCCAGCGTGGGTGGCCAAATCTCTGCAGTAACAGGGTCTGCCTCTCCCCACCCCGCCTCCTTCCCTAACCTGCCACCCCTCCCCCCTCCCTGCACCTGCTCTCCAGCCCCTCCCGCACCCCCCCCCCACTCCTGCTCCCTCCTTCCCTGGCTCTCCATGTCACCATCTCTAGCACAATCCCTCTCTGTCACTCTGCCTGCCACCCCCTCCTTCTCCTTCCTCCTTCCCCGCTCTCCATCCCTGCCTCTCTCCACATCTCCCTCTCGCCCCTTCTCTCCTCTCTGCTCCTGCTTCTCTTCTCCCTGCCACGCATTTCTTATCACTCCCCCTCATTCTGGCTTTCCACCCACTCACTGTCTTCTCTCTCTCTCTCTCTCTCTCTCCACCTCCGACCGATCCCCCCTTTCCCTTCTATTTCTATTGGCTTCCGACAGTCCCTGCTCCCCTTTTCTTTTCCTTGGGAGGTTCTCTGTCCACCCCCACCCGGAGCTCCTGCCCACAGACCCCCCGCTGTGCCTCTAACCCCCCCCCCCCAGGATGTGTCCTGGAGATGGGGGGGGTGACGCACCAGGCACCCGTGGGAAGTCAGGGCCGGAGACCAGATGGGAGAGGCTCTGTGGGCAGCCGTGGCCGCCGCAGGCCTAGGAAGGGGCTCGGGCCGTAAGCTGTCTAGAAGTGGGCAGTGTGTGGGGACCCCAGCTAAGGGTGCTCTGGGCACTTGGGGCCTGGGCAGGGAGAGGGGGCAGCAGAATGGTAACCAGCCTGGCGGCAAGCAGGGGAACCCTCACCCCATGGGCAGGTAAGGAGGCTGGGGCTTGGGTGGGGTCCCAGAGGGTGGGGTACTGGAACCCACCCTCTGCCCAGGAGAGAGTGGGAAGGCCCAGGGAGGAAGGAGGCCTCCCTGTGACCTCTTGGTGGGCTGTGGGGAGTGGGGGGCAAGTTCATCTCAGATTCTCGTGCCATGGTTCTAGAAACTGGAACCACAGAGCAGCAGAGTGTCAGAGCTTGGGAAGAAACCAGACGCATCATGTCGGTGGGCCTCCTCGGCCCCCGGGGCCAGCTTCCCTGAGGTCTCCCTCCGTGCTGGGCACTGCGTTCGGCACACTCCCATTTAACCTTACAGCAACCCTGGGATGTGGGTTTACCTGTCTTCATTGGAATAGGAGGAAACTGAGGTCCAGAGACAGGATGTGATTTGCCCAAGGTCACACAGTAATTGGGTATCATCATTCTGTGGTAGAGCCCAAGCCCCCAGCCCAGAGTTTGTGGGGTGTGTTCCTGGGGGTCAGACCCCAGGCCTGGAATGGGAGTGAGTCCGTCGGCACTGATTAACACAATCCAGATCTTTGGGGGGAAGGCCCAGGGTTGCAGAGGGCAAGCAGAATGCGGTTGGCCGGGGGGCATCAGCCTGCAGGCTTCGGGCCATCCCAGGTCCCAGTCCTGGATTCCTCTCAGCCGGGGGCCTTCAGGGGAAGCCAGCAGGGCCAGGAGGTACTGATGGTTTATGAGTAGACAGAACTGGGTTTGAATTCTTGTCTCCCACTCACCAGCTAGGGGACCTTGTGCAAGTTACTGAACTTCTCTGAGCCTCAGCTTCCTCCTCTGTAAAAATCCTCCCTCCTGGACTTTGTGAGGATTTCATGATGTGGGTCTGAGTCTTGTGCCCAGGAGCAGTGGCTTGCCTCGCTCGGAGCTCTACTTGCTGAATTGCTTGGTCTGTCCTCATTTCCCAGTGCCAGGCGCTGTGCCAGGTGCTGGGGCTAAAGAAGTAAGTAGCTCAGGGTTCCCACAACCCAGACGCAGCACTCAAGAGGGTAAGTGGATGGGGGCAGACAAATGGAAAGTGGTTGGGGGTGTCTGGCATCTCTGAGCGGCTGTCCTGAATTGCTGTGTGGCTCAGGGCAACCCCTCACCCTCTCTGGGCCTCTGTCCCCTCTCAAACTGTCCTCTGAGGAGTCCGCCCCCAGTTTTCAGGCAAGCTTGTGCCAAAGATAAACCAGACGGGGAGGAAAAGTCCCTCCTCCCTGAGGATGAACTAGATCATGGACAGGATTCCGGCTCCTTACAGAAAAGGCGGCACCTATTGCAGGTTGGCTTATGCCTGAGGAAATCTGTAATTTTCCTGCTTCTGGCGCCTGGCCTGTTCAACTTTGACAGGGAAGATGGGCCCAGATGAGGGCGGAGGCAGAGTCTTCCAGGGCGGCTGGGGCTTTGGGAGGGGCTGTGGCATCCCCCCTCAGTACAAAGGCAGGGCCTGGCTGGGTATGCTGTGTTCCCAGGGCCGCGCATGTTATTACGTGTGCGTGTGTGCAGGGTACACGCGTGTGCCCGAGCAGGAGGGGGGCGGTCCCCAGAGCTACCTCCAGGCTTCCCTGGGGGCATCTATCCCTGCAGCCTGGAAATTAGGTTTGCCCAGCTCCCTGCTCCTCTCTCAGGAGCCTGGCACTTTCCTGCCTCCTCCAGCCCTGGGCTGTGATTGGCTGCCCCATGCGGACACTGGAAAGAGGATGCGCGTGCAGGGCGGCAAGGTGGACGGATGGGTGACGTAGGGCTCCTGGGCGGAGGAAGCCAGAAAGAACTCCGAGGTCTCAGATTCCACAATTCCAGGTGGAAGAGGGCTGATTCTGGCATTCAGGAATTCTGACATTCTGATTCAAGGACACAGAGTCTAAAGATCTAGAACTCCATAACTCAGTTCTAAGAATCTAAAATTCTATTTTTAGGACCCTACGATTTCAGGGGTTTGAGCCCCTGATCCTAATAGTTCAAGAAACCAAAGAGCAGTGAGGGGAGCTCTGCATAGCCTGGTGGGAGAGTGGGATGCCAGCTGGAGGCCTCCCCAAGGCTCAGCCTCAGTCTGCCGGCCTGTGAAATGGAGGTGTGTGTGTATGTGTGTTGGAGCATGACCTTCAGCGTCCTCCCAGGTCTGCCCCTTCCTAGCTGTGTGACCAGGGTGGTATGGCCTCACATTTGCGGAACTGGCAGCACTGTTAGGATCCTCCCTGTCCAGATAGGCCCTCCTTTAGTGCCACTGTCCCAGGCTCAGGAAGGCTGATGAGGTCCTGGGGTGATGACAGGTTGGGGGCTCCTCCCCTGGGGTTGGAGGAGCAGGGAGGGGGTGCTCTGAGCCCAACCAGCCTGGGGTGTCATCAGGAGGAGCCACGGCCAAGGGGTTCTTTGCCATTCTCTGCATTGCCTGGCCTGGTGCTCAGAGCTTATTTGGAGCCCAAGGTCCTTGGGCAGGGACAACCAGGCAGGCTCACCCACCCAGGGGTGTTTGCTCCAAGTCGGAGTGCCTCTCCTTTCCAGAAGCTTTGCATCCTAAAAGTAGTGTCTGGATAGGGCAGGCAGGTGGCAGGTCCCACTGGAGGGGATCCAGGCTCAGTGTTGGCTCAGAGTGGGGATATCGGAGGATTTCTCACGGTTTTCTGTAGGGAGAGGCAGGGGACGGACAAGAGCCAAGAGACTGGGGGAAGCCATCAGGAAGAAGGGGTGGGGAGAGGTCCAGGCCCCAGAGGAGGCTTGGCCTCTAACCGGGCCTCCTGAGAGCCAGGAAGTCCCACTGAGGGAGGCTCACAAGTTCTGAGGCGGGTGGCCTTTCCGAACGAGTGGGGCTTGAATTTCTGCTATCAGCAATTCATGCCCCCTTTGCATTGAGAATTGTCTACTCCGGGTTCCTCTGATTCATTCAATGCTTCAAACACTGATGCAGAGCCTATACAGCTTGAAGGGATGAAGAGACGGTTCAAAGCGGAGAGGGTGTCTCCACATTTAAGGGGAGCCAGTCTAGCCGGGGAACAGGAAGAGTCCTAGCCTCCTAGGATACACGGGAGGCACGATAAGAAAGGGACTAAGGAAGTGAACGGGCATGCTGGTTCCCACTCTGTCATTTGGCAAACTCTTATTCATGCTTCAAGACCCATATGAAATGCCCTCTTCTCTGGGAAGCCTGCCCCACCGGTGCGGAGGGGGTGGCTCTTCTTGTACTTATTCCCAGTGTGCTGTGAATTTCTCACCACAGGGAGAGAAGGGGCCCCATGTGCCCACCCCCCAGGTTCACAGCTAGCCACCCCAGGCAGGGCCTTTGGGGCACCGTGGAATGGGCTAGGCTTAGGAGGTCTCCAAGCATTCCGATTCCCAGGAGAGGGGACATCGCTATGCTTGTGGTTCTTAACTCCGTTCAGAATCTGAGGAACCTGATCAAAGCTCTGGGATTTGCCCAGGAAAGACATGGACGCATTCACTTGCACCAGAGTTTTGGGGGTTCATGGATCCTTTGCAATTCATCTAGAGACCCAGTTCCAAGGTTAAAGACTTGCGATATGCAGCACTGGTTTTCAAATGTGAGGGCTGGGAGCTGCTGGTGGCCGTCTTAGTCCATTCGGGGCTGCTATAACAGAATACCACAGCCTGGGGCGGGGGCTTATAAACAACAATTTATTTCTCACAGTTCTGGAGGCTGGAAGTCCAAGATCAAGGTGCCGGCAGATTCAGTGTCTGGTGATACCTGCTTCCTCGTTCATAGTCATCTTGCTGTGTCCTCATATGGCGGGAGTGAGGGAGCTCTCTGGGGCCTTTTATAAGGCACTGATCCCATTCAGGGGGGCTCCACCCTGAAGACCTAAGCACCTCTCGAAGCCCCCTGCCTCCTAATGCCATCTCTGGGGGGTTAGCATTTTAACATACAAATTTGGGAGCAGGGGGGACACATCCAGTCTATCACAGTGGGTGATCCACTTGGGGTCAAATTCTGGCCGGGCACACTGCAAGTCTCCAAGGTCAGTGTGATGGGGGAAGGGCATCGCAGAGAAAGCCGTCATCCACCATGACGTGGCTGTGTCCTTCCTCCTCCAGGCCAATAGCTGACCGCTGACCACCCTCCCCACGGCCATGGACGCCCCTGGCTATCCTGCATCGGCGCCCACAACCTTGGAACCTGGGAACACCTCCTCGGCCTGGCTCCTGAATGCCACCCTGGGAAATGTGTCGGCAGCCCCCAGTGTGGCAGGGCTGGCCATCAGCGGTGTTCTGATCCCACTGGTCTACCTGGTGGTGTGCGTGGTGGGCCTGCTGGGCAACTCCCTGGTCATCTACGTGGTCCTGAGGCATACGGCCAGCCCGTCGGTCACCAATGTCTACATCCTCAACCTGGCCCTGGCCGACGAGCTCTTCATGCTGGGGCTGCCCTTCCTGGCTGCCCAGAACGCCCTGTCCTACTGGCCCTTCGGCTCCCTCATGTGCCGCCTGGTCATGGCCGTGGACGGCATCAACCAGTTCACCAGCATCTTCTGCCTCACCGTCATGAGTGTGGATCGCTACCTGGCCGTGGTGCATCCCACCCGCTCCGCCCGCTGGCGGACAGCGCCCGTGGCCCGCACGGTGAGCGTGGCCGTCTGGGTGGCCTCGGCGGTGGTGGTGCTGCCCGTGGTGGTCTTCTCAGGGGTGCCCCACGGCATGAGCACCTGCCACATGCAGTGGCCTGAGCCGGCGGCCGCCTGGCGCGCCGGCTTCATCATCTACACGGCCGCCCTAGGCTTCTTCGGGCCGCTGCTGGTCATCTGCCTCTGCTACCTGCTCATCGTGGTCAAGGTGCGCTCGGCCGGGCGGCGGGTGCGGGCGCCCTCGTGCCAGCGGCGGCGGCACTCGGAGCGCAGGGTCACGCGCATGGTGGTGGCCGTGGTGGCGCTCTTTGTCCTCTGCTGGATGCCCTTCTACGTGCTCAACATCGTCAACGTGGTGTGCCCGCTGCCCGAGGAGCCCGCCTTCTTCGGCCTCTACTTCCTGGTGGTGGCGCTGCCCTACGCCAACAGCTGTGCCAACCCCATCCTCTACGGCTTCCTCTCCTACCGCTTCAAGCAGGGTTTCCGCAGGGTCCTGCTGCGTCCCTCCCGCCGCGTGCGCAGCCAGGAGCCTTCTGCCGGACCCCCCGGGAGGACAGTGGAGGGGGAGGAGGAGGAGCGGGGGGAGGACGGGGAGGAGGGGGCAGGGAGGCAGGGGGAGGGGCGGGAGATGAATGGCCGGGTCAGCCTCATCACGCAGCCTGGCACCAGCAGGCAGGAGCGGCCGCCCAGCGGCAAGGCCAGCAAGGACAAGCAGTTCCTCCCGCAAGAGGCCTCGGCTGGGGACAAGCCGGGCACACTGCACGTCAGCTATCTGTAGGGGCCTGCGGAGGGCCCGCGGGGCCCACGGACAGGACAGAGGCTGTGGGTGTGCCTAGAGCATGGCCGTCCATGGTGCCAGAGGCCCACGATGGGATGCTTGGAGGCCTGGGCTCTGATCCCATAGCTGCTGAGACTCGCTGGGTGACCTTGCCTAGGTCCCTTTCCTTCTCTGGGCCTTGTGTTCTCTTCTGTGACTCAGGGATGGGAGTAATTAGCCAGGACAAGCTCTGCTGGATGAGAAGTCCAGAGGGGCATCGCCACTGGCTGGCCTTCCTGAGGGGGGCCCAGTTCAGGGGACAGGTGCAGACTGGCCTTCCCCCTCAAAGAAAGAGCATCCTGGTGGACCAGCCTGAATCTTGGCCCTCGGAGCAACTGACCAAGGTCTGGATTTCCTGGGCTCAGAGTTAGGTTCGCAGGGAAGGGACTGGTGTAGAAGTAGAAGAAAGTCTTAGCCAGTGCAGGGAGGGATACAAACTGCTCAGGCCCCACCTCAGCTCTCCCCCACTTGCTGCAAGGCCTCGGCCGGCTCTTCCCCTCTCTGGGCCTCAGGCCTCACCTGCTGAACAACCCAATAACCTCCAGGCCCTCTTGGCCCAGATGGTCAATGCTGGGACTCCTGTGTTCCTGGCCCTGAGAGGCCGTGGATTTTCCAGGAAAGTCTCTCAGGCCAGCTTCAGGGTCCCTTACCGCTTGGGCCCATCCAAGGCCCCGTATCTCATTTTGTACTTGGAATTTTATATTCATTTTCATAAAGAGGGTCTCCAAACTGCATAAGTTTAGGCCACTCAAAGCCCCACTCAGCCCTTTTGAGAGCAGCTGACCAATTCCCAAAGCAGCTCACATTGTGTCCTGTGGCTGGGGAGGGGGGTGTCTCCGGGTGTCTGAGGGCTCCAGGGGCCCCCTTATAGCAGCACCCATCAGCGTTCCTCCCCTCCCAGAGACCCAGGCAGGGCCCAAGCCAGGCAGACTGGTGGGGAAAGGCAGTGTCTAAATAGCATGGTGAGGAGAAGGAGGAAGAGGAGGAGGGGGAGGATGAAGAGGGAGGAGAAAAGAAGAGAGGAAGGAGGAGAAAGAGGGTGGAGGACAGATCTGCCCCATGACCACGCAGCCATCCTCAGCCCCTCTGGGCTGAGCTCGGTGGCAGCATTGCTGAAAGCAGGTTGTGGATGCCTGGTCTGATCAATCTCAAGGGAAGGATGCAGTCAGGATGGGATAGCAAATGCTCTGGAAGGTACAGCGCAGGCTCCCTTGAGGGCCTGTCTGTGCTGGTAAGAGGGGCTGTGCCTTGACGGTGGCCTAGGGACAGAGCTGAGACTCAGGGCCCCGCGGGTCGGGGATCAGGCCTCCCCATTCTCTATATTCTCCGGGGCCACAGTGTGGGGCGGCCCAGGGAAGACAAGACAAGGGGGGCTGGCGAAGACAGGAGAGGCCACCATGCAAGGACTCTTTCCCAGAGATAAGCCCTCAGAGCCATGGTGAGATTGGCCCTGGGGTGAGCGGCACCTCAAGCTAACTCCCTCCATCCCCCACCCCAGCAGAGGGCAGGGGAGTCCTCAAGGAAAGCACGGAACCGCAAGTTGGAATACCTAGATCTTCAACCCACCTCAGGATCCTAGCCTGGACTTCTCTGGGGCTCAGTTTCCCCATCATAAAATGGAGGCTGTCCCAGTCTGCCTACCTGCTCGGATTTGGCGGGGGGGGGGGGGGGGGGGGGGGGGGGGGGGAAATGAGTCATGCTGGGCAAACCGGCCCACACAATACAATGGGTAGAGGTGGGGGTGTCAGATTACAAAGTGGAGGCAGCTCTCATGCCAGGCTTGGCCTACACCTGCTCCTTCATCAAGTGGCCTCTCGGTCTCTGGCCCTTGGGTGTAAGGATAGTACGGGACCCAGGTTCGGGGGATGGGGGGAGGCAGAGGCCAAAGATGGAGAGGTGGGGTTTGGGGAGTGTGCCCGCTCAGAAGTTCACAAAACCAGACCTTGTATGGATGTTGGAGCTGGAGACCCAGCCCTCAGTCTGGGGTTCCCCTGAGGAGGATCTGAGTGAAGAAGGGCCCCCGGCATTTCAGCATTTCCTGGCTGACCCTGCCTTCCTGGTTTCTGGGACAGGTGAGCCTATTCAGCAGGGGTGGCTGGAAAACCCCTGAGGGAAACCCTTTGCTTCTCCTGCCCCTAGCTCTTGTCAATAAAGACGGTGACACATGACACCAGCTGTGACCTGGGCCAGTTCCTCTGCCACGTGCTGTGTGTGTAGCTTGGTGGGCATGGATGGGTGTGTGTATGACGTCTCTCCTTCTATTCATCTCTCAACCCTGCGTGCCCAGGTCTCTGGGTATGGCCTCCCTGAGTCTAGGTCTCCAGCGTGCACGGAAGATGCCCCACAAGCCTCAGCTTACATCCTTACAGATCTCGATCCCAAAGCAGTAGACAGAGTCTTTTCCTGTGCCCCAACAGCAAATCTCATGGCAGAAAGCTGATTGGCTTGGCTGGGTCCCGTGACAGCTCCTTGGGCCAATTACCAAGGACAAGGTGATGGAGTGCGATGATTGGTCAGGTGTGGGTCACATGCCTATCCCCCCCCCCCCCGGAGAAAGTGGGACGCTGTGAGGGACAGTCTGGCCTGACCCAAAGGCAGGGGTGCGCTCCAGGCAGCAACAGACTGTGTGTGCGTTTGTGAGCACGGGGTGCATGGTAGGGGCTTGGGCATCTCAGCCACATCCACGTGAGTGAACGCGCCTGGGGGTGTTAACACCAAGGGTCTACTGTGCCCGAGGCGGGTGTGCATGAGGTGGGAGCAGGGGGACTGCTGGGGGCTAAGTGTCCCATGGGAGTGGTTTCCCCGCCAGGGTTCCCCCTCTGGATCCCACCATGCCATGTGGCACTGCCCGTGCCCGCTCACATTTATGCGTGTGGGTGTCCCGACGCCAGCCTTGTCTCCGCGGGCAGGGACTGTGTTCCCAGGGTCAGGTAACTACGACTACTTGCAAAAAATGAATGAATAGGGGAATTCCATCTCACAAACTCCAGGGGCAGTTTTCACCCCGTGACTCTAGCCTCCTTTGGATGTGTGCCACGCAGTGACCCTGAATCAATGGGGGGAGGGCCAGGGGGATGGAAGGAACCTGTATAGGGGTTTGGGCCTGGAATCTGTGGGTTATTGGAAGCGCAGGAGCCCTAGGATGAGGAGAGGCCTGGGGCTGGGGGCCTGGGCAGGCAGGAAGGGGTGGAGATGACCCTCCCTGCCTGATTCCCCCTCTCCAGATCTTCAAGTGGCTCACACCCAAGGCCTTACCTTGAACTTGTCTCTCAGAGGCGGTTGCCAGGCAACAGCCCATGGCCACCAGGCTCTGGACCAGGACTTCCTGCGTCAGCATCAGCATCTGTGGGGAGGACCTGGGAGCCTGCAGGGCCTGGGCTAGGGCAAGCCAAGTTCCCAGGCTTCAGGTTGTTCTTACCTACAAGCGGTTCCGGGAGACAGAGGCCACCAACCCATGGGGAGGTGACAGCTGGGATCCACAGGACTACAAACACAGAAGGAAACACTCTAAAGGTGGCAAGAACCCTGGAATGTGGGGGCCATTCCCAGGAGTAGCGCAAGGCCACAGTTCTGCCACGGCCTTGCACTGCCCCCTGTCACTGGCAGGCCCTGGTGACATTCTTGGTGAGACCACTGGAAGGCTGTGGGGGAAATGCATCCCCTAAAAGTTATGGGACCCAAATCAGGAGGCCTGGGACCGAGGCCCACTCCGTCACAAACCTACTGTGCAGCTTTGGGCCATTTACTTCACCTCTCTGGGCGTAGCTCATGAAGTTAACAAAGATTTTCCTGAGCACGGACAGTAGGCAAGGCTCTGACCCTGGACTGAAGGTGTGGTGGAGGAAGACAGACACAGTCCCTGCGCCCTTGTTGTTCCTGGGCAGCCACACAAGTAAATGTATGACTATCTAGTTGGGAGGGAAGCGTGATGGGGGAGGGGTCACGGGGGGGGGGGTTTCTGCACTGGGAGCAGAGGGCAGCCAGCCGAGTGCCTGGCAGAGGGACCTGTGTGCGCTAAGACCTGAAGGCCAGAGGAACGCAGTCAAGAAAAGGAGGAAAGGCAGAGGTAGGGCCCGGCTGAGGGGCAGAAGTTGTGTCAGACAGGACCTCGTAGGGGGTTAATTCCTGTTGTGGGTTGAGTTGTGTCTCCTTGCCAAATTCATGTTCAAGTCCCAACCTCCGGTCCTCTGGATGTGACCTTCTTTGCAAGTCCGGTCCCTTCAGATGAAAGTAGCTAAGATGAGGTCATACTGGGGCGGGGTGGGCCCCTAATCCAATGCGACCGGTGTTCTTAAGCAAAGGGGAGATTTGGACAGACAGGAGCCCAAGACGCCGGGGGATGCTTCTACAAGCCCCGGGACACCGAACGTTGTCAGCCAAGCGCGGGAAGCTGGGCAGGAGGTCCTCAGAGCCCTCCAGAAGGAAGCAACTGTGCTGACTCTTTGATCTCAGACTTCCAGCCTCCAGAACCAGGAGCAAATGAATTTCTGTTGCAAGCCACCTACTTTGTAGTACTTGGTTACGGCAGCCCCAGCGAGCGAACACAGCTCCCCATGTGCAAAACAGAGACTACGGTCCCTCCTCTCCAGGACCTCCGGGGGGGGGGTCTGTTGGACTGGCCCGCTCACTCTTTCATTCAGCAAGTGTTTTGGGGGGCAACTGCCAATTGCAAAAGGCTGAAGGCAGAGAAGTTGCAAGGCCTGTCTTTTAGGAGCTAAGGAAGTCACAGTAAAGAGAAGAGATAAACTAGCCCGTTCTGAAGCACATGGACCCTGGAACTGCCTGGGTTTGAATCCTGGCTCATCCATTCACTAGCTGTTTGACCTTAAGCCCGTTAATTAACCTTCCTGTGTTTTGTCTCCTCCTCTCTGAGAAGAGGATGAGAGCAGATGTCTCTATTGTTGGGAGGTTTAAATGAGTGAATATTTCTTAACAGTTTAGCACAGTGCCTGATGCATTAGGTGCTGTGTTCAATGAACGTGAGACGTGCTCTCACGGAAGCAAGAATCCCTCCACGGGTGGGGGGTAGAAGTCTCCCCAGGAGGCATGATGGCCCCACTGAATGTAAAGAGGAAACGAATTTATGCACAGGGAAGGGGGCATGCAAGACAGTCCAGGCACTGAGGATAGCTCTGATACCCATTTACAGCGGAGGACGGTGAGGCCAGGGAGGGTCAAGCACCTGGCTCAGGGTCACGGTACCAGAAGCAGGACCAAGAACCCTGTTTTCCCAGCCCTCAGTCCAGTGTCTATAGTTTTTTTTAAAAAACTATGAAACTGAGGGGCAAGGTGGCAGGAGCGATGCGGGGAGTGGAGAGAACTCTGAGGCCGCTGGTGCCAGCACTTCGGTGGCCACTGGGTGGTGGCAGATGGTGTCCTCAGGGAAGACCAGACAGGCATGAGGGCAGCCCAGGCCCGGCGGGGACTTGGTGGCCTCCTAGAGGCTCAGCCACCCTCCAGTGAGCCCTGCAGCCCAAAACAGGCCTGGCCGGCAGACCTCGCTGCTGTGCACACAGGGGGGAGCGAAGGGCAAACACTTGTGCATGTGGGTGTGCGGAGGGCCCCTTTTCAAAAAAAAAAAAAAAAATGCCTGGGCCACACCTGGCATCTCCAGGGTCCCAGACACCTCAGGTCCTGGTTCACACATCCCAGGAACACAGCCTGGAGGCAGCCAGGAGCCGAGGTCCCCTGTGGCCGGCTTGTTACAGGTGCGGAAAGGGAGGCCAGGGGTGGGACGTGGCCCCCCGTCCTGCTATCTGCTTTAATTACCGGCAAATATGTCATATTCGCACACCGACCGGCCAGTCCTGCGCTGCATTTGGTCAACACGGCCCGGAGCCTGCTTAGTTTCTCCATCTGTAAGGAGGGGTTGTCTCTGAGCTCCGGCTTCCCTCCGCTCATCAGACAGTGCAGGTCCCTCCTGCTCTCTGGCCGTAAAATAGCAGCAATCACGGGGACAACAAAGCAAACTCACAATGCCTGTTTACGTGGGAGGCAGTCAGCTGAGCTGTCAGCCACGCAATCAGACTCCAACCCCAGCGCCACCACTTCTTAGCTCTGCGGGCCTCCGGGCTAGCCTTGGAACCGCTTGGAGCCTCAGTTTCCTCATCCATAAAATGGGCTTCCTACCCTCACCTCACAGGACTGTCGCAGCCAGACTGGCTCCGGCCGAGGCCCGCGCTGTGCTCTGTGTCCGGTAGGGGGCGCCGCGAGACCTCCGCCTGGTCGCAGCTCCGCTCGGCCGGACTCGGCTCTCTTCGGCCACGCTCGGCTCCACTCGGTCAGACTCGGCCATGTTCGACCGCCCCCGCCAGGCTCGGCCAGACTCGGCTCTGCTCGGTTGTCCTCGGCAGCACTCGGCAGGATTCGGCTCTGCTCGGCCGAGTCCGGCCTTGCTTGCTCCTGCCGGACTCCGCTCGGCGCTGGACGCGCAGAGGCCCCTCCCTGGCGCCGCGGCGGCTCGCGGCCTCGGGTTGGGCTTCCCGGGTAGAGGCCCCTAGGCCAGAACAGAGGCGCGAGTGTCCGCGCGGCGGGGTCCGGTTTGGCTGAGCCCTGGGCCGTGCTTTTCCGGGGCATCAGCCTGGCTGGCAGTCAAAGGAGCGTGCCCGCGGCCGGCAACGGTCTTTTCCCAGTGCTCGGGCCGAAGCGGGTGGGCCTGGGGTCGGGGAGCCGCTCCCCTACTTCTGCCCAGCGAAGCGGGGAGGTTGGCTGCTGCCTCCCCACTCGCCTTGGCGGCCTCATCGTTCTGGTTCTGCCACTAGTCGGCCGTGGGGAGGGAGCCCGTTGCTGCACCTGTTCCCTGTAGCCTCAGTTTCCCCCTCTAACAGTTCACAGGGTTCTTCTGGGGCGGGGTGGGGGGCGGCGGGCAGACGCCCCGAGTCCTGCTGGCTCTTTCCTTCCCTGGGCCTCTTGGGGATTCAGTTTCCCCTTCTGTAAAATGGAATTAAACTCGCCCAACTCGGATTAACACCCTTGGGATCAGACATGGATTGTTGAAAGCAAGTTGGAGAAACTGAGTCTGGAGGTGGAAGTTCACCCAGGACAACCCGGCTGGTCAGTGGAAGGGCTCCGTAGAACCAGGTCTGGGGTTCTCCTCGCAGGAGGAAGTGGGACGAACTGCTTGGGAGAGGGAGGGTCCCATTGGACCCTCTGGCCACTTTGTGGGGAATGGGGTTTGGAAAAAGTGCATGGGCGCCCCAGCCAGCCCCTAGCGGGTCGCAGTGGGCTCTTCATCCTTCTCCTACCCCTCTCCTACCCCCTTAGCTCCTGAAGAAGGGGATGGCACGGGTGGGGAGCGTCACAAGCCGCGGGTGGGATGAAGTGGGGGCACGGGGGGTTGGGGCACACAAGCCGCAGGGCCGAAGGCTCTCCCCAGCAGGTGGCGCTCGCGGCTTCCTTTGTTTAGTTTCTTAATTGGCTATGACCCTGAGCAATTAGATCTGTGACTTTGCCATTCACAACTTGCAATGCTGACTCCAGGAATCATGTTTTCTATATCACTTTTTGACAGGCACGCGTTTTATTAAATAAATGAGGGGTCCTGGCACTTTGTAAACACTGACTCACTATTTTTATACCCTCTCCCCAACCCTGGGCTGTAACCTAGGTGTGGCTAGGAGCTTGGTTCTGAGAGTCTTTGAGTCCGGGACGCATTTTCCTCATCTGTAAAATGGGGATAATACTTGTGCCTACCTCAGAGAATTGTTGAGGGATTAGATGAGTTAACACACGTAAAAACCTCAGAACAGAGCCTGGTAGGGAGTAAAAGCTGTCTTTTGTGAGCAGGGACAATAGGCAGGGGGTGGGTGGGGGCAGACATGGCTCTGCCCTGGGTTTCTGGTCTTGGTGACCGAGGTTTTGGCTTTCTACATTGGGGTTGTACCCTTGCTGATGGGGGTTATTGCAGAGTGATGAGGGGTATCCCGGGCCATCTTCTCCTCTGGACGTGCTGTCTCCTGGATCCCAGGGCTTCCGACTCAGGTGTGCATGAGGAGAATGGGCTCATACCCTTACCCTATTCAGAATGTAACCATGGAGAAGCACTGATGGGTGACCAGTAGAGGGTGCCCCTATTGGGTATCCCACCAGACTGCTCAGGTGCTCTTGGCCTCCTCATGTCCCCCTGGCCCAGGGACACCAAGGCTCAGAAGTAGGAAGCGTGCCCAAGGTCACCCGGCTAGAAGGAGCTGGAGATGAGACATAACCCAGTTTTGTCTGGCCCAGGTTGGAGCTCTGTCTCCAAGCTATCTGGCCAGCCGGGGAGATGCTCTGAATGGCTGGGAGACCAAGGGATGCGGCACAAATGAAGGTATTTTTAGGCAGACGGAGAGTGAGAGGAAAAATATTGAAGTATAATATATCTGAGTCTTGCTCTCTTCTCTGCCCTGCCTGCAGCCAGCTATTCTGAGCAAAGAGAACAAGGGGCCCTTTTCTGGGGCATCGGCCTGGCTGGGAGCCAAAGGAGTCGGCCCTAGAACCTGGCAAATCCAGTCCCTCTCCTGGCCTCAGCCTCCTCACCTGTTAAATGGGATGAGTAGCCTTTGGCAGAGGGGCTGTTGAGTGTGGCATGGGGCACAGTGCTGGCACAGCGTGGGATAAACTTCCTGTGTCCCCAAGCTGTGCCCCCCATCCCCCATCTGTCTTCCCTTCCCTTCTCCTTTTCCTCTGATTCTAGGCTTTTGAAGCCAAAGGGCTCAGAGGCAGCCGGGAGCTGTCTCCCCCTCTGGTGCTGCTCACTCAGCCCTTTTCCTGGGGGCAGCAGCATGGGGAGGGTGGGAGGGTGGCTCCCCTTGGCTCCCGCCCTCTGCAGCTCTGGCTCAGGGCCCTGGGAATGCTGCCTGGGCCAGGGCCACGTAGAGGGCATGGCCAGTGTGGCCCTGGTGTTTTCTCAATGCCATAGTACTTCAATCTGCTTTTTGGGGGACCCCCCAGGACCCCTAAGTAGGCCTGTGCTGGGTGAGGGGGAGACTCCAAGTGGGCTTGGGAGGTGAGAGCCTCACCTCGAATCTGGGAGAGTCTGACTCTCATTCCAGCTTGGACTCCGGTCTGCTGTGACCTTGAGCCAAAGACTGGGGTCTATCCTTGACCCAGAGACTGGGTCACAGAGTCTCCACTGGTCACATTAAGTAATTGGGTCAGGCCATCTCTCAGGGTCCTTCCAGGCCTGACGTTCTGCTGCTTGATTATCCCCAAAACTGCTAGAAAAACCGAGGCCCAATGTGGTCAAAGACACACAGGCCAGGGGCTTTTCTATCCTCCACATTTGCCCAGTTGAGTGGGGACTAGGGTTCGGTGTCCGAAGCCCCAGACTGAAATCCATCCCCCTCAGATCTCGACATTTCTATACAGAGGGCAGTAATGTCACCACCTTCCTCTTCCCAGGGGACAGACTTTACCTGCCCCCCCCCCCACGGCCAGGCATGCTCATAGGACTCTAGTGGGGTGGGGACCGCACCTTCCTGTGGGGCTGTGACCCTGGGAAAGCGCAAGGCTGGGGTCGGCTTAGTTGAAATAATGGATGGGAACATCCTTCAGGGACCAAAAGCCCCTGCAAAGATGGGACCCGGCCCGGGGGAAGTAAGTACTCAGCCAGTGCGGAAGGAGAGGGTGTTGGAGCAGGAGGGACACTGGGGACAGTCTGTGCACAGGGGGGCCTCAGACCCCAGAGTCCCAGGGCTGCGGCTTTGGAAAACCTCCACAGACCAACGGAAGGAAGCTGGGCAGGACCCCGTCCAGGTCCAAGGGCATACTCCACAGGCTGCCCCTCCTGCCAGCAGGACCCTTCTTGGGGCTCATTTTCATAGAGGGGTTAGCTCCAGAAGACCCAGGGGGTGGACCCATCAGGGGAGATTTCCAGGCAGAGGAGGGGGACTTCCACGTCCACTGGGGAGGGGGGTGTTGACCTGGCTGCCCAGCCCTTACCTGATACCTGAGGGGGTAATACCTGCTCATCGACATGTGCTGAGCCTCCCCTGTGCCTGGCACAAGGGGGCTGGCGACTGGAGTTCTGCAGACACCTAGGGACTGAGAGGTCAAGGGATCGGTCCAAGTCCCGAGCTAGTGGGCAGCCTTGCCCTCTCCACTCTGCATCCCGCCCCTGTGACGCAGAGCAAATAGGCCAAGCCCACCCCTCACCCCAGATTCTAGCGCTGCCTCCCCCTTCCTGAGCAACTTGGGGGGCTCCTGCCCCCTCCCTTCCCTCGATTTTCTAGCCTGCACTTCAAGGGGCCTCAGGCCCTTTCCTGCTCTGACTCTGTTGGGCCTCTGACTCAAACCAGACCCCACTGGACCACCAAAGAGTTAAGCAAAGGAAATCCCCAGCTCCCTTGGCTCCCTTTATCTCCCAGAGATCATCCCAGAGGCTGGAGGGGAGGAGCAGGGAGGAGGGGAAGTGGGAAGCCAGCTCAGCCCACTCCCTCCGCCCTCCCTCCGCCTCTCTCCCTCCCTTTCTCCCTCCCTCTTCTGCTCGGCCTGGGGGTCTGGGCCAGCAACAAGCAGACATGGGCCAAGGAGCCAGAGACTGCCCAGAGGCCGGGGGTCCCTAAGCCACCGTGGAGGCCGCTGGACACAGGGTGAGTGATGAAAGGTCCTGTAACTTCTCCCAGCAGGGCCCAAGGCGCTGGGGTCAGAGCCCGGAATTCCCTTCCTCCCTCCTCTCTTCCTAGACACGTCTTGGGTTCTGCTCTCTCCCTCTGACCCTGGCCAGCCCCGCTAGCTCTCCTTCCCCCCTGTCCTCCTGCTGGCTGAGACCTAAGCCCCTGGTGAAGGGCTGCCCTGCTTTTCCAGCTGTGCCCTCCCCTGCCCCGACACTCACCAGCTCAGCTCAGCAGGCCCAGCCCCCTCCCACCCCAGAGAGCTCCCAGCTCCTGAGTGGAGGCAGCAGGGACCCCCCAAATCACCCCAGATGGCACCGTCCCCCACCCTCGATCCCTGCCTGGCCCCGGCCCCCGGGGCCAGTCCATGATCATGGCTGTGGTTATTATTACTCTTGTTCATGGCTGCTTTGCTTCCTGCTTCCTGCGCTCCCCAGGTCACAGTTCTGTGTCTCAGAGCTTTTGACTCCCACCTGGCCTCCGCCAACAGAAACATCCCCAACCATGCCAGTCCTCCGGGCGAAATTCTGCTCTTCCCAGCCCGTGCGGGTACTGGGAAGGGCCCTTGTCCGTCACAGGAAGGAATACTTTTTCAATCTTATTTGTTTATTATTGAAGTGTAATTGACATACAATGTTGTATTCGTTTCAGGCGCGCAACATAGTCATTCGGCAATTCTGTATATTACTCAGCGCTCACCACTGTTAAGTGTAGTCACCGTACAATGTTATTGCAATGTTATTGACTATTCCCTCTGCTGTCCTTTGTGTTAAGAGTCTTACAAGTCAGGCACTTTCCCTGCATTCAGAGCCTCCCAAATAACCTGGGAGGTGGGCAGTGGTTTCAGCTCCTTCTAAGTGTCAAGGAGCAGCGAGGTGGCGCAGAGAGGTTAAGCTACTAGCCCGAGGTCACACAGCTTGTAAACTATCATGGGATCTTATGACCAACCCTAAGGCCTCACCCTTTCCCATAAAGTCACATCTATGGCCAGGAAAAAGGGGATTTTTGCTCTTCTCAAACATCACGGAGATGCGACATTTACAAACACAGGGTGAGGGCGATAATCTTGGACAGAGAGGATGTTAATCTCTGAGAAGTTGATCTGCCTTATTGAGCAGAACCAGGAAAGCAGACCAGGGTGGAACTCGGGAATGGTCACCTCTAAGAGAAGGGTGGTATCTTTGGGGACTGCCTGCCCACCGCCCCCCCACTCCTGCTACTACCCAGGCCCCAGCACGGTGGAGTGTGTGTGTGTGTGTGGGGGGGTGCCCTTTAAAACCCATCCCTTACCTCAGTGCTCAGTGGAGATAGAAGAGCATTTTTTTTTAATAATAATTTTAACTTTACATATATTAACCACAGAAAAAATATTTTTGAATTGTACTAAATGTTAAAGGAACAAAAAGGAAATAAACAAAGAAACGCCAGAAGTGTAAAAACCAGTCTGGTTTCAAGAGCCGAGTTTCTGATCCTGCGATAACATGCCAGCCCCCAAACACTGCTACCACCTCAAAGGCTCTTTGCCTGGCTTCCTGCGCACCCAGCCCCAGCCTGTCCCCAGTGTCTGCTGTCCTGGCCACTTCCTGCCCCCCTCCTGGAACTCTGGAACCTCTCTTGGCCAGGGCCAAAGACCCATCTTCATAAACCCTTGGACTTCTCCGATCCTTTCAAATTTTCCAGACCTACTAGTCCTGCTCCTTAATTCCAATTTACCCCCTTGGCAGCTGATTGGTAGGTCTATGACGATTGACACAACCATCTTCCAATGAATTAACTCCAGAGCCTTGGGGCTTCTGTTTAAGGTTGAGCTGTGTGGGTTGTTGACTGCACAAAGGTGCTGAGGGGGAGGTGGGTTGACAACAACCCTTACCAACCTACACACCCTTAGTGTTACATTCCTCCAAAAATGATTTCTTTTCTTTTTTTGTTTCTAATTTGTCCGCGCAGAGAGGTACCTGCTTCTGCCTTGCACAGAGACACGGTATAGGCAGGCTAGCAGTGGTCTGCAGTCTGCAGTTCTGCATACCTACTCCTGAATTCTCAGAGATGCAGTAACAGCATCACTGTGCATAACCCCTTGCATTTTCTCTGGATGTTTCTTCCCGACTGCTAGAATAGATGAACTTGCCTAGATCTTTGTCAGGACCACGGTGCTCACGTGCCAGCCCATGGGCTTAGCCACTTGTCCCCTTGCCTGAAGAACAAGCCTGCAGAATCATTTGCGTTTGTCCCAAGGGCCCACTAACCTCCCTCATGCTGTGCCAGTGGCCTGTGCTTGCTGGAGACGGAGGGATACGTGGCAAGAAAACATGCCAAAGGGAGGTGGGTGGGGCGGGGTGGGGGGAGCATTTCATAGTCGTATTGGTTAGGACACGTGGGTGGCTGGAGCATCTTCCTCGCCCACCCCAGCAAAGGCTTCCTGGGACCCTCGTCTGTTCCCGGCTGTGACTCTCTTTAGAGGGGTTTCCTTCCCAGGCCTATGTGTGCTGGAAATCCCCGCAGACTGGCTTCCAGGGGACTCAGCCTGTGGGCCCTGCATGGCCACCAGTCTCTTCGTGACCTTGAAGAAATTGCTTCTCTGTGTCGGTCTCAGTCTTCTCATCTGTTAAATGGGGACGCTAACGCCCCTGAGTTATGTCAGGCGCACCGATGCTCTGGTGGCAGCATCCGTGCTGGACATCTGCGCGGTGTGGATGTTCCCTTAAATAGAATCTCCGCCCCTCCTTCCTTGCTCCAGGTCACCATGGGGATAGCTGCCCTGGGCCTCCTCTGTGCAACACTCCTGCTCCCTCTCTTGGTGTTTGGGGTCCCCACCGAGGAGCCCTCCTCTGGGGAAGCTGTGGCCTCGGGTTCCCCTGGGTATTGTCAACGGTGCTGTGACTCTGAGGACCCCCTGGCCCCTGCTGATGAAGCAGTGTCCTCGGCCTCTCCATCTGCCCTCCCATACCTGCTGCCTGAGGTCAGACCCTACATTAACATCACCATCCTGAAGGGTGAGTACCCACCCGTGGCTCAGGCTAGACTGGCCTGGCTGGGGATGGGGAGGGCGTGGGGCCCTCTCCTTGGGCTGGGACCGGTGAGGTGGAGGGAGCAGGAAAAACCCAGATAGAAAATTGTCCCAGACCCGTTCTATCATTCATACATTTATTGAGCAGCTACTATGTGTCAGGACTGTTCTGAATTCTGAGGATAGAGCATGAGCAAACCAGACAGAAGTGCCGACTGCTGTTCTCGTGGGAGAGACAGAGAGTGAGAAATAAATATATTGCCCATGTTAATGAGACGGAATGTTCGATGGTGAGAAATGGGATGGCAGTGCCAAGGTCGAGCAGGGTAAGGGGCATCAGGAGTGTAGGTGCGGGGGATAGGTTGCATATTAAATGGGGTGGTCATCAGTGTCAGTTCATTGAGAAGGTGAGGGAGAAGCCATGTGGATATCTGGGGAAGAGTAGTCCAGGGAGCATGAGCAGCAGGTGCAAAGGCCCTGGGGCAGGAGTGGGCCTGGTGTGTTTAAGGAGCAGGGGGCAAGAGGAGGAGCTGAAGTTAGAGATGAAACAAGGGGCAGGGTCAGACTTGGGTTTCCCTGAGTGGGAATGGGGAGCAGGGGAGGGTTTGAGCAGAGGGACCTGATCCCACTGAGGTTGCAAATGGATCCCTCTAATGTCTTGTGGAGAATGGCTGGCAGGGGACAAGGGTGGAAGCAGGGAGACCTATGGGCAGTCACTAGGGCTGTCCACGTGAGAGCAGGCCTCTGTCCTCGACAATCAGGAAGAGGCTTCTGCTGCCGGGGGCTGTGAATAGCTGGGGCTGGGGCCAGGCCCTAGACGCCCTTCACCTGGGTTTGCGCTGCCAACAACCCCAAGAGGTCAGTACTTGGTCATTCCTCCCACTTGGCAGAGGGGGAAACTGAGCCTCCAAGAGGGGAGGAGCTCTCCCAGGAGCACACAGCTGTCAGGAGTGAAGCCAGGATCCATCCCTGAGGTCTCCATGGGGCCAGTCCACCCTCCAGCCAGGGGTCGGCTGGCTTCTGAGACCTCTGGCCCTCAGGTTTCATGGGGGGAGACACCTCCCTTCCTCGAGCACCCCATCTTCCCCAAGGCCCGCAGAGCCCCTGCCTGAGGCTGAGGAGCTGCCTGGCCACTGGAGGTACCTTTCTCCACACTGTCTTCCTAAAACCCCAGGTTTAGGAGGACACCCCTGGGCCAGCCTTCGCTGCCTGCTGAGGCGGGCGGACACTTGGCTGTGGCAGGAGGCCCCTGGCTGGTGTCAGGAGTCCTGCGTCCCAGCCCCAGCTGCTCAGCTCCCTCACTGTGTGGCTCAGACTGGTCTCTCCGTCCCTGGCTTGCTGCCTCGTTTGTAAAAAGGAGAAGGTACCCCTTCCTAGGACCACCCTTCACCCCCCTCCCACTGGGCTGGGGCAGAGAGGCAGTTTCTTTTATAGTTGTAGCAAGAGTATGGACACTTTCTAGTGAATGCATAAATTAGGTTGCTCTTCTTAATTTGCTTTAAATCCCTAGTTTTGAAGCCCCTGTGACAAAATCCTAACAGACCAGGTCCTCTGAATGGACATACCACAATAAAGTCAAATTATGCTTACTAAAAAAAAAAAAAAAAAAAAAAAGCCCTGCAAACTGTAAAGTGCGGTGCACATGGGGAGATCCTTCTCCATTGAGGCCAAACCTCTGCAGAGCCGTGGACCCCCTTCTCCCTGCTTCTTTCCAGGCTTGTCCTCTGTGGGTCTATGCCTTCCTTTCTGCTCCTTCCAGCAATATTGCCCTGGTCACAGGAGACCTTGGGAAAACACAGGGCTGTGCAGATCTCTCAAAGGGGAGTGGCTAATGGTGGGAGTTCAGGCAGTGTGACAGGCAGCAGGGAAATGTTTGGGATCAAGACATTTGGGTCTCAAGACATAGGGGGTCGCCTGCTCCTCCTGTGTTCAAGGTCAGCCTGGAACAAAGGCTGGGGAGAGGTGTGCCTAAGGATGAGGTTAGATGCTACCGGACCCCCGGGCAATCAGGAACGGGTTGAGTGTTACCGGGTGGACCCTCCTGCCTCATATTTGCAGTCTGTAGAGCACTCTCCCATAGGACATTTTGTTGAGAGCCCAGGACCACCCCTGTGAGGTGGACATGATCCTCTTCAAGACAGAGAGAAAATAACCAAGACCCCGACCGTGAAATGCGCCAGCGGGACATAACACCAACCAAGGGCTGCCTGGTTCCTAACCAGGGCCTTTCCCTTCAGGTAGGCAGAGGTATTTTCCTTGGCTCCTTCTCTGGGTCAGAAACGCAAAGTGCGACCCAGCCATCAAAAAGAATGAGCTCTTGCCATTTGCAACGATGTGGATGGAACTAGGGGGTATGATGCTGAACGAAATAAGTCAGTCAGAGCAAGATAAATACCATATGATTTCACTCATATGTGGAACTTAAGGAACAAAACAGATGAACATAGGGGAAGGGAAGGAAAAGCTAAAATAAGAGGAAAACAGGGAGGGAAGCAAACCATAAGAGACTCTTCACTCTAGGGAAACAAATTGAGGGTTGCTGGAGGGGAGGGGGTGGGAGGATGGGGTGATTGGGTGATGGGCATTCAGGAGGGCACGTGATGTAATGAGCACTGGTGTTATATGCAACTGATGAATCACTAAATTCTACCCCTGAAACGAATAATACACTATATGTCAACTAAATTGAATTTAAATAAAAAATTAAAAAAAAAAAGGAATGCCAAGTGCATCCTGCATACCCCACATCTCCGCTGGAGTCAGGCTGGGTGCAGTGACTCTTGGGCCTTGGGCCCGGCTTCCCAGGGAGCTTTATCACACCTTCACTGGAGGGGGAGGGGACCAGGCGAGTGGAAGACAGAGCATCCCGAGTCTTGCCTCTCCTGCTTCTCCTGAGCTGTGTGGCCCTGGGTGAGTCACTGAACCTTCCTGTGAGCGGAGATGGTCACGGTATCTTCTTCAGAGGGGCGTTCAGGGAGGTGATGCCCGGCATGCAGTAGGTGCTCAGTAAATGCTGGATCTTCTCTGGCCTTCCTTCTCGTGGCGGGGCGGAGCCCTCTGCAAACGCAGACAGCTACTCCCTTGGTGCAGGCCCGGGTGCCTGCCCTGACTTCCCCCTTCTTGTCCCCACAGGTGACAAAGGGGACCGAGGCCTGCTGGGCACGCCCGGGAAGCTGGGCCGCGAGGGCCCCCGGGGGGAGCGCGGCCCGCAGGGCACCAAGGGCACCAAGGGGCAGGCAGGCAGCCCCGGTGGCCCGTGCCAGACGCGCTTCTCCGCCTTCTCGGTGGGCCGCAAGACGGCCCTCCACAGCAGCGAGGGCTTCCAGCCGCTGCTATTCGACACCGTCTTTGTCAACCCCGACGGGCACTTTGACCTGGCCGCCGGCCGCTTTGTCGCCCCGCTGCGCGGCCTCTACTTCTTCAGCCTCAACGTACACAGCTGGAACTTCAAGGAGACGTACGTGCACGTGGTGCACAACGAGGAGGCGGCCGTCATCCTGTACGCGCAGCCGAGTGACCGCAGCATCATGCAGAGCCAGAGCGTGATGCTGGCCCTGGCGCCCGGGGACCGCGTCTGGGTGCGCCTCTTCAAGCGCGAGCGGGAGAACGCCGTCTACAGCGACGACGTGGACACCTACATCACCTTCAGCGGCCACCTCATCAAGCCCGAGGATGATTAGTGCCCCCAGCAGGGTGGCCCAGCCCCGGGGTGGTGGGGGGCTGTCCTCCTGCAGGGCCTCGGTGTGTCCCTCCGTAAAGTGGGCCCCCGGGACCTGGCATTCTGGGTGAGCTTCCTCTTCTTTCCTTCCCTCCATCACCCCTCTCTCTCTCCTCTCTTGAACATACTTTAAGAAGTCCTCCAACCTAAATATTCTAGAACTTTCCCAGCCTTTGAGACCAGCACCTGTCAAACTTGAAAGTGGGTGTGAACCACCTGGGGATGGGGCTAACATGCAGAATCTGATTCTGGTTCTGGAGTGGGCCTGGGGTTCTGCACATCTAAGAAGTTCCTGGCTGATGCTGATGCTGCTGGTCTATGGACCCCACTTAGGTAACCAGATTCTAGAACTTTCACAACATTCTTAGACTTTCTAAACATTCTGGACTCCTCCAAACATTCTAGACTCTTCCCAACATCTTTCACTTTTCTCATCCCTCCAGGACCCCCCCCCCCGCCACGTCCTCGCACTCCTTCCACCTTCTCTGTCACTCTCTTGTGCCCCTAAGCAGTCGCAGTTCACTTATTCATTCATCAAACGCTCACTGAGCACTCACTCTGTTAGGCTCTGGGGAAGCTGAGGTGAATCAGACGCAGGCCCTGCCTTTGGTGAGCACCCAGTCCAGCCAGGGTGGGGACACTCAGGATCAGGAAACCAGACCCAGATAAATGCACGGGGCTCTCATCACAGAAGTCTGTGTCTGGGCGTTCAGGCACTGTGGCCCCTCCTTACCTGCAGATCCCCAAGGTGGGATAGAGTCCCCAAGGTGGAGGTATTCTTTATCCTTGGCCATTCCTTTCCTTCCTGCCCAATGCCCTTCATTAAAGCAAACCCCAGAAGGGCCTTGGTCAGGGCAAGGGTGCTATGAGGGGAGGATCCAGGGGTTTGGGGGTAAAGAGGGCCCTTGGGGAAGGGAGCCCAGACCCACAGCTCCCCACACGCCCAGTACGGTAACCTTCGAGGACTCCTCCCCTCTTCACACATCCCCTTCCCCGCCCTGTCAGTCCACCCTCCCAAAGGTGCCTGGGCCTCCGTCCTCCCAGGCTCCCACCCACTGTCGGACACTGACGTCTGTCCCCAGGTGCTCTCTGACCCTCCTTGGCCCCTCTCGCCAGCCCAGTGTCCCTGGCTTTCCAGGCCTGGTTAAGGTGCTGAGGCCCTGGTAGGAAGCTCCTGCCCAGCCTGATGCTGCTTTTACACAAGCCACCGGGCCATGGGCCAGGCTTTGGACCCCTCAGCAGGTCTAGGGGACTGAAGCGGGCCACATTCCAGGTCAGTCGGGGCGGGGGGAGCCTCCTCTGAGCCATGTTGCCAAGACAGGCACTGGGTGAGACCGAGGCCAAGTAAGGGACATCCGGCCTTCCGTCCTTTCTCCCTCCTCCAGGGTGGGGCAGCCTGGCGGTCTCCGGCCTTCTCCTCCTAGCCCAGGGGGCCTGAACCTCTCTCCAGAGGGAAATGGCCTCTACCCATTGGTGCTGATGCCGACTGCCGGGCCGAGGTGGCCCTGGCGGTGGTCTCTGGTGCTCACTCATAGCCGACAGATTCATGGCTAAGTGGCTGGGGGCTGGCAGCAGGACCTGACCAAGTGCCGTGAAGGCTGGTGCTATCCAGCCACCCCTTGCCTGACTTCGCCCCTGCCCTGCTTGTCTGGAGTGATTAAAGTGTGTGTGTCTTTTTGGCAGTTTGGGCTGGTTCTTTCTGCTCGGCTCCCTCTGCCCCCCTTGGGAGGGCGGCCAGTCCTGGTTCTGCTGGGGCCCCCGCTGCAGGGCTCCCCTCCATGTGCTCCCCACCCCACGTGGTCCCCTCGGTCACTCAAGGCTGGTGGGCCTTGAAGTCAGCGGAGCCAGCTCAGAGTTGGCTGTGCCACGCCCTGTCTGTGGCCTCAGGCCAGTCCCCACACATTTGAGCCTCTGTTTCCTTGTCTGTAAAATGGGGATGGAGATAATCTACCTCAGGGGTGGCCATAAGGATCAGAAGAGAGGTTGCCTGGTGAGCACCGCGTTCATCCTTTGAATGACACCTGCTGAGCACCTACTGTGTGCTGGGTACCCCACTAGGCTCGGAGGCTGCAGGGTGAGCACAATCCATCACCTCGCCTCGGAGAAGGCCGTGGAGTTTACGTTCCAGTGAATCACTTGCAAATGCTGAACCCCACAGCCCTGACCTGGGGATTCTGTCTCATATTTTGTATTTAATATTTACGAGAGAACTGTTGGCTATTCTCTGGAGGAAAACACACAACTTCATCCTACAGTGGACTGGCTTGACAGGTTCTGACTTTCTAAGCTAGCGCGGTGGCTAGTCACATAAATATACTTATATTTGCAGTGACCCCTGTCGGCTCCCCTGACACACTCGAGGTGGGGGGCATCCTGCATCTTTGTGCATCACTACGGCTGTGCTCGGTGGCTTTCTGGGCACCGTGTGCAAGAGCCAGCTATAAAGAATGAAGCTACCAGGACAGCCCTGGGACTTAGCCCAGCCCAGGGGCCTGCAGCCCAGGTAGGGGAGACATGAGTCTCCGTTTCTCTGGAACCTATATGGCCACGGCAAGAGGCTTCCCACCATACCTGAGCGCTCCTCAAGGCTCAGATGCTACTCAGGGAAGCGACCCCATGGCATGCTTTTGGCCCAGGCTCTGTTCACGCGTCATTGGCCTACCCCCAGGCCTCCCGTTGTGTCCCTGGTGGTAAAGGTTGCACCCAGTGCCAGGAGCCTCTTGTCACGGATGTCGCGAGGACAAGTGGTTTTTGCTGATCTGCTAAGGCAGCAAAGCCTTTTTTTTTTTTTTTTTGGCTGCAAAGCTTTTGAAACTTCTTGCCAAGCCCCTGCAGGAGAACTGAAGTTTGTCCTTTGCAAGCTGAGGCCAAAGGTCACAGACATTTCCAGGCCACGTTAGTTCAGGGCTCTCAGAACATAGCTCCTCCTTGGTCTTAGCTGACCTGCTGCAGATGCTTCTATCCTGGTTCTGAGCGGCCTCTGAGGTCTGCTTGCGCCAGTTTTTCCCACAGGAGCCCAGTTCCCGGCTTGGTGGTGAATCTCCAATGGGTGGTAAGAGCCTCTGGATCTTTGTGATGGGGACCCTCCCAGAAGGCAACATCTCAGTGGGGGCTGGGCAAGGGCCCTGGAACACTGGAGGCCCCCAAGCCTGCCACCAGGTTTGTGGGGACAATGTCCCCCAGGAGATCTGCAATGCTTAGTCCTGGTGACCCCAGCGAGCCCATGTAGCTACCTTCCCCATCCCGGCAATCCCTTTCAGTTACAAATTTTGGAAAATAGTATTTCCCTCTGAAATGTTAGCGAACAAGGAAGGGGAGAGAGAGGTTGGCCAGGAGAAGCAGCAGCCCATGAAATGGAAAACAGCCTAGACTGGGAGTTGGGGGACTTCAGCTCCACTCTGCCATCGCTTGGTCGGGGGGTGGGCGGGGGAGAAATGCAGGGAATATTGAGGGGGAAGGGTGATCAGACAGAGCTGGTGCAGGGAGCTGAGCCGGGCTGTGTCCCTGGGGGGCCTGCTACCTGGATGGGTGGGCTGGATCCGTTCTGTGGGCTTGGGTAGGGTGTATCTGGGAGTCCTCAGCTTTCCTAGGAAGAGGATCCGCACAGGCGGTCCTTCCTCTATTGCACTGGAGTATGGGGAAGAGAGTAGAGAATTCTAGAGAGGGTGATCTAGGAAAGCTTCGTAGTGGAGGGGACATTTGAGCAGGGCCTTGGAGGATAAATAGGAGTTTGAAAGACGCACGATGTGGGGAAAAGGGACAGCAGGATGAAAGGGGTGGAGGTGGGACAGTGCAGTCTACGTTCCGGGCAGTGGGAGAGGCCAGTATGCTATGTAAATGGAAAGGTGGCAGAAACAGGGCAGAATGGGATTTGAGGCTGGACAGGTAGGGAGGGGCCAAGACATAAAAGGCCTCGAATGTCTGGCTAAGTTGGGACTTGACCTCGTAGGTGCTGGGGAATTGCTGGAGGGTTCTGAGCAGCGTGGTCACGGTTAGAGCTAACTTAAGAGGCAGACTGCTCTGGTGGCCAGGTGGAACATGGTTTGTATGGGGTGAGACCGGAGGCAGCTGGCCCAGGGGAGGACACAGGGTGGACTGAGGACGTCATTCTGCAGGAGAGGGCCGTATTCCCACTCAACTTCAAAGGAGATAAGAGGTTTAATAGCAGAGAGGCAGGAGGAGGGCAGGCAGGTTTGGGGGGGGGGGGGCGGCACGCAGCCCAGCTTGGGCAAAGGGTCTACCAGGCTCTTCTGTTCCTACCAGATGTTTCTATGACAATGGGAAGAGAGCAGGCCCAGGCACCAGGAGGTAGGCCCCTGTGCCGGCTCTGCCCTGGGGAGTCCCCTGAAGGAGCCGAGGACTGGGGGGTGGCTGGGCAACTCATCTGGCCTCTCTGGACCCCCTCATTATCCTTATCTGTCACATCGGATTTGAAGCCCCTCCTCTCTTGCCCTGCTGAGGCCTGTGGGGGTCTCTGAGGCTATATCGGGTGACTATTTTCAGAACCCCAGATCAGGACCCATGGACTAACAATGGGGAGGACTGTGAAATTAGTGCCGATTGTCCCAGAAAATATAAAGTGTCAAGTGACAGGGGCCAGAGGTGTTTCAGAGAAGCAGTAAGTACTCAAATACCAGAGGGTGTGGGCTCTGGAGCCTGGCCAGGGGGGTTCTGACCCCCGGGTCCGAATTTCCTCAGAAGAGCTCCTGGCTCACAGGAGACGCTGTTATTTTTCCAGTCCGTGTGAGCTGGGCTTGTCACCTGGTCCCTTGGAGTCTCGGGTTTGGTTCAGCACCGAATGTGACGGTATTCTGTGCATTAGCGGAGGCTGGCACAGAGTGGGGGCTCCGAGAGCTTTTGTCAGATGAACGACTCTCCCTGAGCTGGGGGTGGGGGGCGAGGGGCAGCGGGAAACAAGAACCGGAGTCCTCGGCCAGGGGCTGAATCATGCTGCTCCCTCTGCCGCTTCCCCCCGCTCCTGCCAGCCTCACCAGCCGGCCCGGGCACAGGAGCCACATACTGCCACGTGTACGTGTGGAGGAGGGGACGACACGATCAGAACCAGATGTCAAGAACATTATGGGTAAGGCCCCGCGAGGGGAGAGCCAGAGAGGAAGGAGGGATTTCCAGGACAAGAGTCAAGAGTGCACGGCTAAGCCCTGTGCCTGGGAGCAGCTGGGCTGCAAACCAGGAGGAGGAAGGAAGGCTGGGGGGGGGGTAGTGCACAGAACAGGGTCAGGCTGGGGTGTGAAGTCGGCCTGGAGGTGGTGGTGTGGGCGGGAGGAAGTAGTAACTGAGGTCTGGGGCACACGGAGGAAACAGGGGACCTGCTGCAGGGGGGAGCAGAGTGAGAGTGAGGGTGTGGGTGGACGTCCTTGTCTTTCATCTGGCTGACTGCTATTAACCCCGGGGGGGGGGGGTGAGGATGAATTGATGCCCCAAGTTCAGATGTACACGATCTAGAACTTGCTTGATTTCTTCCCCACTAAACTTAATTTCTATGAGGCACTTCCATTCTGCTGAAGGTGAAGAAATGTGCTTTTGGCCACAGCTGGGGCTCCTCTCTCACCTCGTGTCTGAGGGGGGCTGCTCCTAAGCGCCCCATCCTGGCGGCGGGGAGAGGGCAGCTGGCCCCGCGTGTCCACATGACACCTGCTGAGTTTGTCAAAGTGCCACTGCTCTGGGCTCCTGGCTCTGTCCACATACCGGCCGAATCATGCTTTTTCCCGCAGAGCCTCCTGGGTCCTCACCCCTCTTGTGACGGACGGGTCCACTCTGCACAGGTGCTTACCTCACAAATTCTGTGTCCCTCAGGGGGCTGTCTGAGCTCGGACCCCTCTGCCTGAATACACATGGGGCCATTTCTTCCCTGGGTTCTCAGCCGCGTCCCCAGGGTCCGGCCTGGGAGAGAGGGATGGCCCCTCGGAGTCTCAGACGCCCCACACCTGCTGGGGATCTTCTATGCGCAGCTCCCAGGCTCAGCTGGGGAGGAGGGGCCAGGATCCACTTCAGCCAGGAACCCCAAGACTGATACATCTCTTGCTTCCCCTCTGCCTGCCTCCCCCCAGGGCTATGCTGGGTCCTGGGTTGGGGGGGGCACTGCGTGTCTAGTCAGTGCATCCTCTTCCAAAGCTCTCGGCTGGGCACACAGGCTCTCTCCTTCCTGTTTTAAAACATAGAAAAAGAATCCTTTCCTCCTTCTACTTTTTGCTACACGTCCCTTCTGTATCTGTTAGGATGCTTTAGGGTGCGAGGAATGCTAATTGAACAGAAAGCATCAGAAAGGAAAAATAGGGACGCCTGGGTGGCTCAGTCAGTTAAGCGTTTGCCTTTGGCTCCGGTCATGGTCTCCAGGTCCTGGGATCGAGCCCCGCATTGGGCTCCCTGCTCAGCGGGAAGCCTGCTTCTCCCCCTCTCTCTCTCTCCCACTGCCCCTCCTCCCTGCTCGTTCTCTCTCACTCTCTCTAAAATAAATAAGTAAAATCTTTAAAAAAAAAAAAAGAAAGGAAAAATAACCTTACATCCCACAATAGGGCAGCTCCAGGGCTGGTTAACCCTGCAGCTCAGCAGCATCACTAAGGACCGGGTTTTGTCCCGTATTTCCGGCTTCCCTCGGGGCCACAGGATGGCAGGCACAAGATGGTGGCCGCGAGATGAGGGTCCCAGGTAGGTGTCACCCCAGGGTGGGTGAAGGAGGAATCAGTCTTTCCGTCCGCAGCCTCTCCCTACTTCTCATTGGCCAGAGCGGGTCACATGACCACACCCACCGACAGACAGACAGACACACACACACACACACACCTGCCCAAGAACAAGATTGTGGGAAGCAAGATTTACATTCGAACTTTGAGGGTCTGGGCTGAACCCCCAAGCGGGATCGGGGTGGGGGAGCCATGTGGGGGAGAAGGGGTCAAAAGTATGGCTGGCTCATTTTCCCCAAAGCTCTCTGGCCACGTTACCAGATGTGGGCATCTGACTGAGCCAAGGTGTCTTGGTCCTAGGGAGCCTTCCCAGCCTTGGGGGGCCCCCTTGGCCCTGAGCGTCCCCTGGTTACAGCCTTGCCCATTGATTGGCCTCCGAGCTCGCGGGGCACCGCCGTCACCCCGGCCCGGAACCCTCCCCAGCCCTCCCAGGCATAGTCGAGCTTCCCTGGGTGCATGAGAGGCTGCTGGGGACACTGCCTGGGCCCAAATGGCACCCAGAAATGAGGGCGCTCACCGACCACTCTGTGCCTCAGTTTCCTCACCTAGAAAATGGGGATGTTGATAGCAGCATCAACCCCAGAGCGCTGTGGGAGGAGGGGATTCGGGACCTAGCCAGTGGGCGGCACCTGAAGGAGTCCAACCCAGGCCTTTCTGACAGGTGTCCAGGGCCTGAACTATTACTCGCAGAGGATGGCCGCAAGGGGCCATGCATCCTCAAGTTCTTTTGGTCAGTTTCGTGATAGGGCAGGACCCCCTGCGGGAGTCTTGGAGGAGCTCATGGCCTTGAACCTCGGCGGGCACAGCCAGTGGGGTGCTGGGGCCTGCTGGCACTTCCTGGCGAGGGCCAACTCTGCGTCTCTTCCCAGCTCTGAGGTCAGGGACATCGCGAAGTTGGTTGGCGGTACTTTTGCCACCGAAACTGGCAAATGTTAGTTTTAATTTTTACAAAACAAAGCCTTCATTAAAACTGCAGTTGCCTTGGGACACCTGGGTGGCTCATTTGTTTGGGAGTCAGACTCTTGGTTTCCGCTCAGGTCGTGATCTCAGGGTCCTGGGATCGAGCCCCGTGTTGGGCTCCGCGCTCAGCTCGGGGGAGGGTGGGGTCTGCATGGGATTCTCTCTCTCTCTCTCTCTCTCAAATAAATAAGCAAATAAAATCTTAAAAAAAAAACAAAAAAACAACGGAGCTGCCTTGTGGTGAAAGATATTCCCCACGGCATTGACCTCCCTCATACCTACCCTTCAAATAAGGCTGGAGTCCCGGGTCCCTCACACGTGAAGGGTATGGGCACGTTTGAGTGGGGTGGGGCCGCAGGTGTTTGCTCCCCAGGCTCAGTGACCTCCTCTACATGGGACCCCTTACCACCACACCAGCCCCTACGCCACCCCCGGCCCAAGCTGTCTATTTTACCCTGCCCCCTGGTGGCCAGGGTGTTTGATGGCTCCAAGGGAGGCCCCAATCCCAGGAGGAGCAGCCTGAGTCCTGCTCCTGGGATCAGGGAAGCAGAGCCACAGCCAGAGCTGACAGAGCTGGGCACATTCAGGAAGGGCTCCAGTCAGGGAACCAAACCACGGCAGGTGCCAAAGTCCTGGGGCCCTGGTTTTTCCCTCCCTGAGCTTTGGTAGGGGCTCAAGCTCCCATCTTCAACACCGCTTTTTTTTTTTTTCCAACTTTTTAAAACGAACAAAAATGGAATTATCTTGCTCACAACCCGAAGGACCTCAACTCTTGTACCCCAGGTCCCCAGAAATGGAAACCATTACCTGAGAGGGAGCACTGAAGGGACAATAGGTGATTGCAATTCTGCTACCATTAAGCATCTCCAGGAGGTTCTAGGGATCCAGAGGTCAGATGCCCTGGAGGGCTCCCAGTGCAGGGAAGGACCAGACCTTCAGGAAAACAAGGGAAATACATTCACTGGGGGCTATCAAAGAAATCTGTATAAGGTGCAAGCCTTGAATAAGAGTGGGTAGCTCAAAGGAGAGAGCAACCAACTCTGTTCATACATGTTTGGGTCTTGAAGGATGAGTAGGAGTTTGCTAGGAGGAAGGCAAAGAAGAAGGTTGCAGGTAGTGTTCCGTTCTGTACGATCCAACCCATAAATCCCATAAATACTTTCCGTGAGCAAGTCAAGCCACCTCGTCTTGTGTGGAACTTACAGGCTGGTACGGCAAGGGCTCTGGCTGGGCGTCATGGAGCACATTTCAGGGAGTCTAGCAATTGTGCACATTCAAAACACAGTCCATACTTTTCATCCCTCCTCCAGTTCTGCCTGGCCTCCCCCCACACTTTGCTTTTTTCCAGATTTTCACATCACCTTCCCAGGAGGTCTATTCCAACCACCTTATTTAAAACGGCGCTCCTGGTGTTCCCCC